>NC_073260.2:91611153-91921057 GCF_029289425.2 Pan paniscus | reverse complement strand
AGCTATCTATGACAAACCCACAGCCAATATCATACTGAATGGGCAAAAACTGGAAGCATTCCCTTTGAAAACTGGCACAAGACAGGGATGCCCTCTCTCACCACTCCTATTCAATATAGTGTTGGAAGTTCTGGCCAGGGCAATCAGGCAGGAGAAGGAAATAAAGGGCATCCAATTAGGAAAAGAGGAAGTCAAATTATCCCTGTTTGCAGATGACATGATTGTATATCTAGAAAACCCCATTGTCTCAGCCCAAAATCTCCTTAAGCTGATAAGCAACTTCAGCAAAGTCTCAGGATACAAAATCAATGTACAAAAATCACAAGCATTCTTATACACCAATAACGGACAGAGAGCCAAATCATGAGTGAACTCCCATTCACAATTGCTTCAAAGAGAATAAAATACCTAGGAATCCAACTTACAAGGGATGTGAAGGACCTCTTCAAGGAGAACTACAAACCACTGCTCAAGGAAATAAAAGAGGATACAAACAAATGGAAGAACATTCCATGCTCATGGGTAGGAAGAATCAATATCATGAAAATGGCCATACTGCCCAAGGTAATTTATAGATTCAATGCCATCCCCATGAAGCTACCAATGACTTTCTTCACAGAATTGGAAAAAACGACTTTAAAGTTCATATGGAACCAAAAAAGAGCCCACATTGCCAAGTCAGTCCTAAGCCAAAAGAACAAAGCTGGAGGCATCAGGCTACCTGACTTCAAACTATACTACAAGGCTACAGTAACCACAACAGCATGGTACTGGTATCTAAACAGAGATATAGACCAATGGAACAGAACAGAGCCCTCAGAAATAATTCCACATATCTACAACTATCTGATCTTTGACAAACTTGACAAAAACAAGAAACGGGGAAAGGATTCCCGATTTAATAAATGGTGCTGCATGGGGGGAGGGGGGAGGGATAGCATTGGGAGATATACCTAATGCTAGATGACGAGTTAGTGGGTGCAGCGCACCAGCATGGCACATGTATACATATGTAACTAACCTGCACAATGTGCACATGTACCCTAAAACTTAAAGTATAATTAAAAAAAAAATAAAATAAAAAAAATAAATGGTGCTGGGAAAACTGGCTAGCCATATGTAGAAAGCTGAAACTGGATCCCTTCCTTACACCTTATACAAAAATTAATTCAAGATGGATTAAAGACTTAAATGTTAGACCTAAAACCATAAAAACCCTAGAAGAAAACCTAGGCAATACCATTCAGGACATAGGCATGGGCAAGGACTTCATGTCTAAAATACCAAAAGCAATGGCATCAAAAGCCAAAATTGACAAATGGGATCTAATTAAACTAAAGAGCTTCTGCACAGCAAAAGAAACTACCATCAGAGTGAACAGGCAACCTACAGAATGGGAGAAAATTTTTGCAACCAATTCATCTGACAAAGGGCTATTATCCAGAATCTACAATGAACTCAAAACAAATTTACAAGAAAAAAACAAACAACCCCATCAAAAAGTGAGTGAAGGATATGAACAGACACTTCTCAAAAGAAGACATTTATGCAGCCAAAAAACACATGAAAAAATGCTCATCATCACTGGCCATCAGAGAAATGCAAATCAAAACCACAATGAGATATGATCTCACGCCAGTTAGAATGGCGATCATTAAAAAGTCAGGAAACAACAGGTGCTGGAGAGGATGTGGAGAAATAGGAACACTTTTACACTGTTGGTGGGACTGGAAACTAGTTCAACCATTGTGGAAGTCAGTGTGGCGATCCCTCAGGGATCTAGAACTAGAAATACCATTTGACCCAGCCATCCCATTACTGGGTATATACCCAAAGGATTATAAATCATGCTGCTATAAAGACACATACACACGTATGTTTATTGCGGCACTATTCACAATAGCAAAGACTTGGAACCAACCCAGATGTCCAACAATGATAGACTGGATTAAGAAAATGTGGCACATATACACCATGGAATACTATGCAGCCATAAAAAAGGATGAGTTTATATCGTTTGTAGGGACATGGATGAAGCTGGAAACCATCATTCTCAGCAAACTATCGCAAGGATAAAAAACCAAACACCACATGTTCTCACTCATAGGTGGGAATTGAACAATGAGAACACATGGACACAGGAAGGGGAACATCACACACCAGGGACTGTTGTGGGGTAGGGGGAGGGGGGAGGGATAGCATTAGGAGATATACCTAATGTTAAATGACGAGTTAATGGGTGCAGCACACCAACATGGCACATGTATACATATGTAACAAACCTGCACGTGGTGCACATGTACCCTAAAACTTAAAGTATAAAAAAAAAATTGTTCCCATGCTGTAAAACCATGTTCATTTTCTTAATGTGCCATATCCAAAGCAATGTATTCTTGCTTGGGTAGACTGAGATGTTATTTAGAGTAAAAGGTTGGCAGTGGCATAAGGGCAGGATGGAGAAGAGAGAAAGGCTCTGTACTTATCACCTCCTCTTTTCCTACTAAGATACCCAGTTCTCCTTGTAGTAGCTGCAGCCCCTATGTTTTGATGCTACTAGTAATGGGATAAGTAGGCCTTTTCTCTTCCCAATGTCAACAGTCCCATTCACTTCCAATCTGGTAAATTGGAAACAAATTAATGACTCCTAGTTTCATTTATCATACTTCAGTGACTCTTTCTTAACCTTTAAAAGGCTTATTTCTCGTTATAATTATCATTATTGGCTGGGCACAGTGGCTCATGCCTGTAATCCCGCACTTTGGGATGCCAAGGTGGGCAGATCACTAGAGGTTAGGAGTTCGAGACCAGCCTGGCCAACATAGTGAAACTTCATCTCTACTAAAATACAAAAATTAGCTGAGCATGGTGGTGGGCGCCTGTAATCCCAGCTACTTGGGCGTCTGAAGCAGGAGAATTGCTTGAACCTGGGAGGTGGAGGTTGCAGTGAGTGGAGATAGTGCCACTGCACTCCAACCAAGGCAACAGAGCAAGACTCCATCTCAATATATATATAATGACAGAAGGTGATATATATAGATATAGATATAGATAGATATATATCATTACCAAGCCAGGTTACACCAGAATTCTAGCCTTGCATTTCACTATTTACCAATGATCAGGTATTCTGAACTATTAAACTTGATTCCCAGTATGTGCCTTTTGCTTTCCTTATGCTGTTCTCTGCTGGATACAGCCTCCTCCCCAATCTAAACCTCTCAGACCATCAAGCTGTCTTTTAAATTCACATTTATAACATTACCTCAACCTCCATTTAAAAAATGAGCAGGTCTTTATGTGTTGACCTTCATTGACAAAAATGATAAACATTTTTGTGGCAACCACTCTACCAAAACTAAGTACAGTCATTTATATCTATATCATAATACCAGTGTATTACACACATAGCATGGCCTTGATCTAAGTCAATCTGCATCATAGTTTCTGTGTATCTTCTGTATAAAAAGAACAATGAAAATACCTGTAATTATTTATATTTCATTATTAATCACTTTAATAAAACATTTTATAAACATTTTCAGCCCATACCTCCAAAGTAGATTGATCTACTCTGATGCCCAAAGTTATTTTAATATAATGCCATTAATAGTATATAGCAACACATTTAAAAGGTTATGATTTTGTCTTGATCTGTACACTAAAATTGAGCTTCAGTGCTCAATGGGCTAAAAAAAGTAGAACTCCTCACAGTATTAAACATAAACATTATGATTGGAATGAGTTTCATCACTATTGTTCTTTCATGCAAATCCAAAACACAAAAACAATATGATGATGTTGGAACTATTTACAGTACGTTAACCATCAGTTAAGTTTTAAAGATTGGAGAGGTTATAGAAAGAAGAAAAAAGTCATTTATTTCTTGGAATTTTTAGTATCTACTGATTATAACATAACTAGTAAAGCTTAGAAATTCATTTTGTAAGCTGTAATATTATTATCTGTACTAATAAAAAAGTAAACAGCAAAAAAAGAAGTGAACAATCTCTATAATGAAAACTATAAAATACAGATGAAAGAAATTAAAGTGAACAAAAAATGGAAAACTATTCAATGTTTATGGATTGAAAGAATCAATATTGTTAAAATGTCCATACTACCAAAGCAATCTACAGATTCAATGCAATCCCTATCAAAATACCAATGACATTCTTCACAGAAATAGAACAAAAATCCTAAAATTTATATGGAACCACAAAAAACAAAAAACAAACAAACAAAAAAGACAGAATAGCCAAACCCATCCTAAGCAAAGAGAAAAAAACTGGGGGAATCACATTACCTGGCTTCAAATTACTACATAGCTATAGTACTGTAGTACTACTTTTGGTTACTGCAGGGCTACATTAACCAAAACAGCATGGTACTGGCATAAAAATAGACACATAGACCAATGGAACAGAATAGAGAATCCAGAAACAAATCCATACACCTACAGTGAACACATTTTCAACAAAGGTGACAAGAACATACACTGAAGAAAAGACAGTCTCTTCAATAAATGGTGCTGGGAAACCTGGATATCCATATGCAGAAGAATAAAACTACTGCAGAAATAGACGAGAGACCTGTATCTCTCATCACATGCAAAAATCAAATCAAAATGGATTAAAGACTTAATCTAAGACCTGAAAGTATGAAACTACTACAAGAAAACATTGTGGAAAATCTCCAGGACATTGGTCTGGGCAAAGATTTCTTGAGCAATACCCCACAAGCATAGGCAACCGAACTTAAAAGGGGGCAAATGGGATTATATCAAGTTTAAAAGCTTCTGCAGAGCAAAGAAACAATAACAAAGTGAAGAGACAACATACAGAATGGGAGAAAATATTTACAAACTGTCCATCTGATAAGGGATTAATAAAAAGAATATATAAGGAGCCCAAACAACTCTTTAGGAAAAAATCTAATCCAATCAAAAAATGGGCAAAAGATTTGAATAGATATTTCTCAAAAGACATACAAATGGCAAACAGGCATATGAAAAGGTGTTCAACATCACTGATCATCAGAGGAATGCAAATCAAAACAACAATGAGATATTATCTCACCCCAGTTAAAATGACTTTTATCCAAAAGACAGGCAATAACAACTGCTGGTGAGAATGTGAAGAAAAGGGAACCCTTATATGTTGTTGGTGGGAATGTAAATTAGTACAACTACTATGAAGAACAGTTTGGAAGTTCCTCAAAAAACTAAAAATAGAGCTAGCATACGCTCCAGCAATCTTACTGCTGGGTATATACCCAGAAGAAAGGAAATCAGCATATTGAAGACACATCTGCACTCCTGTGTTTGTTGCAGCTTTTACAATAGCTAAGATTTGGAAGCAATCTAAATGTCCATCAACAGATGAATGGATAAGGAAAATGTGATACATATCCACAATAGAGTACTTAAGCCATAAAAAAGAATGAAAGCCTGTCATTTGCAACAACATGAGTGGAACTGGAGGTCATTATGTTAAGTGAAATAAGCCAGAAACAGAAAGACAAATATCACATGTTCTCACTTATTTGTGGGACCTAAAAATGAAAACAATTGAACTCAAGGACAGAGAGAGTAGAAGGATGGTTACCAGAGGCTGGGAAGGGTAGCAGGGTGCTGGGGAGGAAGGGAGATGGTTAATGGGTACAAAAAAATAAAAAGAATGAATGAGACTTACCAGGTTGATAGCCCAACAGGGTTACTATAATCAATAATAACTTATTTGTACAGTTTTAAATAATTAAAAGTTATCGGATTGTTTGTAACTCAAAGGATAAAATATTTGCAATCACCCCATTCTCCATGTGTGCTTATTTCATATTGTATGCCTATATCTAAACATTCATGTGCCCCATAAATATATATACCCACCATATACCCACAAAAATTAAAATAATAATTATATATATAGAATAAATAGGATTCATGAGAAAGAAATAAGTTATTATACTGGCAGCATCTCATGCCTAGCACATAGTATGCACTAGAAAAGTACTTGCCATTCCCGTCTGGGAGGTGAGGAGCGCCTCTGCCCGGCCGCCCTGTCTGGGAAGTGAGGAGCACCTCTGCCTGGCCACTGTGCAATCTTCCAAGTGTGAAGTGACAGCCTTTCTGCAGGTGTACCCAACAGCTCCGAAGAGACAGCGACCATCGAGAAGGGGCCATGATGACGATGGCGGTTTTGTCGAAAAGAAAAGGGGGAAATGTGAGGAAAAGAAAGAGAGATCAGATTGTTACTGTGTCTGTGTAGAAAGAAGTAGACACAGGAGACTCCATTTCATTCTGTACTAAGAAAAATTCTTCTGCCTTGGGATGCTGTTAATCTATAACCTTACCCCCAACCCCGTGCTCTCTGAAACATGTGCTGTGTCAACTCAGGGTTAAATGGATTAAGGGCAGTGCAAGATGTGCTTTGTTAAACAGATGCTTGAAGGCAGCATGCTCCTTAAGAGTCATCACCACTCCCTAATCTCAAGTACCCAGGGACGCAAACACTGTGGAAGGCCGCAGGGACCTCTGCCTAGGAAAACCAGAGACCTCTGTTCACGTGTTTATCTGCTGACCTTCTCTCCACTATTATCCTATGACCCTGCCACATCCCCCTCTCCGAGAAACACCCAAGAATGATCAATAAATACTAAAAAAAAAAAAGAAAAGAAAAAAGAAAAGTACTTGCAGTTACTACTGCACAGGTTTAAACAATTTCACTGGGACAGGACAATTTTATGAGTTATAATCACCATCCTTTAGCAATCCTACAAACACACCTCATTTTCATCTGTCACCCTCTCACCTTTCACTCACTGGCCAATTGCTCACTCATAGGTGGGAACTGAACAATGAGAACACATGGACACAGGAAGGGGAACATCACACACCGGGGCCTGTTGTGGGGTGGGGGGATAGGGGAGGGATAGCATTAACAGATACACCTAATATTAAATGACGAGTTAATGGGTGCAGCACACCAACATGGCACATGTATACATATGTAACTAACCTGCACGTTGTGCACATGTACCCTAAAACTTAAAGTATAATAATAATTAAAAAAAAAAAAAGAGGGAAGGTTGATGCTGGCCATGATTCCTTGGGAAGAACCAGCAGAACCAGTTTTCTCTCCCTGATGCCTGAGAAAGGATTTTTTTAAGTTTCTCTGACCTGAGGTTGAAGAGAAGGGGCTGGTGGTGGTATCTGAGGAGCTCCCTGGGCTCTGGCATGTTCCCACAACTCCCTAAGACTTGCTTTAAATGAAGAAACAGAACCTTTAAACAAGAGTGTGGACTTCAGAGAAGTGACCTCTGCCTTGATTCCTAAGTGCCCTGCATCCCAACTGGACTTGAGCAGCATGAACCTCCTAGAAGGTCCCGCCCCACCAGGCAGGCAGCAGTTGGGCATAGATGATTGGGATGATGTTGAAGCAGAGAAGACCTAAAATACCCCTTTTGGGTTTCCCACTGACCAGAAAGGTGTGGACAACAGTAGACCCTCTCCATGCCCCAGAGGAGTGTGGGGGAAAAGAGAAAACCAATCTGAAAAGATATTAAAGCCCTGATGCAGGGACAACAGAGCCGAAATGGAGAGGACTGCATGGCTGCAGGCCAGCTAGCAACTTGGTGCTCTGGTAGATGCCAGTGTGGCAGGATGGCAAGGCCTGAGCACAAGGAGTTTTGCCCATCTCAGTGAGTAACAGAATGGAAAGATACCAACAGCCAGGGGCCTGATCCTCTTGCCCCTGAAGCTATGACACTACCTAAGATCCCTGGATCTCCCAACACCACTGCCAACTCAGGCTGGGAGTGGGGTCAGGGATTAAAATCTTAAATTAACTCAAGTAGAAGCCTGAAATAAATAACTTCACCTCAAATGAACTGAGATTAAATTTTCTGCCAGATAGCGAAATGGAGTTTGAAATAGAAAATAACCTGAGTCATAGAAAAATAGAGCACAGAGACGGAAAATTCATACTAACTTATTAGACAGTGGAAATGCCTGAGATGCATGTTGAAGAATGCCCTCTAAACTGTGCCTCACCGTGCAAGATTCCATTGAGAATTCTGCTTAGGCAGTCCTCCATATTGCCACTTTCTTACTGAAGGACTAAATCCCCTAGGTGGATAGCTGCTAGAAATGGCAGAAAAAGAAGAAACAAACTAGACATCAAGGGGTAGGTAACCAAGGATTTACAGTGACTATGTGGGACCCCACTGTGGCTGGGCAAAGGCAGTACAGCTTGCTAGACAGAGCCCTGAATTTGAGTCAGAGGTCTTGGGTTCAAATCCCAGTCCCTTACTTTGCTCTGTAATCCTGAGCAAGCACTTTAGCTTCTGAGAACCTCAGCCTCCTTATCTATAAGCAGCTTCTCCAGGTTAGGGTTAAATGAGGGCAGGTATGGAAAGTCCCCTCACAGAGCCAGACATGTGATAGATGCTCACTGAGTATCTGAAGAATGAAACCCTGCCTCTAAGTCCTTTACTTCCAGACCTGCCCTGGCTTCTTCTCCCAGGTTGATGGTCCTAACTACCATGCATGATTCCATCTCTGGCTCTGGTCTTGTCCTGAGTGGGTGGAAGACCCAGAACCAGGATGCTACCCACGCCAATTAAAGTATTATTTGCTCTTTGGATTCTTGAAGTGCTGCTAGCTGGCTAAATAGCCCTGAGTCCCCACCCCAACACTATAAACCCCCATTCACACACATACTTCCCTCGCTGGCTGGACCTGTGAGGTGCCAGCATGTCATGAGGCTAACTTGGCCCTATGTGGCCAGAGGAGCTGTAGATCCCTTGTCCCAGAGACACCATGGAGTTTTATCTTATAACTGAGGATGAAGGGGTTATTGTAAATAAACAGATGGCTTGGGCTTCATTACTAAGCCAGAGGAAAATTGTACAGCAATATCCTATTGTCCAGTTTAAATGGTGTTCAGGCCAGGGTGCTAATGGGGACTCTTTGTGAAGAAAGCAGAGGCAATGAATTCCTCCCTCAGTAATAAAAGGAGCAGAATCTTGAAAGAGGAGTAGCACTTTAAAAGGGGTGGCCCTTTAAAAACTTCCTGGGGCTGGTAGAAAGGGAAAGGGGGTGCACTGGGAGCCAGACACTGAGAGGGACCCCAGAGTCCTTACTGGTGGGAGGCCTGCATGCCTCGCTGACAGCTTGATATATTTCAGTGATGGAAACTGCTGACCATACTTTCTGTTTAAGTTAGCACATTTTGTTGGCTACCTTGTTGTAGGTGTTGAGTTATTCTTTCCCAGCTCCCCATCTGTATCACTTTTCTCCCTTTAGCACACTTATGTCAGGGTCAACATTCTTAATAATGAAGTCAAAATACCCTGTTGTCAAGGCTTCCAGAAAAAAAAAAAAAAAACAAAAAAAAACGCTAAACACAAGCTGTTAAGGCAGCTGGGATTACACCAGGAGGGAGGGATAAATTCAAACTGCACTCCATGAAACCTGTAAAACTCCATCAGCTTTACCAGTTTCTCTCCAGCCTCCACATCCCCAAGGACCTCATTGTCCCTAAAGAAACCCATTAGTGTGCACAGGCTAATGAGACCCTCCAGTCACTGGAACAGGAGAGACTCAACCGGGAGCCCATTTCTGCACACTTGGCAGCAGGCTGCTGGAAACACCTGGTCCTCCCATCCACCCCGCAGGCTCAGGGCAGCAGTGACTCCTTCAACCTTGGCTACTCAAGGAATTTTGCTTGAAGAGACAGCCCAAGGAGTTAGAAGACTTCTTTTTGGTGGGTTCTCGTCACTAGCCTGGAATTCCTGTCCCATCTGGGGGACATTGTGTCATAGTTTCATCTTTAAAAATTGGGGAGGCTGTCTTGCAATGCAAATGAGTTTTTCATGAAAGTCAATGTGGAGACATTAATAGCACCCAGCTGTTTATTTCTGAAATAAGGAATTATTCCCAGAGATTTGGAGGATGGCACATGATGACAGGCATGACAACCCCCATTTAAACAGGGATTAACCTTCACAGACTAAGCACTCTCATTCCATTGCTAATCCCGTTTCTACTGATAGGAACTGCTTGGAGCTTGGGGTAGCCCAACCCTACAGACAGAGAAAAAGCTGTGTAGCTGCCCCTGTATCTTCCTCTACAGCCTCATTCCTCCAAGAGCACGCCATGGCCCGGCATTGGTGGTTTCCTCTCGTGATGACACTAGGCCATCTCTGCGTCCACAGAACACACACCATGTTGTCTGCCTAGCTAGAGGTCCAGTCAATACTTTGTAAGTCTTAGGAGTCAAGGCATCCATCCATATAGTTTAAATATTGGCTATGTGACCTTGGGCAAGTCATTTAATCTCTCTGAATCACAGTGAAATCAGAATACTATTATTTCTCTTGCTGGGTTGTTGTGAATATTAGAATTAATGTCAGGAAAGCATTCCACAATCTAAGAGGGATTAAATAAATGGTTTCTGGTAGTCATGGTAGTAGCAGACAAGTTGTATATTTAGAATAATGAGTACTCACTCCAGCCATGCATTTTACTGATCTGACTCAGTGGCTTTAAGATGGTTTATAGCTGGAGAATTCCCTTTCTTTCCTGATGAAATCAGACACAAAATCTCCATTTCATAAAGTGAATAGCAGGACACTGCTCTGGTGGAACCGGGACAGATAGCCGGGACTCCTGCCCACCTGGCTCCCCCACCTTTCTGTGGAAGCCCCTCAAGTTCCTGCAAGAAATTCCAGGATGACTCACAACAGTTTGAAAACCACAGGTTTCATTTACAATTGCCATTTTATTTACCAATGCCAGGGACCTGAAAGGTAGAGTCTGAACTTAGGGGCTATCCAAACATGACACCCTAAGTGTGGTCACTCTGAAGCGGGTCCTTGTCACACAGGGCTGTCACTGCTCAGGCGGAGGCCTTCCCTTCACTCACCCGCACAAGCAAAATGCCCTGCCACAAACCTTTCCTGTCTCCAGCCGGTCTTACTCATGCCTACCTGAAACCTCTGTCCCACACCAGCCCCTATCTTATTTACCTCTCAACGTGACAATCACAATTCATACACCGAGCTTAGCTTTACTTTTAAAATGTCATCTCCCATTACGTAAGTTTATTTTGCATTTACATGGCGCTTTATACATTTATCTAATTGATTCCTTGTCCTGAACAAACATGGCAGGGTTGTGGAACAGAATGTTACATGGAAGTTTCAGCAGAGGTCCAAAGACAATGGGAACTGCATTCCAAATGAGGTGCCAAAGAAGTTGCGGGATTTTCAAAATAGGTGCCAAGAACCAGCTCCCGAGTTCTTAGACCCTTTTTCCACAATGAAGGTATAGAGGACGGCAATTGAAGCATTTCTCAAGAGGATTTCTTTGGAGAGAGCTGTAGTATGAAACCTACTCCCCAAAAAGAGGGGTAGGGGGTCCCACCTGACTCCTGGTAATGTGGCCTTCAAGGAAATAGGAGAAGATTTTTAGAGAGAGCTGTGGACATGTAAGTGTAGCTTTTCCCCACCACGCCCACTTTAGTGAGGTCAGAGGTGGTGCCTTTCCCCTCATCTCAATTTTTAAAAGGTTGATTTTTAGGAGAAAAATGATATGTTCTAACTGCCTGACTGACACAGAGGTCCAGTGTGTGACTCCCACCTGAAGGCAGGTGGCTAGCTGCTTCAAAAGCAGAGTGAAAGAAAGACAAAAGGCTGCCCTAGCTTGTGGGGCAAAAATGATGTGTTTTTCACAGACCAGGTGTGGGCCTCCCATGTGAGCTAACCGACGTTGGCTTGTCTTAGGTTGTTTCCAAGAAGACCACCTAAAGGGCAAACAGAGAGAAGCTGAATGGATGGCTGGATTGTCAGGGCCTGAGGAGGAAGAGCCATCTGGAATAGAGAAGCTCTGTCAAGGGGATGCAGGTGAGTGACCGCCAGCCACAGGGCAGGGGCACCTCCATGGAGAAAGCAGCTGCCCCGTGGGCAATCTGAAATGCCTGCCAAGCCAAGAGGGCCCCAGAGCAGAGTGGCAGAGCAGTGGCTCTCAGAGGGAGCTCCTGCCTCTCTCTCCCTCTCTGGATTCTAACCACAAAGCACAGCTATTGGGATGGGAGAAGAGGAGAAAAAGTCGATGAGAAAAAAAAGAGGAAAATGACCGCAGTCCTTCCTGCATGCAGCATGCTCAATCTGCAGGAGGGGAGAAATCCTGACTTTAAATCAAATTCATGGGACTCAACATTTTAATCACCAGATTGAGGTTATTTTTATTACCCCAAAGTAACCAGAGAACTCATGCAACTGCCTGATTTTTCAGCTAGTGGCAGGGGAAAATGAGTCCCATGGTCTAGATTAAAGGGACAGTGAGAGACAAAAACAGTTACTTTATAATTGTATAGTTATATGTTCTTGGTCAACATTAGGAGTTAACACGGATCAGTCTCACCATTAAGAGCTACGGGTATCATTCAGAACTTTTTATGTGGCTGACTTAGGTAAATGAAGGAAATTTACTGGCTCATGTAACTGGGAAGTCCAAAGATAAAGCTGGTTTCAGGACCTCAAATGGAGCCGTCACCTCTCTCTTGCTCATCTAGTTCTGTTAACACTTGAGCTCATTTTATTCCAATGCAAATTGGCTTTATTTGTGCAGAAGGTGCAGCCACAGGCAGGCAGCTATAGACTCGCATAATCCCAGCTTAGTTCCAGAAGAAAGAGAGAGCTTCTTGCTTTCAGCATCTATAAGCAAAATCCCAGAGGAGTACCTGATTGGCTTGTCTTGAGCCATGTGCCCACCTGATCGATGTCCAGCGGGGGCAGGGTGCTTGATCTTGCAATGTTGCATGGAAGAGGTGTCTTACTGCAAAGGAAGTGGGCTGGGACTACTTGAAGAATGGGACAGGCGTGCTGGGCAGACCAAAACAACAAACACCAGTTTTCCACATTGTGTAGCACAGGAAAATGCAGCTCAAAGATATCAGCTGCATACTCTTCTTATGCAGTAGAAAATAATGATTATTATAACAATTAATATCTTACCACTGGGGATCCTTGCTTATGCTCTTCCCTCAGTCAGAGATGTACTCTATCAAAATTCTGCTCATTTTTCAAGCTCAGCTCAAATATTATCTCCTCCATGAAGCCTCTCATGATTTCCAGAAATGAAAATGAATTGATCCTTTTACTGCAGTCTTATTGTATTTGTAGAGTTCTCAGCCTTGGTTCTGCAGCAGAATCAGTGAGCAGCTGGTTGAAATGCCACCTCTCTATCAAATCTTCCCTGAGCTCAAAAGCACAAATACTCTTCTCTCTACTCGTATAATAACTAAAGCCTTCTAAAACTATCACTTTCTTGTCGACTACTTCTGCACGTGCACCCAGATTATTGCTTTTCTGAAAGCACATGGCTTTGCATTTGGTACATCAGGAAATTCTGTTTTATTGAGTCAGGCAGCAATTCCTTTTACACTTTGTGCTAGTTTTAAAATATGTTCACAAATTTTTGAAACTCCTCTCTTCAAGAGGTGGAGTCTAATTCCCCTCCCTTTGAGTGTGGGTGGGAACAAGCTACTTGCTTCTAATTAATTGAGAAAAAAGGTTCTGTGATAGCGTGCAAGTAATAAATGGTGCTGCAACTTCTCTTGCTCTCTCCTGAATTGCTCGCTCTAGGTAAAGTGACTCACAACTACCAGATTGTGGGAACACTGAAACAGCCTATGGAGAGCCCTCATGGGAAGGAACTGAGGCCTCCTGCCAAAAGTCATGTGAGTGGTCATCTCCAAAGCAGATTGTCCAGCCCCAGCAAAGCCTCCAGATGATGGCAACCCTGCAGCTAGCCTCACTGCAACTGCAGGAGACTCCCTTAGCCGGAACCTCCCAGCGAAACTGCTCCTTAATTCTTGACCCATAGATACTGAAATAACAAATGTTTGTTGTTTTAAGCCACTAAATTTTGGGATAATTTGTTACACAGCAATAGATAACAAATTCATACTTCTACACATAGATGTGGCAAGCATTCTTAAACTGGGTGTCTTGGCGTGGGTTCCTCAGGAAACAGAACCTGAGGAAAAGGCTAACGTGCTAATACTAAACTATGGAGTTTATTGCAGGGAAGCAGGAGCAAGAGCAAACCTTAGAGTGCATTACTAAGCAGTTCCCTGCTTGGGATCGCTTGCACTGATTGTTCCATCTTGCAGGACCGATTCTGAAAGGCTGTGAGTTCACTTGCATCTCAGGTCAGTTTGTACAGAGGGTAGAAGTGAAGAGGATTTATCCATCTGCTTTTAACTCCCTGTAGTCAAGCTTTCTTCACAGGACATTAACACTCTATATTTCCTGGGTCTTTACATGGTCTCCAAGCAGGTCCCTGGTGTCACATGCCTTGGGATGAACAAGGAAACACCACTTTCCTAGGCATGGGGCAGGGCACTGCCAGGTTGTCACACCTGAGATCAGTTGCAGCTCACACAAAATTGGTCACCAGTTAGCAGCTCGAGCAGAACAAATGGGCAAAGGTCCTAGACAGATGGGGCTAAGAGGCTCTGGTGGTACAGAAGAGGTACCTGATAGACAGGGTGTGGGTGGCACAGCGTGTTATCTGTAAGTTTCCTCAAAACTCAGATTTGGAAAGGGGTAAGATCATCAGTAAAAATGGCCCAAAATACTGTCTGGGATCAGCCAAACTCCAATCAAAGGGACCTGGACATAACCTCAGAGACTGCAACCAGGAAACTCAGATGCCTAAGTAATTGAATTAAGTCTTTAAGTCCAAAGATGCAGGTGTTGCTAGAAATGGAGAGTCTCAGCAGCATTAAGAGATGGAAGTTCAGCAAGAGAAAAGCGGGCAGCAGCTCCCACCGTGTCCAGGGCAGAGGGTACCCCAACTTGTGTACCTGAATATAAGACCAGTAAGGCAGGTAAACCCCAAAACGAAGATAAAGATAAGTTGGTGACAGCAGCCATTAAGGGCTCATATAGATGAGTCCCTTTGTTCTAGTCTTGAGCTTACCAAGTAACTGCCTCTGTATCATTCATCTTCCCAAGTAAACATCCCAAAAGGGAGAGAATGTTCCGATACATAATCAAGAGGATCAGATTCTCATGTTGGTTCCGGTTGGTATGAACCATTCAGCCCACTCAAGGTATAGGTATGATCACCGTTCTTATTTATCCAATTAATTGCTCATGTTCTCCCCTGCAGGGATGTACCAGGACGACCAGCCAGCCTTGTGCAATGAGACCCAGTGCCCCTTTTCCCAAACCATGGCACAGGATTTAAAACAACCACAAAAAAACAAGAAGTTTAGTCTACACAGTAGAGGTGGACACGCACACACTGTAGGCAGCATATAGACACTGGGGTCTGGCTGGGCTGGGTCAGCAATACTCACGGCACTTGAGGAGGAAGGCCACCTTCCTGGGCTTCCACCTGGAGGGACACTGGCACCCAGCTCTCCAGCCTGCCAGGAGCTCGGCCAACCATTCCAGGGTGGGTCCTTTTCAAGAACAACACTTGGCCCCTCCTCCTCCTTTAGGTACTCTGTCCGCTTGTTTCACTGAGGTCAGCTAGCATAGAGCCCACCCTACATCTCAGAGGAGGCAAATCTACACGTGCTCCCCTGGAATGCCCCCTCTTTCTCTCTTCTCCACCTAGAGCACCTCTCCTCCAGGGACCAAGGAGAAAAGCTCCCTCTGCTGTTTGATGTTGACACCAGCCTCCCACAGACAACGCTTCTATCCAGAGGTGGGCTTAGTACTTTCCCTGGCACAGACTAAAGTGTATAGCCATTCAGGGCTATGTTGCACTTCATTTATTCCCTCATTCATTCATCCATCAAATGCTGTGGGATTCCTACTTAGAAGCAGAGCAGTCATGGTAGAAATAAGACTACAGATTCAGAAATTGCTGAAACATGGTTTTTTTCATATATTTCAACTGCATGCCTAAAGAAATGAGAGACATATCAGCCTGAAGCTGGGTGGCTGCTTCACCTCAGTTCAGTTCTGAATGTACCAGTTTTCTGGATTCTATACCAAATCCATTCACTGTCTCCTTCCCAGAAATTGTTTTCAGATCCACAGGGTTGAGGCCCTTATATTCACAAATAAACAAACTTAGACATTGCATTTGAAAAGTGACTCAAGGGCATATTTTGAAAACCAGGGAAATAACAGCAAATAAAGATAAAACATATATCTGAAAAGAGATTCAGATACACATTTAGAAAGAAAAGGAGTCATAGCATTCCTTCAGAAGAAGGATGAGAGTAGGGCACTACTACAGATACCTGTATTCGTTGAGTTTTTAACTTTTAGAACACATGACATTGAGTTCCTGCAGATTCTGCAGTGTCAGGTTCCTCATCCCAGCAGGGCAGCTGCCCTGGGAGAGGGAGGAGCCCTGGACTTGGGGTCAGGCCCCAGATGACTGCGGAAATGATGCTGGGCCCACAGGGGAAACCCTACCACTGAGGGGCTCACAGCCCAGAGGGGAAATGCTGCTAAACAGAAGCACAAAAATCTCCCAGAAGATTCAACCCTGGCTGTGCATCAGAATCACTGGAGGCGTTTTTTTGTTTTTTTATTTTATTTTTGTTTTTTGTTTTTTTAACATTCATGCCTAAGCCCCACCCGTCTCCTGAATCTGAATCTCAAGCTCAGACATCACCTCCACTGTCCAGCTTTTCTGACGCCTCCAGACAACACAGTTCCTTCACCTATGACCCTGTACACCTGGGTTTTTGTCACCTTCCTCCTTGCTTATGTGTTCGCCTGCCCTCCAGCTCCCACTAGACTCTGAGCAAGGTGAGCCAGATAAATAGCTGTCATTTGATTACAAAGCCTTTTTCCCCAGAAAGTGGTTGGATATTCAAAATTAAAGTTAAGAGTTTTTATATTAATGCTTGGAATCATATGTAACATTTCCTTTTTTAATTGTGATCTGGGCATCCCAGACTTTTGGAATTATGACTTTTGGAATTTAGAAGTAGATTTCCTAAGATGGCTATTACAGGCCCTGAGATATACTCACCAGTCTAGGTAGTGACCATGGCCTAAATCTTGTTCAGCCACAGGACTGCAGGGTGAGCCCTGAGCAGGGAATGGCTGTCAGGCAACTCCGCACGGAAAGCTGTTCTCACTTTCTCTCCCAGCCAGTGACTCACCTGCAGCTGCTGCATGACAGGGGCCCCAGGCAGTAGACGGGACACTGTGAACATCGCCCAATTGCCAATTTTCACAATTTGGAAGACCTAGAAATGGGAAAACAGACTACAATAAGCCCTAAAACCACATCACATCTCTCCACGCCACAGAGTTTATTTTCTATTGCTAATGTCATCAGCTGTGTCATCTAGTAGTGACATATACTATTTTTCCTCAAAGCCCCTCTGGTTGCAAATGTCCCATGGGGTCACCTTCTCAGTCAGCTGAGTCAGAATCACAGAATTCTAGAAATGCAAAGCAGGCAGAGCTCTTCCTAATAAGAGCAGAACTGTTCACATCTCTTGAAAACCTACTATGGGCCAGCCCTTCATAGATCTTTTTTTACTTAAACCTCACACTAACTCTGACATGTAAGTTTCACTGGTCTCATATTTTAGATGAAAAAGCTGAGATTTGGAAAAGTGATGTGATCCTCTCAAGGTTACATATCTAGTAACCCAGATCTGTGTAATCTAAAAGCCCCGGTTTCTGAAAGTGGGGATTATATACAAGGCAGCATGCCAGAGTCACATGAAGTCTCATGGTTAAACAGCACATCCTCTAAAATGTTGATTTTATTCAATGGTAAATAATTTAAAACACCATCGTTATTGTTTTTTTAATTAAAGTACACATGAATGCATTGTGGGGGAATACAAACTTGCACAAAATTTAAAGATAAAATGAAAAATGTTGAGGAACTCATCATACTAATGGAAGCTACTTCTTCTGGCTTTGCTCCCAGACCCCCAGGGTTCCCTCCAGAGTCCTCTGCCATGAGGAAAATCCTGGCAGAAAGATTTAAAGGCATGGCCATAGGTCCTCAGTTTCAGCCCAAACAGGACTTAGGAGTGGCACCCCCAAGTGGAGGAGGGGAGAAGGAGTGGTCATGGAAGAGCCAAGCGTGGTGATTGCATGTTGCTGCGAGGCTTTGTTTCAATGCTCATCACTGGAGGAATATAAATTATGTAAGTCCCTGGGCTGCCAAGCCCCTTCCCACCTAACTGACAAGGTTTCCAAAGTTTTCCAGTGTGGAGAGGAGAATCTATCACCAAGTAAATGAGCCAGAGGCAGGTCCAGCCCCCCTTAATCCTGGCCCTATGCCACTCCTTATCACTAGTCCTCCCACTGCCAGACCTTACTTCCCCTAAGTCCTTGCTATCTTTTTCATTAAAATACCCTGAATCATCTCTGAGGTGGCTGCAATCACCAGGGACTCAATCCTGAGCTAGTTAGGTTCGTCTATACTCTGCCCGAGGCTCGGAGTGCCTCCAGAGAAGTCAGTCACTGAATTCCAAAGAGGATGAGGGGAAGGACTCCAGTCAGGCACTTGGTCAAGCTGAGCTGGGCATGTCATAGCCTCACATCCTGATATCTTTGAAGTTAATAGGGATAGCCAAGAAAACTACCAAATAAAGCAAAGAAGGGCACAGCCTTGTGGGACTTTGGAAAGGAGACCCTGATCAAGAGGCAACAGAAGCAAAGCCATTAAAGTGGCCCCACACCTACAAGCACGCTGCTGCCAGTCCACGCCATGCCCAGTTCCCCCAAACACACCTGCTCCCTGGCGCCGCTGACTCACTGACACTTGCCATTCCCTTTCACTGGGAGGCCCTCTGCCCTGCTCATTGCATGGCTAATTCCTACTCACTGCTTGTGACTGGCCTCAGCTTTAATGCCACTTCTTCCAAGAAGATTTCCCTGATTCTCTGCGATCTGGGAACCTCTTGTATACTTCCTAGGAACACCCCACATTTCCCCCATCCAGGTGCTTACCAGATGCATGATAATTGCCTATATATTTGTGAGTGTCACAAGAGCATGAATCCTCCGAGACAATGCCTGGGACATAGTAGGTACTCTGATTGTCTTCTGAATGAATGAAAATTAAAGACATGCCTTAAGTCCCTGAGAAGGCCCATTAGACCACAGGGATACACTTTCCTGGCAATTCATCTAGCCTCAAAAGCCCATAGCAATAAAAGGCTGCTTTTGAGAGAGCTGAGAAGGAGGGAGGAGCACATGCAAACAACTAAACACCTACCACCTGCATGAGGACACAGGGATGAAACAGAAAAGGTCTTCTCACTGCAGAAACTCAGTCTGATGAGGGAGACTATTAGGCTTACAATAGCAAGGACAGATTGCTTCAGTACAAAGCTGGAATGGGGACAAATGTGAAAACCAAACTGAGTGATGCCTTTGCTTACGTACTAATCTTATTGCTCAGAACAACTCACGAGACAAAGATACTCACGAGACAAAGATTTCCGGAGAAAATGTTCATGAGAACTTTGGTAGCTATATTTGTAAGGTAATTGACAGTCAACAAAATTCTTTCATATATATCATTTTATTTCATCTTATTCATGTATCAAATATTTGAGGGTGCTTATCTGTACTACACTTAACATCTAGTGTTAGGAAGGCTGGGAGAATTAAAAAGTGACTGTCTTCAAGGAGCTTGGAGTCAAGTTGGGGAGACATAGGCAACCTCAATTCAAGGCAGAGAGATGAAAGCCAGGTAAGTCACGGTTGTTTGGGTTGTAAAAGAGTCACTCTGGCTTAACTAAAAAAGGAAATGTTTTTCTCACATAATTTAAATGTTACCAGAAAGGGGTCTCTGGTTCAAATGCCTCTGATAAAAATGCCCAGGAATATCTTTAAAGCCCAGGTTTAGCTTTATCCAGCAGCCTGAATAATGTCCACCAGCCACTTCTCTAATCTCTTGGCTTTGCCTGGGCTGGGCCGACATCACTCTCAGGCTCCACATGGCAGCCACTCACAGCTTCAGGCCCATAGTTTCCAAGGCCCGAATTGACCTGAAAATAGAGCTTCTCTTCTCTGACAGGTTCTAACGAAAGACCAGGGCCTTATTATCCTTGGCCTGGGTGATGATCATGAGCCTACCAATGAGCCATGGGAATGGAATTAGAGTATTGTAACCCTAGGCCATGTCCCCAAACCTTGCCCAGCTCCAAAGCTGGTGTGGGGTCAGGCCCTCCCAAACTGCATGGGCTGTGTAGCAAAGTGTCATTAAAAACAGTCTGGTAATTGGCCATGTACAGTGGTTCATGCCCGTAATCCCAGTGCTTTGGGAGACCGAGGCAGGAGGATCTCTTGAGCCCAGGAGTTTAAGACTAGACTGGGCAACACAGCAAGACCCTGTCTCTACACAATACATTTTTTTACTTAGATATGGTAGCATGCACCTATAGTCCCAGCTATTCAGGAGGTGGAGATGAGAGGATCACTTGAGCCCAGTAGTTTGAGGTTACAATGAGCTATAATCATGCCACTGCACTCCAGTCTGGGAGACAGAGCTATTAGGCTGGTGTAAAAGTAATTGCAGTTTTTGCAACTACTTTTAATTGCCAGAACTGCAATTACTTTTGCACCAACCAAATAGAACTTGTCTCAAAAAAAAAAAAAAAAAAACCACCAAAAGAAAAAAAAACCCAATAAAATGCTTGACAATTAGTCCTCACGCTAGCTTTGTGTTTCCATTCATTTTATAAGTGAGGAAAATGATACCAATAAGAGCAAACGCAGGACTAAAGCCTGGTCTTCTGACTCAGTCCTATGCTCCTCCCATCAGTGCTTGCCTGATAATAATTATTAGCACTTAATTATAATAGCAATTAATTATTAATAATAGGGGAAGTGCTTAGGGCACTGCTGGAATTTGGAGTGGGACAGTTCTTCCTTGTGTGGGACTGTCCCTAGCATTACAAATGTTTCATTACATTCATGGCTCTAATACCAGTGACACTTGCTTCCCAGCATTGTAACAACTAAAATGCTTGCACACACTTTCAAAGGTCCCCTTAGGAAGACAGTACCTCCCCTATTTGAGAAAAACTGTATGTTATCACAAGTGAACCCTGTTAGCAAGAGGTTCATACTTCTTGGAGTTTAAACATAAGCTCTAACCTCTCGCTTTAGAGATAGTCTGAGCTTTTGATTGAATATGCCTTGGAGATCATCAGGCCCAAATCCCTGGGCCGGTAGTTCTGGCTTGGAGGAGAAGGGGTAAGCGAGGGTGAGAGGGAAGAAGATGGGCTGGGAATGCATCCCTGAAAGGCGAGTATGAAGGGTTGCAGGTGGGAGGTTTCAGCTTCCCATTAGTGTTCCTCTTATTCAAAAGTGAAATCACAGAATTAATGCATTTTTTATAGCCAGGATTCAAGCTGTTTCTTAGGGGAGAGGGTGTTTGTCCTCCCTTACTTGAGTAAGATAAGAAATCACAGAATTGTGGGGAAGTAGAATGCTCAATTCTGGACAATACTCACAAAGAGAGATGTTGCCAAACTGACCTGCACTCCGGTGGAGCAAACAGGGTAGGTGGGAATTTAAAACCAGGTCGTCACATGAAGCACATTCCATAGAACAGGCAAACCTATGCCTGGCAAAATACTCAAAGCGAGACAAGAAATTTGCCTTCTAAGATACTGAAGACATCACCTAGGAGTAGACTTGGAATTACTCTACATATCCCAAAGGGACAAAACCAGTTCTAATAGGACCTGAAAACAGTTGGCCCATGAGAGATATCTAATAATAGAATGAGCCATCTGGGAAGACAGTGAGTTGCCCACTGCTGGAGGCATCCAAGCACACACTGAGATGTTGAAGTGGGTTTAAACTTAGTCTCTCAAACATTCTGAAGCAACACAAGGTGGATGCAGTTTAAGTGCTCCACACATTGCTAACAGACCGTGTCAGAGGCGTGTGAACCAGAGCAACTGCATCTTGAAGAGGAGCCGGGTAAAATGAGGCTGAAACCTACTGGGCTGCATTCCTAGATGATGAAGGCATCATAAGCCACAGGATGAGATAGGAGGTCAGCACAAGATACAGGTCATAAAGACCTTGCTGATAAAACAGTTTGCAGTAAAGGAGCCAGCCAAAATCCACCCAAACCAAGATGGCGACAAGAAGGCGACGAGAGTGACCTCTGGTTGTCTTCACTGCCACACTCTCATCAGTGCCATGACAGTTTACAGATGCCATGGCAACATCAGGAAGTTACCCTCTATGGTCTAAAATGGGGAGGCATGGGAGGAGCCAAGATGGCCGAATAGGAACAGCTCCGGTCTACAGCTCCCAGCGTGAGCGACGCAGAAGACGGATGATTTCTGCATTTCCATCTGAGGTACAGGGTTCATCTTACTAGGGAGTGCTAGACAGTGGGCACAGGTCAGTGGGTGCGTGCACGGTACGCGAGCCGAAGCAGGGTGAGGCATTGCCTCACTTGGGAAGCGCAAGGGGTCAGGGAGGTCCCTTTCCGAGTCAAAGAAAGGGGTGACGGCCGCACCTGGAAAATCGGGTCACTCCCACCTGAATATTGCGCTTTTCGGACCGGCTTAAAAAACGGCCCACCACGAGATTATATCCCGCACCTGGCTTGGAGGGTCCTACGCCCACGGAGTCTCACTGATTGCTAGCACAGCAGTCTGAGATCAAACTGCAAGGCGGCAGCCAGGCTGGGGGAGGGGCGCCCGCCATTGCCCAGGCTCGCTTAGGTAAACAAAGCAGCCGGGAAGCTCGAACTGGGTGGAGCCCACCACAGCTCAAGGAGGCCTGCCTGCCTCTGTAGGCTCCACCTCTGGGGGCAGGGCACAGACAAACAAAAAGACAGCAGTAACCTCTGCAGACTTAAATGTCCCTGTCTGACAGCTTTGAAGAGAGCAGTGGTTCTCCCAGCACGCAGCTGGAGATCTGAGAACGGGCAGACTGCCTCCTCAAGTGGGTCCCTGACCCCTCACACCCGAGCAGCCTAACTGGGAGGCACCCCCCAGCAGGGGCACACTGACACCTCACACGGCAGGGTATTCCAACAGACCTGCAGCTGAGGGTCCTGTCTGTCAGAGGGAAAACTAACAAACAGAAAGGACATCCACACCAAAAACCCATCTGTATATCACCATCATCAAAGACCAAAAGTAGATAAAACCACAAAGATGGGGAAAAAACAGAACAGAAAAACTGGAAACTATAAAACGCAGAGCGCCTCTCCTCCTCCAAAGGAACGCAGTTCCTCACCAGCAATGGAACAAAGCTGGATGGAGAATGACTTTGAAGAGCTGAGAGAAGGCGGCTTCAGACGATCAAATTACTCTGAGCTACGGGAGGACATTCAAACCAAAGGCAAAGAAGGTGAAAACTTGGAAAAAAATTTAGAAAAATGTATAACTAGAATAACCAATACAGAGAAGTGCTTAAAGGAGCTGATGGAGCTGAAAACCAAGGCTCGAGAACTACGTGAAGAATGCAGAAGCCTCAGGAGCCGACGCGATCAACTGGAAGAAAGGGTATTAGCAATGGAAGATGAAATGAATGAAATGAAGCGAGAAGGGAAGTTTAGAGAAAAAAGCATAAAAAGAAATGAGCAAAGCCTCCAAGAAATATGGGACTATGTGAAAAGACCAAATCTACGTCTGATTGGTGTAACTGAAAGTGATGGAGAGAATGGAACCAAGTTGGAAAACACTCTGCAGGATATTATCCAGGAGAACTTCCCCAATCTAGCAAGGCAGGCCAACGTTCAGATTCAGGAAATACAGAGAACGCCACAAAGATACTCCTCGAGAAGAGCAACTCCAAGACACATAATTTTCAGATTCACCAAAGTTGAAATGAAGGAAAAAATGTTAAGGGCAGCCAGAGAGAAAGGTCGGGTTACCCTCAAAGGGAAGCCCATCAGACTAACAGCGGATCTCTCGGCAGACACCCTACAAGCCAGGAGAGAGTGGGGGCCAATATTCAACATTTTTAAAGAAAAGAATTTTCAACCCAGAATGTCATATCCAGCCAAACTAAGCTTCATAAGTGAAGGAGAAATAAAATACTTTACAGACAAGTAAATGCTGAGAGATTTTGTCACCACCAGGCCTGCCCTACAAGAGCTCCTGAAGGAAGCGCTAAACATGGAAAGGAACAACTGGTACCAGCCACTGCAAAATCATGCCAAAATGTAAAGACCATCGAGACTAGGAAGAAACTGCATCAACTAACGAGCAAAATCACCAGCTCACATCATCATGACAGGATCAAATTCACACATAACAATATTAACTTTAAATGTAAATGGACTAAATGCTCCAATTAAAAGACACAGACTGGCAAATTGGATAAAGAGTCAAGACCCATCAGTGTGCTGCATTCAGGAAACCCATCTCACATGCAGAGACACACATAGGCTCAAAATAAAAGGATGGAGGAAGATCTACCAAGCAAATGGAAAACAAAAAAAAAGCAGGGGTTGCAATCCTAGTCTCTGATAAAACAGACTTTAAACCAAGAAAGATCAAAAGAGACAAAGAAGGCCATTACATAATGGTTAAGGGATCAATTCAACAAGAAGAGCTAACTATCCTAAATATATATGCACCCAATACAGGAGCACCAAGATTCATAAAGCAAGTCCTGAGTGACCTACAAAGAGACTTAGACTCCCACACATTAATAATGGGAGACTTTAACACCCCACTGTCAACATTAGACAGATCAACGAGACAGAAAGTCAACAAGGATACCCAGGAATTGAACTCAGCTCTGCACCAAGCAGACCTAATAGACATCTACAGAACTCTCCACCCCAAATCAACAGAATATACATTCTTTTCAGCACCACACCACACCTATTCCAAAATTGACCACATACTTGGAAGTAAAGCTCTCCTCAGCAAATGTAAAAGAACAGAGATTATAACAAACTATCTCTCAGACCACAGTGCAATCAAACTAGAACTCAGGATTAAGAATCTCACTCAAAACTGCTCAACTACATGGAAACTGAACAACCTGCTCCTGAATGACTACTGGGTACATAACGAAATGAAGGCAGAAATAACGATGTTCTTTGAAACCAACGAGAACAAAGACACAACATACCAGAATCTCTGGGACACATTCAAAGCAGTGTGTAGAGGGAAATTTATAGCACTAAATGCCCACAAGAGAAAGCAGGAAAGATCCAAAATTGACACCCTAACATCACAATTAAAAGAACTAGAAAAGCAAGAGCAAACACATTCAAAAGCTAGCAGAAGGCAAGAAATAACTAAAATCAGAGCAGAACTCAAGGAAATAGAGACACAAAAAACCCTTCAAAAAATTAATGAATCCAGGAGCTGGTTTTTTGAAAGGATCAACAAAATTGATAGACTGCTAGCAAGACTAATAAAGAAAAAAAAGAGAGAAGAATCAAATAGACACAATAAAAAATGATAAAGGGGATATCACCACCGATCCCACAGAAATACAAACTACCATCAGAGAATACTACAAACACCTCTACGCAAATAAACTAGAAAATCTAGAAGAAATGGATAAATTTCTGGACACATACACTCTCCCAAGACTACACCAGGAAGAAGTTGAGTCTCTGAATAGACCAATAACAGGCTCTGAAATTGTGGCAATAATCAATAGTTTACCAACCAAAAAGAGTCCAGGACCAGATGGATTCACAGCTGAATTCTACCAGAGGTACAAGGAGGTCCTGGACCATTCCTTCTGAAACTATTCCAATCAATAGAAAAAGAGGGAATCCTCCCTAACTCATTTTATGAGGCCAGCATCATTCTGATACCAAAGCCGGGCAGAGACACAACCAAAAAAGAGAATTTTAGACCAATATCCTTGATGAACATTGATGCAAAAATCCTTATTAAAATACTGGCAAAACGAATCCAGCAGCACATCAAAAAGCTTATCCACCATGATCAAGTGGGCTTCATCCCTGGGATGCAAGGCTGGTTCAATATACGCAAATCAATAAATGTAATCCAGCATATAAACAGAGCCAAAGACAAAAACCACATGATTATCTCAATAGATGCAGAAAAAGCCTTTGACAAAATTCAACAACACTTCATGCTAAAAACTCTCAATAAATTAGGTATTGATGGGACGTATTTCAAAATAATAATAGCTATCTATGACAAACCCACAGCCAATATCATACTGAATGGGCAAAAACTGGAAGCATTCCCTTTGAAAACTGGCACAAGACAGGGATGCCCTTTCTCACCACTCCTATTCAATATAGTGTTGGAAGTTCTGGCCAGGGCAGTTAGGCAGGAGAAGGAAATAAAGGATATTCAATTAGGAAAAGAGGAAGTCAAATTGTCCCTGTTTGCAGACGACATGATTGTATATCTAGAAAGCCCCATTGTCTCAGCCCAAAATCTCCTTAAGCTGATAAGCAACTTCAGCAAAGTCTCAGGATACAAAATCAATGTACAAAAATCACAAGCATTCTTATACACCAACAACAGACAAACAGAGAGCCAAATCATGAGTGAACTCCCATTCACAATTGCTTCAAAGAGAATAAAATACCTGGGAATCCAACTTACAAGGGATGTGAAGGACCTCTTCAAGGAGAACTACAAACCACTGCTCAAGGAAATAAAAGAGGATACAAACAAATGGAAGAACATTCCATGCTCATGGGTAGGAAGAATCAATATCGTGAAAATGGCCATACTGCCCAAGGTAATTTACAGATTCAGTGCTATCCCCATAAAGCTACCAATGACTTTCTTCACAGAATTGGAAAAAACTACTTTAAAGTTCATATGGGACCAAAAAAGAGCCCGCATTGCCAAGGCAATCCTAAGCCAAAAGAACAAAGCTGGAGGCATCACACTACCTGACTTCAAACTATACTACAAGGCTACAGTAACCAAAACAGCATGGTACTGGTACCAAAACAGAGATGTAGATCAATGGAACAGAACAGAGCCCTCAGAAATAACACTGCATATCTACAACTATCTGATCTTTGACAAACCTGAGAAAAACAAGCAATGGGGAAAGGATTCCCTATTTAATAAATGGTGCTGGGAAAACTGGCTAGCCATATGTAGAAAGCTGAAACTGGATGCCTTCCTTACACCTTATGCAAAAATCAATTCAAGATGGATTAAAGACTTAAACGTTAGACCTAAAACCATAAAAACCCTAGAAGAAAACCTAGGCATTACCATTCAGGACATAGACATGGGCAAGGACTTCATGTCTGAAACACCAAAAGCAATGGCAACAAAAGACAAAATTGACAAATGGGATCTAATTAAACTAAAGAGCTTCTGCACAGCAAAAGAAACTACCATCAGAGTGAACAGGCAACCTACAAAATGGGAGAAAATTTTCGCAACCTACTCATCTGACAAAGGGCTAATATCCAGAATCTATAATGAACTCAAACAAATTTACAAGAAAAAAACAAACAACCCCATCAAAAAGTGGGCGAAGGACATGAACAGACACTTCTCAAAAGAAGACATTTATGCAGCCAAAAAACACATGAAAAAATGCTCATCATCACTGGCCATCAGAGAAATGCAAATCAAAACCACAATGAGATACCATCTCACACCAGTTAGAATGGCAATCATTAAAAAGTCAGGAAACAACAGGTGCTGGAGAGGATGTGGAGAAATAGGAACACTTTTACACTGTTGGTGGGACTGTAAACTAGTTCAACCATTGTGGAAGTCAGTGTGGCGATTCCTCAGGGATCTAGAACTAGAAATACCATTTGACCCAGCCATCCCATTACTGGGTATATACCCAAAGGGCTATCAATCATGCTGCTATAAAGACACATGCACACATATGTTTATTGCGGCATTATTCACAATAGCAAAGACTTGGAACCAAGCCAAATGTCCAACAATGATAGACTGGATTAAGAAAATGTGGCACATATACACCATGGAATACTATGCAGCCATAAAAAATGATGAGTTCATGTCCTTTGTAGGGACATGGATGAAATTGGAAATCATCATTCTCAGTAAACTATCGTAAGAACAAAAAACCAAACACCGCATATTCTCACTCATAGGTGGGAATTGAACAATGAGATCACATGGACACAGGAAGGGGAATATCACACTCTGGGGACTGTGGTGGGGTGGGGGGAGGGGGGAGGGATAGCATTGGGAGATATACCTAATGCTAGATGACGAGTTAGTGGGTGCAGCGCACCAGCATGGCACATGTATACATATGTAACTAACCTGCACAATGTGCACATGTACCCTAAAACAAAGTATAATAAAAAAAAATAAAATAAAATAAAATAAAATAAAATGGGGAGGCATGAATAATCCACCCCTTGTTTAGCATATCATCAAGAAATAACCATAAAAATGGACAACCAGCAGCCCTTGGGCTGCTCTGTCTATGGAGTAGCCATTCTTTTATTCCTTTACTTTCTCAATAAACTTGCTTTCACTTTATTCCATGGACTTGCACCAAGTTCTTGCACAAAATCCAAGAATTGTCTCTTGGGGTCTGGATCTGGACCCTTTCCTGTAACAACCACATAAAGATAATAGTTTGTGAACTATGTTCAATTTCTATTAGAGTAACTGTAAGGCAAGACCTCTTTCTGCTGCACTCAAAAAACCTGCCGGAATATGCATGTGGGGGACATTATTGTAGGGCAATTTTGAATCTGCCCTAATTGACAAAGAAAAAATGGAAACCTCTAACAAACTTTCATACTCTATTGATAACGCAGTACTTTTAACAAAACAAGTAGTCACCTGGTTAAGAACTGCCAGCCTAAGGGGTTGTGACCACTAAAATTTGTCCAACCAGAAGTGGAGTCTACAAAACTCTACGGGCTAGCGTGCCTAGAGCATGCTCAGTAATCCACCCCCAAAATCTCAGCCACGTGGCATTTACCTTTGTGCTTCTGACTATCCCATGGGCAATCAGAGGTCCACAGACAACCAAAGGTTAAAATGAGATGGATGTTACATGTCACACACTGCCTGGGGGAGTGCTTGCAAGTTGCACAAAGCAACTGGAACTTCACTATGTCACTCCCTCATCTGAACTACTTGCTGAGACAGCTCTCTTTGTAAAGGGTCATTTCTGTCCGGCAGCTGAGCTCTGGGACAGAAATGATGTTTGGCATTACCAGCCTCTAGCAATGAAGCCACTTTAAATCAGAAATGCTGTGAGAGTGTGGGATGCCAGATTGTGTTTTACAGAGGCTGGAAAGCTCCAATCTTGCCTGGCAAGGCTGTCAGAAGGATCTCTCCAACTCTTTGGTTTTCACAGCCTCTGGAGCTGAGCTAGCTGCTCGCTACACATCTTCATGACCATCAAGTCCCTGTGAATGGAAGTGTTCTATTTCATACTGTGGGTTTTGGTGTGAATTCTAGATCACAGCTTAGGTTAAATTACAAAACATGGGTGTTTCTGTGGGACACCAGAGGCACTGGAGATAATTTGGGTGAATACACAGAAAGCTGTGGAAGAGTAGGATTTGGTCTTTGCCAAAAGGTCTAGAGTGGCTGTGCCTTGTTCTTTATCTTATAAAGAAATCAATGCATACTTTACTGCCACCAACGCCCCTTCCTTCATATCACCAAAGTCATTCTTCTACTATTCAGAAAAAAGGGATATTGTTGCTGCTTAGTTGTAAGGGTTCATGGCAGCAAACATTCTTCAGAAGAGATTTATAACTTTCTGGATGCTGCTGCCCCCATCTCGTTGCTATGGTTAGAGTACATGCTGCTTCTGTCTTCTAACCTTCTTACGCAGCACTGTGGCCATCACTCATTTGTACTATTCATGCTCCTGCAAATTAAAGCACAGGTGCTGCCCTCCTCTCATGGTGCTTCCTGTAAAACTGAGCAAAATGAGTATTCATCCTGATGCATTCAAAAAATATTTACTGAACACTGATATGTGCTTGTCTGGTATCTCAAGTTGATTTGCTTTATCTGAAAAGCGTCCAGTTTACAGATGGATTAGCTTTCCCTTGTATTATTTGCCAAATATTCTAAATAAATAATATAAAGGCAGAGATGCTGTAAAAATTATAAAAATGAAGGTGTCATATCTCAGGATTCTATAGTCAGCCCTTTATCCTTTCTCTTCTCACTCTACACTCCTCCTTGGAATATAAAATACCCTTTAATGATTATAATTAGCACCTAAAGTCTCTATCATCAGTCCATACATGACTGCTGAATTTCATACCTATATGTGCAACTACTAACCAGTCATCTTCAGAAGTCAGGCAAGAAATTAGATTCATGACATTCCCAAACCAGAATTCATCATTTGGCAAACCTCCCACCCCCCTTCTTCACCCCTCTCCTCCACCGCTTTCCCTCCCAAATCACCTGCTTCCCTCCATGGGCTCCAGGTTTTAGCTGGTGGCACCGCCCATCAGAAACACTGCTGTCCCATTGGATTCCTTTTCCTTCACCCTCCACATTAAATCAGAGAACAAATCCCACTGATTGAACCTCTCAAAGAGTCCTCACAACTCTTTTTTCCCTTACTTTCCTGCAGCCACCACTGAGGCCTCCGTGCCTCTCACTTGGACTATTTTTCTGATCGGTATCCTCGCCTGCAGTTTAACAGCCTCCAACCAGAAGTGGAGGTTCTGTCCGTGGGATCTAAAACACGACTCTGATCGTGTCACCACCACCCTACGAAAATGCTTCAAGTTTTCCTCATCATCTGGGAAATAAAATCCAGCATCCTTAGAGGGTTCAGTCCTCCCACTCCCCCTGCATTGAACCTGCACTTTAGGCTTACCCAACCCTAGTAATTAGTAGCATCCTATTTCTTGCTGCCATATCTTTGCCTTTGTTTCCACTGCCTGAAATCTTTCCCCACTTCATCCATCTCATAACTTCTTATAATTCAAATAATTCTTATTTGTGCTTCAAAACTCACTCATAGGCAGCCTCTTCCTGGAAGCCTTTTCTGACTTACCTGCTCCTTGTTGTTTCTGCATCTTATATGCCAATTTTCTATTGTTCTATTTTGTTTTGTTTTGCTTTGTTTTTATATGAGACAGGGTCCCGCTCTGTTGCCCAGGCTGGAGTGCAGTGGCACGAACTCAGCCTCAACCTCCTGGGGCTCAAGCAATCCTCCCACCTTGGCCTCCCTAGTAGTTGGGACTACAGGCACATACCAGTACACCTGGCTAATTTTATTTTTTGTAAAGACGATGTCTCACCATATGGCCCAGGGTGCTCAAACTCCTGGGAGCAATCCTCCGGTATTATAGGTGTGTGCCACCACACCCAGCCTTCTATTGTTCTTATCCCCCAATTGTCACTGGGGATCCCCTATTACACCATGAGCTTCCTGAGGGCAAGGATTATTTCTCTCTGCCTCCTCTGTTCTGGGTACTGTGCCTGGCACATGGTACAAGCAAATGAGTCTTTGTAGGTATAAATAGATAGATGCTCTCAACTAGACTCCAAAGTGTGTGTGTGTTGGGCGGGGGTGGTGGGCGGGAGAAAGAGAAAAAGAGAGGACAGAAGGGAGGGAGAGGGATTTAAAAAAAAATCAACAGTTTTTCTAGTTCTTTAAAAATGGAGGCTTAGATTCACCTCTGAGGGAACATTGTTTCTTGTGTCTGGAAAACTTTAATGACCCCTTATGCAAACATGAGGCTATCATCTTCAATTGCAATGGAAAGTTTTTAGAGGCAATCAGGGCTCAACTGCTCTGCATGGAATGTAAGGGTAGTCTTTATTGATGATACAGAGGCATCCCCAGGATTACTACACTACTGGGAGACTGGCGGTAGACTGAGATGAGGAGAAATGTAGTGTTCCCCTGGGTGTTAGTGGAGTGGGGCTCTGGATCTGTGATAGGCAGGAACTTGTAAAAGCACTCCTATTGTAGGGAAGCAAATGAGCCCCTGCAAGGCCTCAGGCTGGTTGTGAGGGGATCCAGAACCAGGAGGTGTTCCCTGTGGAAGAGCATGACCAGAGGACCAGAGAAAAGACACATGTGGTGTCCAGTTTTACGGCACCCTGACTGTGTCATTCCTCCTGTTACCCCATTCTTCAGTAAAGCTTTTTTAAATGTACCAGCCCCATCTTGGTTGAGATACAGCATCCAGTGTCCACTGTCACTGAATCAACACAAAGACTACCAATGTAGTCTCAAATTGAAGCTGAGTTTATTACGCACCAGGCAAAGGAGAATTAAGTTTCTTTCTTTTTCCTTTTTTTTTTTTTTTTTTTGCTGTTTAAATGATTTATTTTATTTTAAAAATCATTTATTTCTTTAAATTTTATTTTATTTTTTAAGTTCCGGGATATATGTGCAGGATGTGCAGGTTTGTTGCACAGGTAAATGCGTGCCATGGTGGTTTGCTGCACCTATCAACCCATCACCTATGTATTAAGCCCTGCATGCATTAGCTATTTATCCTAGACAATCAAGTTTCTTAAGAAAAGTCAGCGAGTGTTCCCCAAACTGAAACTGAAAAGAGTAGATACAGTATGGAGAAGGGGAAGTTTTTCCCAAGTTTCTGAATGGTTCAAAATGGATCATAAAACCTCTTTTTACTTTTGTTACTTTTCTGGTTTTGAATCATCAAGATGCAGGTGTGGTTCTCAAACAGGTCCAGAATGGGCTGCATAAGGCTGTAGAGATCTCAGTGTCATGCAGTGGGCAAATGTGAATGGGGATGCCGGAGGCTTGGTAAAAATTGTTTTAACATTCTTGTTTGGATAAAACAGTACCCAGGTCATTTATAACAGTCTGAGTTTTAACACAGATAAAAAGTTACTACAGTTAGAGGCCTGATGTCAAGCCAAGGTGACAAGCAACAACCTGGGTGAATTTTGAAATGTGTAAGGTTCCTGAGAAGTTCCCAGGGTACCCTGGAGAGGCTATCTTGGTAGAATACTAGTAGCTCAGATGTTGGATATTTGGCTATTAAAGGACTCCTGAGCCCAGAACATCTAGGGCTGTTGGGGTTATATGACCATCATCACCCTCAAAATGAAATCGCCTTTCAACTCAGTTGTTCTCTACAACTAGGAATACTGACTCTTACTTTTGTTTCAGTTAAACTCAGGGAAAGCATCACATCAGAGTTAGAGGTGGGAAATTAGATCTATTCTGCACTGACAATAGCACTCCGAATTACACACCAAAACACACAGATGATAGTTTTGTCTATTTAAGTAATATAAGGCTCCTACTAATTTTTTTTAGAAATTGTTATCATTCCTTTTTATGAAAAATTACCACTGAGGTATTGCTCCTTTTTTTCCAGCACAGTTGAAATTGTACATGGTAGGGAAGTTTTTAATTAGTCCATTCTGAGCAGGAACGGTGTGTGCTCACTGCAGTAGGAGCCTAATAAATTACTTCATAATCTCAACTGGAGGCTTTGTGTCTGAAAATACTCATTAGTTTGCACCAGCAGCCGTCAGCTTCCCATGAAAGGTCTTAGAACCATGCTGCAGTAGGTTTAGATCAAGTTGCTTGGAGCAGAACTTCTGGGGTGGTGAAAACAAACAGGCCATACAGATCTCAGCTGCAGGGTCTGGGGATAAAACAACTTGGAAACTCCATGCCAGCCCCTTATACCCATTCCACACTTTCCTGCTTACAAAGCTCTTCTTCCACCCCGAAAAAGCTTTTCAATTTTCAAGTCATTCCAGTGACCCCCTTTTTTGAAGTGTGGATAAATCTAAAGCCTAGGAAATACATGTTGCAGACTAGTGAGAAAATGTTTATACTGTCCTATTTAGACAGATAAATAGAGACAGAGTTGGATGGATAGATGGATGGATGGATGGATGGATCAGGTGATGGATGGATGCAAACAAACAGACATTTAAAATGGGAGGGTAAAAATGTTATTAGCCCAGCTGGTAAAATAATTCCTCTCGGAGGGAACATGGTATGTGGATACGTTGGTAAGTCACCCAGATTAGGTAAGGGTAAGACCCCAAGATGCATGGTCTTATGATAAAAGATGGTCTCTAAACTGCTAAGGAGAGACAGTCTTGCTGATTTCAAAGTTCTGTAAGTGTCATGCCTTGGCGGTTTGGACGATTGCTGAGGTAGAGCTGTTCTGCAAAATAAAGGGATGAGAATTTGCAACTAGGAATGCAGGATGCAGGGAGAGAGGTATGAATCAATAAATGAGGTTTTGTACACAAGAAAAGAAAGATGGAAAATTTCATACCTTAGCAGAGTAGGCAAGCTGAGATGTCTAAGGTGATTTTGAAGTTATTTCCTGTAGGATGTACGTAAGTAAACTCCTCCTTCCACCTGCCCTAGAAAACTGTTTCCCAGAAGTGGATCCCAAGCCCATGTGCAGGGGGTTTATTAAGGGTGTGCTTCCAAGGGAGATGAGTGAAGGAGTGGGGAAAACGAGACAGAGAAGGATAAAAAGTCAAACAAAAGATCCATCACAGTCAAGACCTTCGGTCTGATCATATCAGGGAAGTCAAGAGTGTGAGTTACACCTTAGAGTTGTCCCAACCAGAGGTAAAAGAGCTGGGCTTTCATATAGTCACACTACCATGGGCCAACGATGAGGAGGGGAGGGGAATAAATTCCTAAGCACTTCCGGCTCCCTTTTATAGAGGAAAAGGGGCTCCAATAGCCTGAGGGCAGCCCTCTGAAGACGAGTTGCAGATGCTGATTGTGAGAAGCCACACGGGCAGGGGCAGAGCACAAGACAGTAAAAGTAGAGCTGAGATCTGATACAGCACTGACACTGTCACTATGAAACCCTCTAACAGAGTGTACATTTGCTCATCAATGCTTCCGTATGAGTCAGTCCTTCACGGTAATCAAAGAGAAACTGACATATACATCCAGGTCACATCTGCACGGAGTAAAAGCAGAGCCTGTGCTTCCAGGTGCAGAGAATGGAGAACATCTGTCATCTGGGTCCATGTACTTTTGGAACAAACCTCACTCACAACTACATTGAAATATACTATGTACACTAGCAAGGCTATACTGCTGATGCTGCACTGAAGTGGAATTTCTGTTATCAAAACTCGATTTCTATATGGGAGGCACATGTATTCACATCTGTGTTCATTTCTGCTAATAAAACGCCCATGCTCCTCACTGCACCTAACACAGTCGAGCATTCCAGGTCCCCACAATCCAACTCCATTTCTTGAATCAGCTTTTTCTCAGCCAGATTCCTGCCATGTGCTGCTCCTCATCCACACGCCGTGTCCTGCACGGTAGCCACCAACTAAATAACATGCACCACACTCAGAGCTAATATGGGTTATGGGTGTCTCTTAATCCTAACAATAACTCCATGTCTTAGATGCTATTTTATTTAACAGTTGAGAAAACTGCAGTCTGATGAGGTAAGGTCCAAGTTCTCTAAGTAAGAAGTGGAGCTGGCATTTGGAGTTAATGCTTTCAGCTGCTGCGCTGCTCTGCCTCCGTGGACATGGTCCCCTCCTTCCAAAACCCCTTCCCCATGTCAGAATGTCAATACCCTACCATCATCCAAGGCCTTGTTCAAATGCCATATTCTCCACAAAGCCTTTAAATCAGGCAGAGTTCTTAGAGGAAAGGGACAGAAATCTAACGTATGTAAAAGAAAATGTATTAGTTTCAGTGGTTGGAAAGAATACTGGGGTGGCCTGCATGTTCCGAGGGATGGCTGCGGGAACCCTAGGGATTAATGCAACTAGAATTTTCTCTCTAACTCTTTCATTTTACATTATCTCCCCCAGCCCAACAGGCTCAGAAGTATAAGACACCCTCCCCCTTCTCTGTCATTGTTCATTTATCATCCCAGGAAAGACTCTGATGAGCCCTATTTGGGTCATGTGCTTATCCCTGCCCTAACCACAGAGCCCAAGGGAATAGAGTATTATCATTAGCCAGGCCAAGGAGGCTGGATTGTTACACGAAAAAGCAGGTGGGAGGAAAACATTCCGGGCAGTTCACAGCACTTGCTCCCACAGTTCATTACATTGTCCATGAACACCCAGATAGAATCACTCTGTTCCAGTTTCTCTGCCATAAAGCAACTATTTATTGTGCTCATAGATTCTGTGGATCAGGAATGTGGGTGGGACACAGTGGGGATGGCTTGTCCCTGCTCCAATGTCTGGGGCCTGAGACAAAAGACTCTAGGCTGAGGCTGGATTCATCTGAAGACTCACTCTCTGTGCCTGGCAGTCGATGCTGGCTATCGGCTTGTAGCCTCCGTTCCTTTCCACATGCGCCTCTCCATGTGGTCTCGCTGTACGAGATGGTTTGGGCTTTCTCACAGCAAGGTGGCTACGTTCTGAGGCTGAACATCTTAAGAGAGAGAATGCGTGCTGTGTGAGAATTGTATTGCCTCTTTTAATTTAGCCTTACCAGTTCTGCTGCATTTATTTGGCTGGAGCTTCCCAAGCCTGCCCAGGTTCAAGGGCAGGGGAAATAGATTCCACTTCTTAATGAAGAATGGCAAAGTTCTACAGAAATTTTGCTGTAGACATTTTCAGAAAATACAGACTGCCACACATTTTTTCCTATGAATTCTTTCATGTATGTTTTTCACATCTTCCCTAAATTACTATGGGTGCTGTGAGATAGTCATCTTTGTATTTCTATGCAGTGCCTTGTACAAGACCTTATACACAATCAAGCTTCAAAATATGTTGGTTGGCAAAATGCCTCTGACAGCAGCATCCCAATTTTTCTACCAACAATTTTTTTTCTTTTTTTTTTTTTTTTTTTGAGACAGTCTGTTGCCAGGCTGGAGTGCAGTGGCACAATCTCAGCTCACTGCAACCTCCACTTCCTAGGTTCAAGTGATAGGAGAATCACTTGATTCTCAGCCTCCCGAGTAGCTGGGACAACAGGCGCGCACCACCATGCCCAGCAAATTTTTGTACTTTTAGTAGAGACTGGGTTTCGCCATGTTGGCCAGGATGGTCTCCATCTCTTGACCTCATGATCCGCCTGCCTCAGACTCCCAGAGTGCTGGGATTACAGGCGTGAGCCACTGTGCCGGCCTCTACCAACTATTAATAGCTGTGTGACTATGAGAAAAATTACATAACATTTCTGAGACTGTTTACAAACTGAGAGAGCTTAAGTTTGTGGTTTCTAAATATTCTGATTTAGCAGCAAACGACAAATCACTTTCTTCAAACTACACCTAATATAGAACCTCAGTATGCAAAACAGACTTTTTAAAAAGCAACAGCAAAGATGCTATGGTTGAAGCAGGTAGAAGAGGAGTAGAGAGTGACCCACTTCCCTCTCCCTCCCCCTGGCTACGTGGCTGACCCTGAGACAGCATCATAAAGATGGTAGTCATCTGCTGTTTTTAATCTGTCCAGAATCTCTTTTGATAAGAGAAGAGAACCACTACACACAAACACACACACACACACACACACACTTATAAATTCATATCGAGAACATGGAAGCACATCAAAACCAAAGACAAACCTTGCATTGCAATTAATGTTGACCATGAGATCTGAAGTCTTTGGTAAAGGTGGTTATTCCAGCATCTCAGGGCCAAGAGGAGTCTTAGTGTTGAGTCACCCAGCTAGTCAAGCCAGATGCGTAGCCTCTGTGTGATGCTGCCTCTAATCATTTTCCTTGTACTTATTTCAAAGAGATTTCATAATAGAGGAAGATTACTGCCAAAGAAGATAATTTTGTTTTATTTTGTTTTGAGAGACAGGGTCTTGCTCTGTTGCCCAAGCTGGAGTACAGCGGCGTGATCACAGCTCACTGCAACCTCCACCTCCCAGGCTTGAGCGATCCTCCTACCTCAGTGTCCCAAGTAGCTGGAACTACAGGCACGCACCACCAAGCCTGGCTAATTTTTGTATTTTTTGTAGAGACAGAGTTTCTCCAGTTGCCCAGGCTAGCCTCGAACTCCTGGGCTCAAGCAATCTGCCTGCCTTGGCCTCCCAAAGTGCTGGGATTGCAGGCGTGAGCCACCGCGCCCGGCTGAAGATGATTTTGAAAAGCACAGGAACGCTTGCTCTTTTTCTGCACTTTTCTTCAGTTACCTTTGTGCCTTTTTCATGTGCAAACGATATCAATGAAATATGTGTGTTTTAAATTGAGGCCCTACCACTTGCAGGAATTCCTTTCTCTTTTTCCTGCTGCTTCAACCTGCCTGCAGTCAGACTGCTATGTCACAGTCATATCCAGGAACACAAATAGTGCTTGTTGCCAGAGACCCAGGATGATAATTTTCCCACACAGAACAAGACAGTTTCCAGGGGGATTGCTCTTAGAAAAATATACCTCAAAGTGAACATGAGGAGGAGGAACTATGAGGCAAGAGGGGAGCCCAGAGGCTCAGTTTCCCAGGCCCTCTCGCCCTGGTGTAGAGGCCCCTCCTCACTCATGAAAGAGGACCAGGCGGGGTCCAGCACATAGTAGGCACTTAATAAGAGCCAAGTGAATGAATAAATGGCATGAAACATGCAAGTTTATTCCATTTTAGTGAATTCACATAGGAGTATAATAGTGGAAAATGGAAAATGGTATTTGATCACCTGTTGTCCCAGAGGGGATGCACTTAAGGATTCAGTAATAACTTTCCAAGTACTGTTTCCTAGATTCTGAGCTCATTAATCCTTAGAATCAATGAATGTCAGCATTGGAAGGACCTTACATTCAGAAACTCTCTTTCAAATACCTGCAGTTGGCCCTGAAGCTCTCCAAACTGAGCTTTCCTGAGTGTACTGTGTAATATTAAGAGATAGTATTTGGAGAGAGGACTCCATGGTGAAACACGTTTGGGAAGCCACATAGTAAACAGAGGTAATTAGGTATCTTTCCTGGACAATGTCTCAAAGTCTTTATTGGCTACTGTTCATTGTAAATCTCCAAGGGACAATACAGTGGACAGTGTTTATCAAACATTTTTTTAATGAGAAAATAACTTTATTTCATTTTGGGGAGTGGGCAGACATCCAGTCCCAGAACTTCTGGAACTGCTTCTTGGTGCTGGCAGTCTTGGTGACTTGAGCATACTGCAGTACAGGGTCTTGCTCGGGGACCAGCACTCACCCATGATGATATGCCAACCTAGACTTCCCTGAAGCAGGAGGACAGGCTCACGGACACATTCTTATGGCACTTCTTGGAGCAACTGTACTTGTACATGTAGCAGAGATAATCCTAGTGGATGACAGTGGTCCTCTCCATCTTCATCTTGGACCCCTCACCAGACAGGATCTGCCTTCAGATGGAGACATTACCAGTGAAGGGACATTTCTTGTCCATATAGGTTCCCTCAATGGCCTCTTTGGGTGTCCTGAAGCCCAGACTGATGTTCTTATAGCACCAGTTTCTCCCAGCAAGTCCCTCTTTTTTTTTTGAGATGGCGTCTCACTCTGTCACCAGGCTGGAGTGCAGCGGCGTAATCTTGGCTCACTGCAACCTCCGCCTCCCGGGTTCAAGCAATTCTCCTGCCTCAGCCTCCTGAGTAGCTGGGACTACAGGCGTGTGCCACCACATCCAGCTAAATTTTGTATTTTTAGTAGAGACAGGGACCCTCTTCTTTTTTGTTTGTTTATTTGTTTTGGTAGAGACAAGGTCTCACTATGTTCCCAGGCTGGTCTCAAACTCCTGGGCTCAAGTAATCCTCCTGCCTTGGCCTCCCAAAGTGCTAGGATTACAGGCATGAGCCACCATCCCAGATCTGATTACATTTCAGTACTTCCTGTGAACACATTGGGGGTAATCTATTCTCTTCCCCTTCTTTATCAAGCCCTTTCCATTCTAATAATACAGTCCTAAGACTCTGTTATAATATGCCAAGTCTCTCTAAGATATTTAATAAAATACAAATTAAAAATACCAGCAGGATTGTTTTAACTAGTCAAGTTGATTCTAATGTTTAGATGGAAGAAGCAACAAACAGAAATAGTGATGAAATAAAGAAGGGGGGAGCTGTCACCACCAGATGTCAAAACATACTATAAAAATATAAGAACTAAAACTGCATAGTACTGTCACATGGCCAAATCAACAGCTCAGTGGGATAGAATATGGATCCAATGTCCAGAAATGGATCCAATATATACAGGCACCTGGAGTCAGGGGGGAAAATATGAGTCATGTAAATACATAGAATTGGGATATGAGTTAGCCACTGAGACAAAAATAAAGTTAGATCCATACTTAACAGCATCCATTTTTAGGCTTGACATATTATTTGAAACTACTTATACCCAATTACCTTTGGCCTGGTTAAAACTTCCCCTTCCTGTATGGTTGTTTGCAAAATAGCCCACTTGTTCCTCATCTCACCGACCTAAAACTCAACACACCCCACAGCTGCTGACCACAATAAATCCCAATGGTCAACACTAGAGTCATGTAAATGAGGTCCCCCTTCCTGTGTGTTTTCTTTAAATTAGCTAATCCATAAACGTTGTGGGAAAGCCCAAGGAATAACACCCACGGATATTAATAAAAGCACCCACTCCCTGCCCACTGGTAGAGCTTCCTAGCACCTGCAGACTCCTGTAGGCCTCCTGTCAGTGTCTGCGGCCCCTCTGACCTGTGAGTAATACATTTCTTCTGTTTCATGCCCTCTGGCTTTACCTCCTCATTGTGTCTCACCCAAACCTAACTTTCTCCCTACTCAGGGCTCTCCTAGAGAGTTCTATCTTTCCTTTTAACCACTCTCAAGAGAGTAACATCAGGACCAAATTATAAAGAAACCATAACAATAGAAATCACAACCACCAGAATAAATTCCAAATGGACAAAAGATTTAAGCATAAAAACTGATATCATAAAAGTACTGGAAGAAATTATGGAATAATTGTTTTATAATCTTGGAGGGGGAAAAGCCTAATTGCAATAAAAACCCAGAAACCATAAAAGAAAGGAATGATGAACTTGACTAAGAAAAAAATCAGGGGGAGGAGCCAAGATGGCCAAATAGGAACAGCTCCGGTCTACAGCTCCCAGCGTGAGCGACGCAGAAGACGGGTGATTTCTGCATTTCCATCTGAGGTACCGGGTTCATCTCACTAGGGAGTGCCAGACAGTGGGCACAGGTCAGTGGATGCGCGCACCGTGCGCGAGCCGAAGCAGGGTGAGGCATTGCCTCACTTGGGAAGCGCAAGCGGTCAGGGAGTTCCCTTTCCGAGTCAAAGAAAGGGGTGACGGACGGCACCTGGAAAATCGAGTCACTCCCACCCGAATACCGCACTTTTCCAACAGGCTTAAAAAACGGCACACCACGAGATTATATCCCGCACCTGGCTCGGAGGGTCCTACGCCACGGAGCCTCGCTGATTGCTAGCACAGCAGTCTGAGATCAAACTGCAAGGCGGCAGCCAGGCTGGGGGAGGAGCGCCCACCATTGCCCAGGCTCGCTTAGGTAAACAAAGCAGCCGGGAAGCTCGAACTGGGCGGAGCCCACCACAGCTCAAGGAGGCCTGCCTGCCTCTGTAGGCTCCACCTCTGGGGGCAGGGCACAGACAAACAAAAAGACAGCAGTAACCTCTGCAGACTTAAATGTCCCTGTCTGACAGCTTTGAAGAGAGCAGTGGTTCTCCCAGCATGCAGCTGGAGATCTGAGAAGGGGCAGACTGCCTCCTCAAGTGGGTCCCTGACCCCTCACCCCCGAGCAGCCTAACTGGGAGGCACCCCCCAGCAGGGGCACACTGACACCTCACATGGCAGGGTATTCCAACAGACCTGCAGCTGAGGGTCCTGTCTGTTAGAAGGAAAACTAACAAACAGAAAGGACATCCACACCAAAAACCCATCTGTACCTCACCATCATCAAAGACCAAAAGTAGATAAAACCACAAAGATGGGGAAAAAACAGAACAGAAAAACTGGAAACTCTAGAAAGCAGAGTGCCTCTCCTCCTCCAAAGGAACGCAGTTCCTCACCAGCAATGGAACAAAGCTGGACGGAGAATGACTTTGACGAACTGAGAGAAGAAGGCTTCAGACGATCAAATAACTCTGAGCTATGGGAGGACATTCAAACCAAAGGCAAAGAAGTGGAAAACTTGGAAAAAAATTTAGAAGAATACATAACTAGAATAACCAATATAGAGAGGTGCTTAAAGGAGCTGATGGAGCTGAAAACCAAGGCTCGAGAACTACGTGAAGAATGCAGAAGCCTCAGGAGCCGACGCGATCAACTGGAAGAAAGGGTATCAGCGATGGAAGATGAAATGAATGAAATGAAGCGAGAAGGGAAGTTTAGAGAAAAAAGCATAAAAAGAAATGAGCAAAGCCTCCAAGAAATATGGGACTATGTGAAAAGACCAAATCTACGTCTGATTGGTGTAACTGAAAGTGATGGAGAGAATGGAACCAAGTTGGAAAACACTCTGCAGGATATTATCCAGGAGAACTTCCCCAATCTAGCAAGGCAGGCCAACGTTCAGATTCAGGAAATACAGAGAACGCCACAAAGATACTCCTCGAGAAGAGCAACTCCAAGACACATAATTTTCAGATTCACCAAAGTTGAAATGAAGGAAAAAATGTTAAGGGCAGCCAGAGAGAAAGGTCGGGTTACCCTCAAAGGGAAGCCCATCAGACTAACAGCGGATCTCTCGGCAGAAACCCTACAAGCCAGAAGAGAGTGGGGGCCAATATTCAACATTCTTGAAGAAAAGAATTTTCAACCCAGAATTTCATATCCAGCCAAACTAAGCTTCATAAGTGAAGGAGAAATAAAATACTTTACAGACAAGTAAATGCTGAGAGATTTTGTCACCACCAGGCCTGCCCTAAAAGAGCTCCTGAAGGAAGTGCTAAACATGAAAAGGAACAACCGGTACCAGCCGCTGCAAAATCATGCCAAAAGGTAAAGACCATCAAGACTAGGAAGAAACTGCATCAACTAACGAGCAAAATCACCAGCTCACATCATCATGACAGGATCAAATTCACACATAACAATATTAACTTTAAATGTAAATGGACTAAATGCTCCAATTAAAAGACACAGACTGGCAAATTGGATAAAGAGTCAAGACCCATCAGTGTGCTGTATTCAGGAAACCCATCTCATGTGCAGAGACACACATAGGCTCAAAATAAAAGGATGGAGGAAGGTCTACCAAGCAAATGGAAAACAAAAAAAGGCAGGGGTTGCAATACTAGTCTCTGATAAAACAGACTTTAAACCAACAAAGATCAAAAGAGACAAAGAAGGCCATTACATAATGGTAAAGGGATCAATTCAACAAGAAGAGCTAACTATCCTAAATATATATGCACCCAATACAGGAGCACCAAGATTCATAAAGCAAGTCCTGAGTGACCTACAAAGAGACTTAGACTCCCATACATTAATAATGGGAGACTTTAACACCCACTGTCAACATTAGACAGATCAACGAGACAGAAACTCAACAAGGATACCCAGGAATTGAACTCAGCTCTAAACCAAGCAGACCTAATAGACATCTACAGAACTCTCCACCCCAAATCAACAGAATATACATTTTTTTCAGCACCACACCACACCTATTCCAAAATTGACCACATACTTGGAAGTAAAGCTCTCCTCAGCAAATGTAAAAGAACAGAAATTATAACAAACTATCTCTCAGACCACAGTGGAATCAAACTAGAACTCAGGATTAAGAATCTCACTCAAAACCGCTCAACTACATGGAAACTGAACAACCTGCTCCTGAATGACTACTGGGTACATAACGAAATGAAGGCAGAAATAAAGATGTTCTTTGAAACCAACGAGAACAAAGACACAACATACCAGAATCTCTGGGACACATTCAAAGCAGTGTGTAGAGGGAAATTTATAGCACTAAATGCCCACAAGAGAAAGCAGGAAAGATCCAAAATTGACACCCTAACATCACAATTAAAAGAACTAGAAAAGCAAGAGCAAACACATTCAAAAGCTAGCAGAAGGCAAGAAATAACTAAAATCAGAGCAGAACTCAAGGAAATAGAGACACAAAACACCCTTCAAAAAATTAATGAATCCAGGAGCTGGTTTTTTGAAAGGATCAACAAAATTGGTAGACCGCTAGCAAGACTAATAAAGAAGAAAAGAGAGAAGAATCTAATAGACGCAATAAAAAATGATAAAGGGGATATCACCACCGATCCCACAGAAATACAAACTACCATCAGAGAATACTACAAACACCTCTATGCAAATAAACTAGAAAATCTAGAAGAAATGGATAAATTCCTCGACACATACACCCTCCCAAGACTAAACCAGGAAGAAGTTGAATCTCTGAATAGACCAATAACAGGCTCTGAAATTGTGGCAATAATCAATAGCTTACCAACCAAAAAGAGTCCAGGACCAGAAGGATTCACAGCTGAATTCTACCAGAGGTACAAGGAGGAACTGGTACCATTCCTTCTGAAACTATTGCAATCAATAGAAAAAGAAGGAATCCTCCCTAACTCATTTTATGAGGCCAGCATCATTCTGATACCAAAGCCGGGCAGAGACACAACCAAAAAAGAGAATTTTAGACCAATATCCTTGATGAACATTGATGCAAAAATCCTCATTAAAATACTGGCAAAACGAATCCAGCAGCACATCAAAAAGCTTATCCACCATGATCAAGTGGGCTTCATCCCTGGGATGCAAGGCTGGTTCAATATACGCAAATCAATAAATGTAATCCAGCATATAAACAGAGCCAAAGACAAAAACCACATGATTATCTCAATAGATGCAGAAAAAGCCTTTGACAAAATTCAACAACCCTTCATGCTAAAAACTCTCAATAAATTAGGTACTGATGGGATGTATTTCAAAATAATAAGAGCTATCTATGACAAACCCACAGCCAATATCATACTGAATGGGCAAAAACTGGAAGCATTCCCTTTGAAAACTGGCACAAGACAGGGATGCCCTTTCTCACCACTCCTATTCAACATAGTGTTGGAAGTTCTGGCCAGGGCAATTAGGCAGGAGAAGGAAATAAAGGGTATTCAATTAGGAAAAGAGGAAGTCAAATTGTCCCTGTTTGCAGACGACATGATTGTATATCTAGAAAACCCCATTGTCTCAGCCCAAAATCTCCTTAAGCTGATAAGCAACTTCAGCAAAGTCTCAGGATACAAAATCAACGTACAAAAATCACAAGCATTCTTATACACCAGCAACAGACAAACAGAGAGCCAAATCATGAGTGAACTCCCATTCACAATTGCTTCAAAGAGAATAAAATACCTAGGAATCCAATTTACAAGGGATGTGAAGGACCTCTTCAAGGAGAACTACAAACCGCTGCTCAAGGAAATAAAAGAGGATACAAGCAAATGGAAGAATGTTCCATGCTCATGGGTAGGAAGAATCAATATCGTGAAAATGGCCATACTGCCCAAGGTAATTTACAGATTCAATGTCATCCCGATCAAGCTACCAATGACTTTCTTCACAGAATTGGAAAAAACTACTTTAAAGTTCATATGGGACCAAAAAAGAGCCCGCATCGCGAAGTCAATCCTAAGCCAAAAGAACAAAGCTGGAGGCATCACACTACCTGACTTCAAACTATACTACAAGGCTACAGTCACCAAAAGAGCATGGTACTGGTACCAAAACAGAGATATAGATCAATGGAACAGAACAGAGCCCTCAGAAAGAACGCCGCATATTTACAACTATCTGATCTTTGACAAACCTGAGAAAAACAAGCAATGGGGAAAGGATTCCCTATTTAATAAATGGTGCTGGGAAAACTGGCTAGCCATATGTAGAAAGCTGAAACTGGATCCCTTTCTTACACCTTATACAAAAATCAATTCAAGATGGATTAAAGACTTAAACGTTAGACCTAAAACCATAAAAACCTTAGAAGAAAACCTAGGCATTACCATTCAGGACATAGGCGTGGGCAAGGACTTCATGTCTAAAACACCAAAAGCAATGGCAACAAAAGACAAAATTGACAAATGGGATCTAATTAAACTAAAGAGCTTCTGCACAGCAAAAGAAACTACCATCAGAGTCAACAGGCAACCTACAGAATGGGAGAAAATTTTCGCAACCTACTCATCTGACAAAGGGCTAATGTCCAGAATCTACAATGAACTCAAACAAATTTACAAGAAAAAAACAAACAACCCCATCAAAAAGTGGGTGAAGGACATGAACAGACACTTCTCAAAAGAAGACATTTATGCAGCCAAAAACACATGAAAAAATGCTCATCATCACTGGCCATCAGAGAAATGCAAATCAAAACCACAATGAGATACCATCTCACACCAGTTAGAATGGCAATCATTAAAAAGTCAGGAAACAACAGGTGCTGGAGAGGATGTGGAGAAATAGGAACACTTTTACACTGTTGGTGGGACTGTAAACTAGTTCAACCATTGTGGAAGTCAGTGTGGCGATTCCTCAGGGATCTAGAACTGGAAATACCATTTGACCCAGCCATCCCATTACTGGGTATATACCCAAAGGACTATAAATCATGCTGCTATAAAGACACATGCACACGTATGTTTATTGTGGCACTATTCACAATAGCAAAGACTTGGAACCAAGCCAAATGTCCAACAATGATAGACTGGATTAAGAAAATGTGGCACATATACACCATGGAATACTATGCAGCCATAAAAAATGATGAGTTCATGTCCTTTGTAGGGACATGGATGAAATTGGAAATCATCATTCTCAGTAAACTATCACCAGAACAAAAAACCAAACACCGCATATTCTCAGTCATAGGTGGGAATTGAACAATGAGATCACATGGACACAGGAAGGGGAATATCACACTCCGGGGACTGTTGTGGGGTGGAGGGAGTGGGGAGGGATAGCATTGGGAGATATACCTAATGCTAGATGACGAGTTAGTGGGTGCAGTGCACCAGCATGGCACATGTATACATATGTAACTAACCTGCACAATGTGCACATGTACCCTAAAACTTAATGTATAAAAAAAAAAGAAAAAAATCAAAGATCTTACATGGCAAAACCCAACATGAATGAAAGCCAACAAAATTGGGAAACAGTGTTTATAGCTCATATCACAGAGAAAGGGTAAATTCCTTAGTATAAAAGAACTCCTACTAATCAATAAGAAAAAAAGTCTGAAAATGCAATAGAAAAAAATGAACAAAAATTATCACTCCACAAGAAATGACATACAAATGTCTCAAGACATCAGAAAGCATAATCAACTTCATTCATAATAAGAGAGATGCAATTTAAACTATACTGAGTTACCACTTATAGTAAGTATGGTTAACTACTACAGGTAGAGGAAAAAGGTAGGAGAACATGAAATAGGCATAAAATATACCTGCAAATTTGCAGGAAAATGTCAACACTGTTGCTTGTCGGGAAACTGGATGGTTGAGAGACTGAGAAGGAAGGAAAATGTCAGTGTCTTTTTTTTTTTTTGTACCTTTAGAATTTTGAATCATGTGAATGACTTTGAAACATGTGGAAAAAATAAATAAAATTTAATTTAAAAAATCAATTTTCATTTCACCATTCTACTTTACTCAGCTGCAGCTAGCCTCTGCTTTCCTGGCCCCTCTTCAAGAACTGCAAGAGCTTCTCAAAGTCCTCATGACATCCAGAGTGGTTTTGTAGCTCATGAAATGAAAGTCGTCCTCAGAACATTGCCAAATCGTTTCACATTTTAACGTGATGTTTCTGACAGAGCAGCTGTGGCTTCATTTAGCAGAATATTTGAGCATTTTAGTCTAAATACAACAGTTGGGCTCCTAGAACAAAAGGTTGTGGGGATGCATGTGTAAAAAGTCTGGAAAAGACTGTTTTTCTCTGTGGCATATACTACATTTCAGAACTGGAATTTTATTTTTACTTTATTATTCTGATTGGGTTTAACATGATAATATTATAAATAGTATAAGTAATATTTATCCCAATTCCAATACGCAGGTATATATTTTGCTTTTTGTCTCTTCACTCTTATAAAATTTAATTATTCTCCTTAACAGTACTGGGTGGAGTATAGTAGAACATTAGAGCAAGGAAGAACCTGAAAGTTCATTTGATGGTATTATTTCTCACAAGAATCTGTTTGCTGGGTATCAAGGGAATACCAAGTGACCTCTTTCCCTCTGTATTTGAATCTATTGTCTATTTCTCGAAAGACTCAATACAACAATCCATTTCAGGTCCTGAAATGACATGTGGGGCCAGGATGGTTTCTATTAACATATGCAAAGCCCCAGGAGGGTGGGAAGGAGAACTTGGGAGAACTCAGAACTGCAGAGACCAGCCTGGCTTGAAGAGTCTTAGGAAATACCATGAGATCTTGCCAACATCATAGGAGCAAGTAATTCTAACTTAGTTCAAATAAACAAAAGTTACAAAGATTTATAATACAGGTTAAGCCCCCTCCACATGGCACAGTGATGTTATAGTTCAACCTTTTCCTGTTTTAAAAACAGAGGAAAATTCATCCTTTAGTGAGCTTTTTTTTTTTACCTCCCAGACTAACCCTCTTGAATAACCATAATAATCCTCAACCTTTGATAAGCATCAAGGAACCAAGGGAGAAAGAAGAATTAAACCTACTAGTATAAGCTTTGCCCCCAGTATGAAAGAGACACAGCCAATCACTCTTCTTGTGGCATCTCACATCCTGTGCCACTCAGCACCTGCCTTTGATACTAGAAGTGTCCCCAGATGGACCCAGCCTTTCCTGACATTTTGACACATATGAAATATGTCCATATCAACCATGGAAGTTCTGCTTTTATTCAATGTTCACATCTGCCATCAATATTATAATTGTTTGAGAAAATAAATAGAACCAGTTTGAAGTCTAATGATCCAGACTAAACAAGTACTGTAGTGGGAACACAGATTATGAAAGAATGGTCCCATCCACAGCCAGGGACATGTGGGACTTTAGAGGGCTCCAAAAAAGAACTTTTCCATTCACTCCCTTCTTAAGCCCAAATGAGGTAAAAAGGTCTACTTCGGATTTTATCTGTTATTTCTAAAACCAGCTGAAGAGAGCACAGTTCCTGCAGGCAGATGTTATTTATTCCTCAATAATCATTGCAAAGGTAGAGTTCATCATTCTTCTGAGAAAAGCTTGAGAAAGCTCTAGTTGAAGCCCTTAAGTTAGAATGAATTCATACCCAAGATTAGGGCCTGAGAATTCCTACGGTACCTGAGTGTCAGGTTCATAGAGGTATTTTCCTACCTCGGGAAATTCCGGGTCCAAAGGAACTAAAGAAAGCATTACTAACCACACAATATGGGAGCAATGTCTCCGCTTCATTGGCCAAGAAAAGCCTATTCAAGACCTTGAGTTTTTGAAGAAGTACAAGGGATATTTTACACAGCTTCAGTCCCAACTACCTCCCTGGGAATCTGTGGACACTATGGATAGTGGTGGTTGGAGTAGAAAATGAGGCTTAAAATGCTCCAGGCCTGGTGTGGGAAATACCCAGTCCCCTATCTTCTTTCCTATTCCCTAATCAAAGAACATCTGTAAACAATCATGCCACTCACAAGTACCCAGATGTAACTGCAAAATCCTGCTAAATACAGTGCTCCAGGCACACACAGCAAGTGACTAGGATTAGCCCCAAAATTCAATATATTTCCCAAACTTGCTTTAGATCAGGGTTCCTCAACAGCAGCACTACTACTGTTTTGGACCAGATCATTCTTTCTTGGGGATGGCTGCACGGTGCATTGTAGGTTGTTTAACAGCATCTCCAGCCTCTACCCATCTAATGCTAGCAGCACCCCCCACTCATTGTGAAAACCAGAAATGTCTCTAGACATTGCCCCCAGTTGAAATATACTGCTTTGGATAATAACAGAAGTCAAGTTACTCCAACCATCAAAACTTGAGAATCACCTGAAATAGAAAGAGTAACACAAATGAAAGTATCTCTGATGGTCCCCTATTCCGATTCTAAAAAGTTTATTGGGAGATAAATTTTTATGCAAGGGGCTAATTTAAGTATCAATTACATCTACAATCCCAGCAGCCTTGGATAAAATAGTCTGCTCTAGAAGCAAGAGAGAGAAATTTGTGGAGACCTGTTATCTTAGGCTGTAATTACAGTTGGGAAACTTCACGTTAAGAATCAGCCACAAGAAAGTATACAGAGATAGGGAGGGCTTATGGGGTCTTGCTGGTGGTCCACTTATCACAGAGCTGCCCAGGTTTCTCCCATGATAAAGTCCTGGAAGCTTGGAAGGATAATTATCAACAAAACAGCTTAGCATTTACTGAGCTTTCTATAGACACAAGGCATTTTACATACAAGTATTTCACTTTTATTATCTTATTTAATCCTCACAAACATCTTAGGAATTGGAATTATTCTTATTCTCATCATACAGATAAGAAAATGGAGACTCAGAGAGATGAGGTACAAGTTTCCACAGCTAGTGAGTGCCAGTTTCAAAATATAAATTCCATTGTCCTGGCCGCAAATCTCATATTCTTTCTGCTACATGAAATATCCAGGAAAAATCGGATGCGCCTCCTCCTCTTGGGGTCCCTCTTTTCACAATAGTCTGAGTTGAGTCCTACCCAGCTATATGACTCCTCCAGGTTGGGAAAGAGTCAATTCCCTAGGCAGGTCCTGAGTCAGAAGACTGCATATCCCCAAAGTGGACAAGCCTCAGCAAGGCCCTGCCAACTCCCTCTGATAAAGGGGATCAGCACAGAATTGGTCCCTGAGGAATCTAGGCCAATGTGGGACTGGCAGTAACATCCTTAAGGGAAGATCCAAGCACACAGTAGAATCTCTCATTCTCCAGCTTTTTCTGGGGTTCTAAAGGATAGAACTTGTGTGCAATTGTATTAACCAATCACCATTCACCTGGGCAGTGACTCACCTAGAACATGAGTCACGTTTCACCCATTTTACTAGACCAGTGGTTCTCACACTTTAGAGTGCCTCAGAGTCACCTACAGGGCTTGTTAAACCACAGATTGCAGGGGTACCTACGCCCAGAATTTCTGATTTGGTAGGTCTGGAGTAGGTCCTGATAATCTGCTTTTCTAACAGGTTGTCGGGTGATGCTGATTGTGCTAGTCCTAGGAATATCTTAATAATTACGTCGCCTTATTAAGCCTTGGATAAAGAAGACCGCTTCATGGTATGTGAAGTTCCTCTACCCTTTCCCCAGCCCCAGGCTCATATCCAGACAGGATTATTTTATGAATCCAGGTTACACCTTCACAGCCCAATAGAACTCAGTCAAGAATTCAACAGAGCAGGATTAGGAGAACATAGGGAGAGGGCTCCATCCTACAGGGCTGACCTCCTTCTCAGAGTGGGGTTCTTCTCTTTCCTTTGGGGAGCCAGAGTGCCAAGAAGGTCTTGTGCAGCCACAGAACAGCATTTCCCACTTGCAGGGTCCAATGGCCATGCATCACTAATCCTCCCCACAAATCCTTCCTCCAGCACCCCTTTCCAACAGCTTTCTCCCCATTTGCCAGGGGCTGTTCTGGCTCCCTACTCATCTTGCGAGCACACTGGGGGGCCAGGAAGGGAGGTGTAAAGGAGGAAGTCTAAGCTGGTGGGTTATTAACAGTTTGGCTTGGATGGGAAAGGGAATCTGAGCAGGGAGACAAAGTTATTACTGGAGACAGTCTGTTTATAGGCAAAGGGTCAAGAATTCCTGCTAAAAAGAAAATCCTCCAAAGACCACCCAAACCAATGAAGTATCAATACATCGGTCAGACTCAGAACTCAGAGATGGTATTAACAGAGTGGCATTTAAATGCCCCTTTTGTGAGTCCCTTTGAAATCCTAGGCTAGGCCTAAGCCGTCTCCCTCCGTGATGAAATAGGGACAAGAATGTCAAGCTGATACCTGAGTTGCTCCTGATTGAGTAGGATTCAACTGTTCAGGACTGCATAAAAGACCCAGCCGTGCATTTCAACTGGACAAGGCTACAACCAAAATGACAATCATAATATTCTTGGCTTATTAAAGATATTTTATCATGTCATCCGAGACTGTAAGTTTGCTCTGCTGGCAAGTGGCTTGAAGACCAAAGTAAAAACGAATCTCTGTTATCTGGATTTTTATAACCAGTCTGGCAAGCCAGGAAACTCTTCCTTCAGGTGATATCTTGAAGTATGAAAAACCAAAAAAGGATACCAGAGGCTACAGAAGGAACTGTGGGGCAGTCAGCAAATCCACAGATTAAAACAGAAAGTCACATGCCAAGGGGATAGATTAATATTACTACTATTAACAGTGGCGTTAGAAATTCGGGGGAGCTAATTTAATCACAGTCCCACCCGACGCTGGTATTGAGAACAGACACAGGCAAGAAACCAGATGAGGATCAAAATAATATCAGCTTTAATACTAGTAAAGCTGGATTTAAGACTGAAGCTCATTACTGTGGTCCAGGCAGGGACTTCCTGCTTCCTCCTTCCAGGTCTGGTCATGGGGGTCTGACGTGGGAACAGTTGGGTCTGCAGAGTAGACACTTACTCAACTTATGTGTGGAGGATCAAAGAACACCCAACACCCACAGATGGCAGAACAGAATCAGAGAGAGAAAGTAGCCTCTAGGCTGCCTCCAGACCAATGGTGTCAGATGCAGTTTCAGGTTGAAATCATTTGTTTACAAAAAAGGAAAATTGAAGCAAAAAAAAAAAAAAAATGTGGATGGCTGTGGGAGGTTAGGCCTCAGAGACGGGGCCGAGAATAGCAGAAACATATACTTGGTGAGTATCCCTGACCAGGTAAGTTGTTCCTGACAGGAAAGTGAAGAGGGGACGAAGCGGGAAGGAAGTTTCCTCCCCAGGACTGCTGCTAGCAAAATGCCTCTTTTTTTTTTTTTTTTTTTTTTGAGATGGAGTCTCACTCTGTCTCCCAGGCTGGAGTGTGCAGTGGCACAATCTTGGCTCGCTGCAGCCTCCCCTTCCCGGGCTCAAGCAATTCTCCTGCATTAGCCTCCTGAGTAGCTGGGACTACAGGCGTGCACCACTATGCCCGGCTAATTTTTTGTATTTTTGATAGAGATGGGGTTTTGTCATGTTGCCCAAGCTGGTCTCAAACTCCTGAGCTCAGGCAATGTGCCCATCTCAGCCTCCCAAAGTGCTATGATTACAGGTGTGAGCCACCACACCCGGCCCAAAATGCCTCTTCTGTGGGCCAAGGCAGAAGTGTGGGAAGATTAAGAGGATGCCAACCCTCCAAACAACAGTGACAATAACTGCTATGTTCACTTAACTCCTACTGCGTGCCAGGAGTTGTTCTTTCATACATTTAAATTTTGGAACAATCCTGTGTGGTAGGTATAACTATCCCCATTTTACAGATGAGGAAATGGAGGCTGACAAAGGTTACATCACTTGCCAAGGTGAGGGTGTAACTGAGTCACAGAGCTGCTGTGACTAGCTGCAGAGTCTATGCTTGTCCCATCACATTCAGCTACATACTCTCCTCCAGAACAGAGAGAGAAATGTAGTCACCAGAGAGTTGGAACTATGTGTATGCACAGCAGGGTGACTAGGTTTTATTTGGGTGAGCACTTCAGACACTGCAATTCTTCTCTTAAACACCCATGCATATACTTGTAACTACTCTTCTTTCCATTAAATGAGGCATGCAAAGCTCTATCTTTGTAGTTCACCTGGATAATCATAATGATGGCCTGTGTAGAATAAGTCTGTGATGTCAAACAATGGGCTGAGCCTTCCCCAGTGTCAGGAACTTACCCAACCAGAAGTCATTAGGCTCGGTGGTTTCCCTCTTGCCTCCACAAGCACTCATTAGGGGCTGCGAAAGAAATGCCTTTTTATGTACATTCTCCCTGAAGTTTCCTACTGTGTGAGATTGGCATTTGGGTGCAGATTTCATCATCTGGGCTCCCTGCCAACTGCAGTGGCATAGTTCAAACTTCCAGCCTGTGAAGTCTCCTGGTCAGGGACCTTTACGCTCTGTTTTGCTGAAGGGTATGACATTTGCAAGTCAGCAGAAGGAAGGTTTCTGTACTTCTCGAATATCTTGGTAGAAATAAAATCTCTATGAAGGAGACCCTGTGTGGGATGATTTGAGCCAACCACTTGGCTTTCTTACAGAATAGACAGGTATAATTTCCATGTCCCAAACCAGGTCATCCTAGTGTAATTTGTCCATTTGACAAATAGAAGGCAAAGAAAGAGCAAGAAGCAATGCTGAATGCTTCGGTTTCAAAGTTCAGGGCAAAGAGCTACAACTAGAATGTTCACATTTTTTCAGTACTCATCCCACAATCTGAAATTCCTAATAATGCTGGGTTGATGGGATGCAAACTGGAAGGGCAGGCACTGGGTGTGATTTAAGCATGAGTCAAAGACCATGGAGGCTTCAGTCAAATCTCATTTTCTTTTGTCAGGAATCCTTCATAATGCCCCAGTCTCTGATGTCATTTTAGTGGAATTCAATTTTAAGCAGTGCAGAACTATAGAATTGGTTACATTAGGCGTCAGATACAAGTCCAGTCACTGAACAGTCCAGCCTGTTGGGGAAGCCTAGTGGTAACCAGGACAATCAGCAGGAGGCAGGTTAGGAACTCCTGCCTCAAGGTTTACAGTTGAGCATACAGTGATTAAGCAGCAAGCTCTTAAGTTAGCCAGGCTTCCCACTTTCTGGGGGATGTTTAATTATATCACACAGTGAACGGGAAATGCAAGACTAGTTTTCTCTTCATATTCTAACAAAAAGTGGCTCTTTCCCTCTAGAGGTTTGAAATGCCTCCTCCATTGACATGATGAAAGGGAAGGGCATTGATGCCACAAAGAGAAGGCAGTTGTCCAAGAAAATACACAACGCCCTTGGGCCGGAAGGACAGAAAGCAGAGGCCACTTCTGGCCATCCCCATTAGTGGAGGCGTAGAGGTGTCTGCTGCGTCGTACTAAGAATACCGGTATGGGGTGGACAGTGGGAGGTGCGAATTTATGAAGTATCTGAAGATGATACTCTCACAGGATTGTAGATAAGGAATTAAGAATTGAGGAATAAGGACACTGAAGAAAGATTCAAACATCCAGCATACAATGGTACAGGGCAAGTTCTTTCAGGACAAGAGTCCCTAAACATAAAAGAAGGAAAATAATCCAGACCTTAGTTACTGGGTTGTCACTAGTGTCCTAAAGAGAAGTGACTGAAAATTGCCCCCACAATATGATGTTTTGTGAAGTTCTAATTAAAGACCCAGAGCTTGGTCATTCTGTATAAACCTGTTCATATCTTCATAAAATCCCAAATCCCCTTCAGGTACCATCAGATGGAGGCCCCTGACCTGAGGAAACCCTACTTCACCATCGGCGGAACTAGCCCCCAATATTTCAATGTAGGTTCTTTTCTATTTTCCCTAAGTGTTGGCCGGTCTGAGAAACAAAGAGAAAGAGTACGAAAGAGAAAAATTTTACAGCTGGGCCTCCGGAGGTGACATCACATGTCAGCAGGTTCCCTGATGCCCCCAAGCTGCAAAACCAGCAAGTTTTTATTAGGGATTTCAAAAGGGGAGGAGTGTACGAATAGGGAGTGGGTCACAGGGATGACATGGTTCAAATGGCAATAAAATATCACAAGGGCAGAAGGGCAGAGCAAGGTCACAAGGCCAGGGCAAAACTAGAATTACTAATGAGGTTCCATGTCCCCCTGTGCACACATTGTCATTGATAAACATCTTAACAGGAAACAGGGTTCAAGAGCAGACAACCGGTCTGACTAGAATTTGCCAGGCTGGAATTTCCTAATCCTAGCAAGCCTGAGGGCACTGCAGGAAACCAGGGCGTATTTCATCCCTTATCTTCACAATTTATGTTCAGAGATTGCAGTAAAGACAGGCATAAGAAATTATAAAAGTATTAATTTGGGGAACAAATAAATGTCCATGAAATCTTCACAATTTATGTTCTTCTGCCGTGGCTTCAGCCAGTCCCTCCGTTCAGGGTCCCTGACTTCCCACAACACTTCACTATTACAGTTAGGTGGTTGGGGCTCAGCCAGAATGGTGAAGCCAAGCAGGCAATCCTTCTCTGCTAGCATGTTTCCTAACAAGGCTTATTTCTGCTTCCACGTGATACACATTAAAATGTTTCGTTAAATTTGAAGGCCTAAACATCACAGGCTAGGATCAGGAGATGGCTGGGCCATGACTACATATTATATACCTGGAGTTTAGGACAAAATTCAGCAGACATCCAACATGGATGCAGATGTATTTGCTGTTAAACTCCAACATAATAATTTGAGAGTCTTAAAGAGAATTCTTAAAACCACCAAAGGTGATTAGACCCAAACCTTATAACCAACTTGAAACACAAAAGCTGAAATATTGGGAATACTGAAATATCAGAAATGAAGAAACTAGCAAGTTCTAGTTATTCTTAGAGTTTGTTTAGATACATTCAACCAGAAACTCTTGTGTTTGTCTAAATTGGCCAATTCAGTCATGGTCATTAAAATTTATCATTCAAAAATTGAAAACAGAATTACCACATGATCTAGCAATCCCACTTCAGGGTACATAGCCAAAGGAATTGAAATCAGTATGTCAAAAAGCTATCTGCACTCTCATGTTCACTGCAGCACTATTCACAGTGGCTAAGATATAGAAGCAGCATACATGTCAATCAACAGACGAATGGATAAAGAAATGTGGTATATATACAAAATGGAGTACTATTCAGCCTTTAACAAGAAGGAGATTCTGTCATTTACAGTAACATGAATAAAGCTGGAGGACATTATATCAAGTGAAATAAGCCAGTTACAGAAAGACAGATACTGCATGATCTTACTTGTATGTGGAATCTTAAAAGAGTCAAACCTATAGAGTAGAGAGCAGAATGGTGGTGACCATTCTACTGTCATTCCAGAGGATAGAATTAAGGGGGATGAGAATGGGGAGGTGTTATTCAAAGGGTAGTTTCAGTAAGTTAGGAGGAATAAGTTTCAGAGATCTATTACACAGCATGGTGACTATAGTTAATAATAATGTATTATACATGTCAAGTTTTCTAAGAGTAGGTTATTAATATTCTTGCCATGAAAAAATAAGTATGTGAGGTGATGAGTATGTTAATTAGCTCATCATTCCATGATATAAACATATATTAAAACATCGTACCTCCTAAATATGTACAGTTATTTGTCAAGGGTAGATTGCCTGAGGTCAGGTGTTCATGACTAGCCTGGGCAACACGGTGAAATCCCGTCTCTACTAAAATACAAAAAAAATTAGCCAGGTGTGGCGGCATGCGCCTGTAGTCCCAGCTACTCAGGAGGCTGGGGCAGGAGAATTGTTTGAACCTGGGAGGTGGAGGTTGCAGTGAGCCGAGATCGTGCCACTGCACACCAGCCTGGGCGACAGAGCAGACTCTGTCTCAAAATAAATAAAATAAATAAATAAAAATTATAAAAAATAAAAAAATGAATTTTTAAAGATTTACAGTTCAGACCAAAATATTGATTTTCACTTGTAAAGTTTTCTTATACTCTTTTCCTCTTATTTTTAAAGTTTATTTTTGACCAGATAATGAATGAATATGGTTCAAAATTCAGAAAGTGAAAAAGGATGTATAAAAGTAAGTGAAATTTTTTCCTCCCACTCCCAACTCCCAGCCACCCACTTTTCCTCTCCGTAGGCAAAGTGTTATTAATTTTTTTGTGTATCTTCCAGAGATATTTGAGACATAAAAGCAATGTGGGTTGGGAAAAAGAACGTATACCTTTCCCCCCATTTTTGTACCAATGATACCAGATGTCAAGGAAACGTATTTGAAGGAGAGCCCTCAACATTTCGAAAAGTTTGGCTAACAGGTTGGTAACACTTATTTATAGCAATCATAAGAACTTATTTAGAAGTTGTATTTTATGTCTTCTTATAGTTGTGATTATATTGTTTGGGGTCAGAGAACCCTTTTGAATATATTATGAAAATAATGGATCCTCTCCATAGAAAGAGAAGCACATATGTACTTACATACAAAAAATTGCATAGAATGTCAGAAAGTTTCATTATCCACACAAAGCACTACCACCAACAACAAAGACAGCAAAGGAATCAAGGTTCAGAGAAACTAATTTGCCAAGAGTCATAGAGTTATTGAACGGTGGAGCTGGAATTCAAATCAGTCTGCTCGATTCCAAGGCTCATGCTCTATCTCCACCCTTCTCTTCCCTTCCTCTCTTCTATGTATTGTTGCTACTGAGCCCTTCACTGATACAAGGGCAGGGTAGATGGTGTCAGTTCAGCAGCTCCTGTAGTCTTCGATTCCCAGCTATCTTGGTGAAATCTAACCTAGAGCTATGACTCCTTGTATGGTCTTGAGAACCTACTTCTCGAGATACAGCCTCTTACATAAAAAGTGATACAGGATTGAGAGCAAAGGACATTGAAAAATAAGACAGAGACACAGGGCCATTTGTGCAGTTGCTGATATCTTTAGTCCCAACTTCCTACATGTAGGAATTTTATGTTAAAAGTGACAGTGTCTTCCTGAAAAGACAACTGGTATCCTAAGTCTGATAGAAAATACAAGGGATAAATCAAAGATAAGATTCATAACTATGCTAGTATGAATGACTTTCTTTTCAAGAAACAATATAAAAATGATAAGTGGGGAAAAGGCATAACATGAATCAAAAGTCAAACTGTCTCTGCCCACTCTATCATCCAACTGCCTGTTTTAGAAACTTACAGGTTTCTTTTTCCTATAGAGGAATTCTGCCACACGCTCCACAAATATAGGGCCTTGGACATCAAATTTGTTCTCTCCTTATAGATTTAGTCATAGTTGTATTTGTCACCTGAGCAGCCATAACCTGCTGAATCTCAATAGAAGGACAGAAAATGAGTCACAGCAAGAGAAAGGGTGCTATGAGAAGGGATATGTGGAGCAGCAGGGCAGGACCCTCTAGACAGCAGTGGTGGATTTACCCTTCTGTACATCTTTCCGGAATATGGCACAGAGAAACAGAAACAGAGATGCTGGTGCCAATGGGAAATTTTCCTGGCAATTGCATTTGTTAAAATCTTGGGTTCTGAAGTCAGAAGGATCTCTTTGAACCTTGGCTATGCCATTTTGAGTAAATTACTTACCTTCTCTGAACCTCTACTTAGAACTTCATCCATAAAATAGGGAAGATGACAACATATCTCATTGAGTTTCTGTGGGAATTAAGTAAGAATGGATTGACACAGTGTCTGACACATTGTAAATGCTCAATAAAAGGAAGCTATTAGTATGACTGGTCTGTAATTGTGGACATTTTTACCAATGGCTCATGGATGCTGTTCTGCTCATAATAAAAGCATTTTCCAGTGACATCCCAGGATGAGAAACATATTCTAAATTGGGATTTTTCTTAAGGCTTAAACTAACCAAGTCTTCTAGTTTGCCCAAAGATATTGTTTTGTTTTGTTTTCCTTTCAAACCATGAATGAAAGTTTAATTTTATCAATTGTTTTTATAATGCCTATAGAGACAATCTGTTAATGTGTTGAATTACATTGATATTCAAATAATAAATAAACTTTGCATTCCTGGATTGAACCCAACTTTGATGTTACATTCATTTTATTTTAATTTTATTTTTCCATAGGTTATTGGGATACAGGTGGTATTTGGGTACTTGAGTAAGTTCTTTAGTGGTGACTTGTGAGATACTGGTGCACCCATCACTCGAGCAGTATACACTGCACCATATTTGTAGACTTTTATCCCTCACCCCCTCCCACTCGTCCCCAAAGTCCATTGTATCATTCTTATGCCTTTACGTCCTCACAGCTTAGCCCCCACCTATCAGTGAGAACATATGATGTTTGGTTTTCCATTCCTGAGTTACTTAACTTAGAATAATAGTCTCCAATCTCATCCAGGTTGCTGCAAATGCCATTAATTCATGCCTTTTATAGCTGAGTAGTATTCCATCGTGTATATATATATACACACAGTTTCTGTATCCACTCACTGATTGATGGGCATTTGGGTTGGTTCCAGGATTTTGCAACTGCGAATTGTGTTTCTATAAACATTGCATGAATTTTAAATCAATGTCTGGATTCAGTTTTCTAATTTTTGTTTAGCATTTTTGCATTTATGTTCATGAGGAATACTGACCTGTACTCTTCTTTTCATGAATATTCTTGTTAGGTTATGGCATCAAGATTATCCTAGCCTTATAAAATGGGCTAGGATTATTTCTTTAATTCTATGAAAGAATTTATATAAGATTGTTTTTCTTTCTTTCCTGAATGTTTGGAAGGGTCCACTGGGGAAGTCATATGACCTGGAGTTTTCTATATGGAATGACTGCAATTTTCAGATTTAATTTTTTAAATAGCTATAGGGCTATCTAGAATTTGTTTCTTTTTGTGTCCATTTTGATAAGAATGTGTTTTTCAAGAAATTGTTCATTCATTTGAACTTTTGTTAAGTGACATAAATTCTTTAATAATACCAACTTTTTTTTAAATTTTAGTAGGATCTTCAGTGATATCCTGTTTTTCATGCCAGATGATGGTAATTTGCATGCTTACTCTGTCTCTCTCTCTCCACCCCCCAACCCGCCTCCCCATCTCCCTCTCCCTCTCTTTCGCTGCTTAATCTTGCTAGGGGTTATTGATTTTATTAGATTTTTCAAAGAACTGACATTTAGATGTGTTGACTTCTGTTCTATGACTTTTCCATTTTTACTCTTATCTTTATTATTTCATTTATTCAACCTTCTTAATTTGTTGTTCCTTTTTAACTCTTTGAGATAGAAGTTTAGATAATGTGCTCTAAGTCCTTTTTTAATATATACATTTAAGGACAAAAATTTTCCTCTATGCACTGTTTTAGCATCATTCATATATTTTGTATGTCATATTTTCATTATCATTCAATTTATAATATTTTGAAGTTTCTATTGAAACTTTGACTCATGGAATATTTGGATGTATATTACTTAATTTCTAAATAGTTGGAGATTTTCTAGTTATTTTTGTTATTGATTTGTAAAAATAAAATATTCTTTGAGACTTACTTGAAAAACATATGTGTTCCGAAGTTGTTGGATACACTGTTCTATTATGTAAATTAGATTAATTTATCCATTAAGTTTTCTAAATTTTCTGTATCTCTACTGATGTTTGATTCTTCCATATGTTACTGGGAAAAGTTGTTAAAATCTTCCACTATATTCGTAAGATTATTCACTTCCCTATTTAGGACTGTTAGATTTTGTTTCACATATTTTGAAGCTATGTTATTAGGTTCATACAAACTTGAACTATTTTATCTTTCTGGTAAATTAACCCTTTAAAATGTCGTCTTTAATACATCTTGCCTTAAAATCTATTTTGTCCAAGTCCTTACATTCAAGGTATGTCTCTTAGTAAGAAGCATACAATTGTGGGGTTTTTTTCTATTTCTTCTTTTTGCTTTTTAATTGATGTATGTCAATTTATATTTAATGTAATTACTCACATTTGAATTTGTATCTATCATGTTACTATTTTCTAGTTCTTCCTCCTCTGTGTTCCTTTTTCTCTCTGCCTACTTTCTTTTGAATTACTCAAATATTTATTCTGTATTTCTCCTCTATTAGAACTTTTACTATGATGTTCCTACATGTGGTTGTCTTTGTATTTATACTACTGTGTTTTATGTCTTGAATCTATGGTTTGATGCCTTCTACCCATTTTGTACATTTTTCATCCTTTAATGCTTGAAATATTACTTCTAAATCATTCTCTGTTTTCTCCTTTAGGTATTTCAGTTACATGTGTGTTAGGTCTTGTCACCTAGTTCCATGTCTCCTATGCTTTTTTCTGTATTTTCTATATTTTTTTCCTAACACTGTATGCTTCAGTCTAGATATTTTATATTCATCTATCTTCCAGATGAATAACCATTTCTTCAGATAGCTGTTACATATTCTTAATCTATTGTGTTTTTAATTTCAGGCCATTTGGGGAGTGTTTAAGAGGGGCATTTTTCCAGTTCTAGAATTTCTTGGAGGTTTTTTCAGGGCCTTTTCTCCTTGGAAAACCCTAAAATCCAATTCTTATCTCCCCACCATTGTGAGAAAGCTCTGTTTGGCAACTTTGCCCCTTAACTGCCTCTTTTTTAAGTCAGTGAATACCTCCAGGAGATAAGTGGTTTAGACTGTCTCATTTTTCTGCAGGCTTTTGGCCTCTCAGGTTTTTGCTGTGTCTATAGCTCTAAACTCCGATTTTTATCTCCCCTGCCATAAGAAAGTGATAAAAGCTCTGCTCAAATTCTTTGCCTCCTAGAAGTCACTTTCTACTTGGTTTCTCAAGTTCTTTGTCCTTGCTACTTAAGAATCAAAGAGAAATACTTTGAAGGAGGCTAGGCATGGTGGCTCACACCTGTAATTCCAGCACTTTGGGAGGCCGAGGCGGGTGGATCACCTGAGGTCAGGGATTTGAGACCAGCCTGGCCAACATGGTGAAACCCTGTCTTTACTAAAAATACAAAAAATTAGCTGGGTTTGATGGCGTGCACCTGTAGTCCCAGCTACTCGTGAGGCTGAGGCAGGAGAATCACTTGACCCCAGGAGGTGGAGGTTGCAGTGAGCCAAGATCGTGCCATTACACTCCAGCCTAGGCAACAAGAACAAAGCTCCGTCTCAGAAAAGAAAGAAAGAAAGAGAGAGAGAGAAAGAAAGTGAGAAAGAGAAAAGAGAAGAGAAGAGAAAAGAAAAGAAAAAAGAAAAGATAGGAAAAGAAAAGAAAAAAGAAAGAAAAGACAAGACAAGGAAGGGAAAAGCAGTTTCAAATATCAGGCTCACCTCAATGAGTGTTCCTTTATCTCCAGAATTTTCTCCAGTCCTGGCTATCTTCATACCTCTCCAAAGCCCCTTTCCCACCTACCTCCACCTCCCCTGCTACAGGATGACTGACTGTTCTTCCGGAAGCCCTGCCACACTCAGACCACCTGATCAGAACCTCGGTGGACACCATCCATCAACAGTGGATATAAAGGAAGCTATGGCAGTAGCACTGGGATAGTGCCTGGCACATAATAGGTACTCAAGGACATATGAATGAATGAATGAATGAATGAATGAATGAATAAATGAATGAACTAACCAACAAACAAATGAATGTGAGAAGAGGCTAAGAAGAAAGTGAATCTCAGGAGCTGGCTCTTTGGCTCCTATTCTGCCTCCTACCCCCAAACTCCTCTCTGCTAAAAACTCTTGAGGCCTCCAAGAGTTATATTCCTAAGATCTGGTTTCCTTACAAAGGTCATGGCCTCCTTGCCTCCTGGGTCTGGGGGAAGTTCAGAACCCTAATTTCTAGGACAAACTCTCCAACTACTTCTGGGATGAGTTCCTGACTTGGCTTTGGTCCTGTCCAGGGCTTACTCTGCCTTCTCAATAGCAATTCCAGGCCGAGAATTCTGAAGGCATTTCTTAAAACAGAAGATGTTTCCTTGAGTTACACTCAGTTCTCTAGAAGTTTCACTATAGGGATTTCCCTACGTAGACCTGGAGACAGACATTCAACATACATTAGGGGTCTGGGATAATAGAAGTTTAATAAATAATATTTGTTAATAAATCCCTCTGGATCTACTCAGAGAAAATCATGTGGTGGCGGCACACTAGAGATTTTAAGATGAATAAGATGTGAAGTTTACTTTCAAGAAATTACAGCTTTTAAACCGCATCAGAATTAGTGAGCATTCTTAGTTGCAAGTGACAAATGGATTTTGTTTTACTTCTACAACTGAATTATAAAAATACATGGCCTGGCTGGGTGCAATGGCTCATGCCTGTAATCCCAGCACTTTGGGAGGCCGAGGCAGGTGGATGACTTGAGGTCAGGAGTTCGAGACCAACCTGGCCACATGGTGAAATCCCATCTCTACTAAAAATACAAAAATTGGCTGGGCACGGTGGCTCACACCTGTAATCCCAGCACTTTGGGAGGCCGAGGCGGGCGGATCACCTGAGGTCGAGATTTCAAGACCAGCGTGGCCAACATGGAGAAAGCCCGTCTCTACTAAAAATACAAAATTAGCCGGGCATGGTGGTGCATGCCTGTAATCCCAGCTACTCAGGAAGACTGAGGCAGGAGAATTGCTTGAACCTGGGAGGCGGAGGTTGCAGTGAGCCAAGATCATGCCATTGCACTCCAGCCTGGGCAACAAGAGTGAAACTCCAGCTCAAAAAAAAAAAAAAAAAAAAAAATTAGCCAGGTGTGGTGGTGCATGCCTGTAGTACCAGCTACTCGGGAGGCTGAGACATGAGAATCACTTGAACCAGAGGGGTGGAGGAGGTTGCAGTGAGCTGAGATTGCACCACTGCACTCCAGCCTGGGCAACAGAGTGAGACTCCGTCTCAAAAAAAAAAAAAAAGGCCTGAAAGTCAACTAAAACCAGGACAAGAATGCAACCAGGACTCCCTCTTGACCTTTCATTTCAGCCTCTCTGCATGTCAGTTTTCTCTTAGTCTTCTAGAAGTCACCAGAAACATGACTAGTAGCAGCAGCAGGCTCTTATCACCAGCTTTGTCACCAGAGACAACTCAAGAAAAAATAATCCCAGAAAAGGATTTTCATTAACTCATCTTGGCTCAGGTGCCCATTCCCAGAAAATCCACTGTGGCCAATGGGATGGATAGTCTAATTGGCTCCACTTGGATCATATGTTCATCTCTGGCCAATCAGCAGTAACCAGAAGACTAAGAAATATAAGAATACATCAGATCTCAGTCAAATTATATGTCTAACATAACTCAGCAGACAGAACAATAAACATTCACTACTACTTCCATAAGACTAAGTTCTTTCTACATGGGAAACACCCTACAATAGAGGCATTTCCTGGAAGGGCTATTCATTTTTCAGTGAGCTGTAACAGTTTTCAAATGTATGTAGATGCCTCTGATTGCAAAAAATAGTCAGATCTTTTCATTGTGAAGACCCCTTTGTCCTCTAAACTTGCTCACTATCTGGCTAGAGCCCTCCTACTCAAGGTTATACCACTGACTGGGTCAAATCTGTTTTCTGGCTTCAGGAATGAAACATAATGAGCCAATGTATTTATCTCTGATGGGCAAAGCTCCACCTTCAAGCCCTTAAGTGACCTTGTAGACTCTACTGTAGTGACATCCTTTTGATGACAAGAAGTCAGGGGATCTGAGTTCTGGCCCCACATTTTGCCTTCCAAGGCCAGATGCTGTTGGCCAGGTCACCTCTCTTGAGACTCAGGGATTCAGTATCTACCTTCCTGTTCACAGAACATAGACAGGATCATGGGGATGAATGACCATGTACACTTGAGTTGTGAAATCCTCTGCAGACCCAAGAATGGCTGTTCATACAGGGCTACCCATAGTCTCATCTAGAGCATCTCAGGCCAACCCAGTTGCCCTCATGCTCAGGAGCTCCCTCCCTTTTTAGGCCCTGTCTGTTCTGCTCATGGCCAATTTAAATTCCTCTGGCTCTTGGGTTGGGGGTGGGGAGTAGATGACCACCCTTGCCCTTAATCTGGAGTGGGCTAAGCCTAGTCCCTCCCACTATTCATGTGATGCAGGAATTAGTCCTTGGCTAAGAACAGACTCCATGCCATTCCAGGACTCGCTGCCTTAGAATGAGCAGAGAGTGGGAGGGCAGGAAGAGAAAGGAAATGTTTACCACCTGTTCAATCTGGGGGCCACTGGGAGATCAAATTTTTGACACAAAATGTTACCATGTGATAACGACAATTTTTAATAGTAGACAAAACTCTAGACCAGGAGACAAGGGACCCAAGTTTTCCTTTTGACTTGGTCTCTAGCTATGTGACCCTTGAAAATGTAAATTCACCTCTGTTTTCTTATCTACAAAATAGAATGATTGGATCAGGTAAATTGTTCTCCTTCTATCTCTAATATTTGATGATATGGAAGCCTGTGCACAGGAAGGAGTGAGTAGCAGAGAAGAGGGATATAGACACTCTGTGTAGATCTGTGGTTCCTGACATTGGCCATGAACCCCTAGGAGAGAGGACACAGAATTTTTTCAAAGGGTTCTCAAACTTACACATGAGCCAAGAATTATCTGCAGACGGAATTTAAAAAAAAATTTCACACATATATGTACTACTTTCAAATCTACATGTGTGCTACTGGGATTAATTAAATGCGAATTCATTTTAAAAAGAAATTTTTTACATTATAAAATACTTTCAATCCACAGATGCCAAAAGAACTACCATCATTGGGGAATCTTTTTTGTTTGTTCATAATAAGGTTTTCTTATGAAATGGAGAACTAGTGATGATGAGGAAAACTTACAGTATGGAGAGATTGTCCCTGGGGAAGTTTCAATTTAACTACTGCCTATGAATTATGAGAAATTAAGGCTAATTTTAGACAAAATCCTGTCTTGCTTTTAAAACCTAACCTTAATGTCGCCTCCTCTATGAAGCCTCCCCGCTGGGTCACCATGCTGCCCATAGCCCCAACAGGATTAGACATCCTATTAGTCAGGGTCCTAGGAGGAAAAAAAATGACACACTGAAATAAGGATAATTTGGCAAAGATTTGCTACAGGATTATTTACAGAGGTATAAGCAGTTTATAAGGAAAATACAAGGGCTAGTGCCATACCCAGCGTGCTACGAGGAGGGCTGTTTCCACCTGAGGCCTGACAGCAAAGGGAAGAGTGACTGTTGGAACTGGCAGGAAAGCAGTATGGAGACGGCCACCTTGTGTGGAGCTGTGGTTCTTGTTGGAGGGATGCAGCCAGCCCAAGGCCACACTGCAGGGGAAGCCAGGGGAATAAATACCCCACCTCACTCTCCTCCTCCACCTCCCATCACCTACTGCTGCCCCATGAACAAGTGCAGCCAGAGACTGGGAGACAAAGGAGTCCAATGACATAGCTCACGCAAGCCAGTGTTCTAGGGCAGAATGCTGGGTGAAGAAGGGTGAGAGCAGGCCTGGAGGAGCAAGCGGGAAACATCCTCACACAATCACCTTCTTTTCTGAGCTCCTGCAGGACTCTGTACTTATCTCTCTCTAGCTCTTTCCCTATTCAGTGTTAATAGCCTATTGATATTTCTGCCTCTCCACTACACGGTGAATTCCCTAAGGGCAGAAACTATTTATCATTTGGTTTTGCAGTCACAAAACTAAGCACAATGTAGATCCCTAAGAAATATTTGTTGGGTTTTTGTGTGAGGCAACAGTTTTGGAAAGAAGTGCCATATGGTCTGCATAGGTGGCCCCCGCTGCTGCTGCTGGGTGTGCCGAGGACCTGCGGGTCCTGGAACACATCTCCTTTCCCACAGCACCACATGAGATGAATGGAAAAAATCGTACCTGTCGAGTGTTTCTGAAGCTGAGGCTGATGGAAGCCTGTTGAAACGGGAAAGGTTCCCTTGTCGCCCTCGCAGGGTGTGCGATTGTGGCTCACTTCTTCAGTGCCCCACTGCTCAAACCTCTAGGGGAGCATACAGACGGGCAGGCTGTGGGGCTCCAACCCCACGGCAGTGTTTAGGGGTGAATGTTTACAGATCCTGAAGCCCCAGTGGGCGTGGGTTACAAGGTGCTCCTTTAGTTTTGCTCTTTTAGTTTGCAGTCTATAGGCGGCTTGTGTTAACCAGCTCAGTTAGAACCTCTACCTTGTCGCAAGGACAGAGGGCTTTCTGTATCCCAGATTCTTGCCTTGGTGTACCGGAAGAATCGGATCACACGTGGGCTTGGAGAATGAGTGTCAAGTTTTATTGAGTGGAAGTAGCTGTCAGCCGATGCGGGAAGCCAGAAGGGAGATGGTCTTTCCCTGGAGTTGGGCCTCTCTGTGGCCCCAGCTCTCCTCCGATCACCCTGGCCAAACTCCGCCTCGTCCCGCCGTTGGATGGCCTGCCGGGTGCCGGCGTCTGTCAGTGTGCTCTTCCCTTCAACGTCCTCTCGCTGTCCAGCCGCTTGTCTTCTTCGTCAACGTGTTCCTCTCACCGTCCAGCAGCTTCTGTGTCTCTGCCTTGCTAGAGTCTCGGGTTTTTATAGGCCCAGGGTGGAGGCATGGCGGGCCAGGGTGGTCTTGGAAAATGCAACATTTGTGGGTGAAAGCAGGAGTGTCTGTCCTCACCTAGGTCTGTGGGGATGGACCCCTAGCCAGGGACCCGCCTTTCTCTACCCAGCACTTTCCTGCCCCACTCCCGTATCACTACGATAGTAACACAAGTAACTAAAACCTCAAAGCTCATGGAGTTAACCTAAATTTATTGGAGACTCAAAAGAGGGGTAAGTGGAAGCAGGGTGAGGGTTACCTATTGAGTACAATGTATACTATTCGGGTGAGTGGTCCAGTAAAAGCCCAGACTTCACCACTGTACAATTCATCCATGGAACCAAAAACCACTGTATCCCTAAATCTATTGAAATAAAAAAAAATCAAAAATTAACATACCCTTCCCATTTATCTGATTCTCTGAGGTCACCTTTAATTGTCTGAGCTATTTTTACAACTCTATGAGTTGTAGATAACTGATAGCAATAAAAATGATTCCTATCCATAGACACACAAAAAATAAGTAAATTTTCCAAAAGTTTCCATAGGTCACCTTTCTTGTTCTTACTTCAAAGTGTCACTTATTAAATTGCCTTCTCTTGTTCCCAGAGTCACATAACTTTGAACACAGAAACCACGTGTATTCTGATATGTTCAAAGAAAAAAAATTACATACTATTTACAATAGGATTTTTAAGTACCTAACAAAAAATGTGCTAGACTTTAATAGAGAACATTGTAAAAACTTTATTGAAATACATTAAGAATAACCAAATAGATGTAGAATGTTCATCCAAAATGATGTGTAGATTTAATGCAATTCTGATCAAAAACCCACATATATGTTGTGAAACTTAATAAGCTGATGCTCAAATTAATACAGAAATACAAAGACTAGCCAAGACACTCTTAAGGAAGAATAAGATGAGAGGATTTCCTTGCCAGATATCAAGACCAAGAAAGGATAGACAAAGCCACCAATAGAATAAACAGAGAACTCAGAAACAGACCCACTATATATGGACATTTGACACATAACAAAAATAGCATTGTGGATCAATGGGGAAAGGATGAGCTCTTCAATAACCAGTGGTGGGATAATTGGATATACATGGGGGGGGAAATGCTACATTAATTCCTACCTCTTACCATACACAAAAACAAACTCCAGATATATGAAGCCCCTACCATCACATCATTTAAAAGAATCATTTAGAAGAAAATATAGGAGAATATCTCATGACCATGGGGTAGAAAAGGATTTCTTAAACAAGACATAAAAAGCACTAACTATAAAAGAAAGTACCGATAAATTTGCTGGTATTAAAATTGCCCAAAGAGACACCCTAAAATATAGTGAAAAGAAGAAGAGATATTTGTAACACACATAAGGAACAAAAGGCATACCTAGAACCTATAAAGAATGGCCAATATGATTTTTGGCATTTTTTGTTTTTTGTTTTTTGTTTTTTTAGACGGAGTCTCACTCTGTCACCCAGGCTGGAGTGCAGTGGGGCGATCTCGGCTCACTGCAAGCTCCACCCTCCGAGTTCACGCCATTCTCCTGCTCAGCCTCCCAAGTAGCTGGGACTACAGGCGCCCGCCACCATGTCCGGCTAATTTTTTGTATTTTTAGTAGAAATGGGGTTTCACCATGTTAGCCAGGATGATCTCAATCTCCTGACCTCGTGATCTGCCTGCCTTGGCCTCCCAAAGTGCTTGGATTACAGGCATGAGCTGCAGTGCCTGGCCAAGAGCAGCTGATATGAAAAAGGCAAGCAACTAAATAGAAAAATTGGCAAAATACTTGAACTGGCAATTTAGAAAAGAGGATGTCCAAATGGTGGATAAATATAAAAAGGGGCTCATTGGTCATTAGGGAGATGCATTAAAACTACAATGAGATACTATACAACTACAAGATAGACAAAAATTTATAAGTCTGATAAAACCAATTATCAGCAGAGATGAGGAACAGTGGAAACTTGTATACACTGCTAGTGGGAGTAGTAAAAGGAGACACATTTGGGAAACAATTTAGTAATGTCTAATAAAGTTGACTGTGCACATGTATATCCTGCAATCCAGCAATTCTACACCTAAGAATATACCCTAGGGAAACTCCTGCCCATGGTCCCCAGGAGATATGTACAAGAATATTCATAGTAACACTGTTTCTGACAACCCAAAACTGGAAACAGCCCACATGTCCATCAGCAGTAGAATGAATAAATAGTTGTGAAGCACTACTCATCAAATAAAATGAATGAGCCACAATTGCACAGAACATGGAGATGTCTCTCAAATATAATTTTAACAGAAGAAACAATCACCAAAATAAATATATAGTAGCTTTCTATTTTATATAAAGTCCAAAAAATAGACAAAACTAAATAATGTATTGTTTAGGGATGCCCACGTAGGTTGTGCTGTTACTTATTGCTGCCATAACAAACCATACAAAAACTTAGTGGCTTAAAACAACCATGATTCTATTTGCTCACAATTCTATGGGCCAGGGAGTTGCACAGAACACACCAAGAATCACTCATCTCTGCTCCATGATGTCTGGAGCTTCAGCTGGGTTGCCTCAAATATCAGGTCTGGTTGGAACAGCTTGACTGGGGCCATAAGTATGGGGCCTTGGTTCTGGCTCTCAGCTAGGTTCCTCAGATCTCGTCCATGAGGGCTTTCCACCTGGCTAGCTTGAGCTTCCTCATAGCATGGTGGTCTCAGGGTTGCAAGAAGAAATATTCCCCAAAAACTTATCCCAATGTGCAAGCACTTATTAAATCTCTCTTCCATGCTTGTTAATGTCCCATTTGTCAAGCAAGTCATATGGACAAACTCAGAAGTCACTGTGAGAGGAGACTACACTAGGGCAGAATGGAGGGAGCCATGGTTCATTTAGGGGGCCACCAAAGTAATGGTCCACCACAGCTGAAAGTAAGAAAATAATATTCTCAAAAATAGTGGTTACCCTTCAAGATGAAAAAGGGATGCAATCAGGTAGGAGCACAAAGGGAGCTTTCTAAAATATTGGCAATATTCTATTTCTAAACTGACTGGCAGTTAACACAGGGTACATTTTATTCTTCTTTAAAATGTCAATTCCACTTGACTCAATATTATGCAGGCATCACAGTTTTCATTTGTATACTTGCAAATAATTTACAGTTTAATGTTTTCATTACAAGATAAGAAACAGGGAAATATATATGTATATTACAAAGACCCCAACTATTTATTAGAACCATTGGAAAGAGAGCTAGAAGTAAATAAACCTCCACACCTCCATGAGTGGTTGTGTCAGAGCGGTAGTAGAACCATGATTGATTAATATAAATTTTCTTTTTATATTTTTCTGTGCTTCCCAAATTTTCCATAATAAACACATATCACTTTTAGAATCACTAAAACTTTATGGGGGTAAAAACAAGAATCACACCTCCCACAAAATGTTGTCTAGGTTATTTGAAGAAACATGGATTCCCATGAGGGATTCTAGTAACCTCTGCACTTCTCCTGACTGGCTTCACTTTAGCATTCCAGTACTTCTCACTGTGGCTACCAGAAGTTAATTTCTGGAGCACAAGGTATCCCAGGCTTTTCAGAATAGACTCTGATAAAAATTAAATCAAAGCCACTTGAATTCGTTCTTGGACATGAATAGTATTGCCAAGCCCTCGATTCGGTGCTAAAATGGGAACTGTCAGTCAGAAACAAAAGGGGCAAAAGGTGACAAAGAGTGATGAATTGAGGTGTCTTGCAGCCTCTCTATTTTGAATCACAAGATACTGAGAATTTGGCAGAATGGACTTTTTCTGCAGGTGATCTACAAATGTTCTCTCTTCTCTCATTTAAAATCATAATTGGAGGAAGTTAACTCCAAGACCTGCAGGAAGTTACGGAGGAGGAGGGGAAAGCAACCAACACCTCATAAATTAAGAACTTGGACTCTGCTGTCCAACTTACTCACTGTAAGACCTTGTCCAAGTTCCTCCACCTCTCCAGGCCTCAGTTTCCTCATTTCTAAACTGGGGACTTAATAGTGCTACCTACCTTTAGGGTTGCTGTGAGGAGGGAATGAAATAGTAAATGTAAAGTGCTTAGCACAGAGTCCAGAATATCAAAAGCACTCAATAAACTATAGCATCTCCCATTGCCAGGACAGGTGAGGCACCCACACAGGTCACAGCAGATGCCTAGGTATGGGCCAGCACTCTGCTGAGAGCTTCACATATAGTCAGCATTTTATATCGCATCTGACCCTCATGGTACCTAGGGATTAGATATTATTTTCCCCATCTTACCGATGAAAAAACAAACAGAAGATCTGAGCATCTATAACCCGCCCAAGGCCGCAGATCTCCTGAATAGCAGGGCAGTAGTTGAAGCTAAAGCTGTTTCCAAGGCTTCTCAGAATCTAGTGGACAGGAGAGGAGGGCTATACTCTGAGAAAACACTCCCACTTCTTTTTGTTCACAGTACCCACCACTGAAAGTAAAACTCTGAAATGCTTTGGGCTGATGTGAATACATGTAAGTAACAAGCACTGTGGAATCAAAAGACTGAAAAACACTACCAATGTCTGCAAATTACAATTACCAAGGTGGCCGGGCCTAAAGACTGAACTTCAGCGTGGAGGGGTCTTTAAAAACTCGAGGATCTGTTCCCAGACCTACTTACACTGAGAAAAACGCTTCCTGGGTCATCTCAGAATCTTGTAAATGTTTACATTGACTTTGGACCTGATATTCCTTTTCATAGGATGGGATGGAGTGAGGAAAAGAGCACAGAGGGCAGACAGAGGCAAAATTGCTCCCCTTCACCAAGGCTTATGGGGAAAAAGAAATGAACTTGCCTTTCCCGAGGAGTCCCCCCTCCTCGCAGGCTAGGAGCTATTCCATTCTTAGGCAGGATTTTATGAGAAACAAGTCTTCCGGGGACAAGACTGGCTACAGAGAAATAAAACAATGTGCACAGACCTACCTTTTTCTTTCTTTTCCTTGTCTGTGTTCAGTATGACTTCACTGGCAATACTGAACTGGAGAATAAGAAGGTATACCACTTTGCAAAGTTTGAAATTTTTGTTAAGACTGCAAGCTGGCTCAGGTCCTTTTTCCTGGTCTTCTCTAGCGCCGCGGTGTGCTCCTGGGAGCTGAAGCCAGAGAAGGTTAAACTGCCTCACTCTCTAGGGTCTAAATGACTTTTCCTACCCTCTGCCATCAATCAACCCCCTGAGACCAGAAATTGGAGAAGGGCATTTCCCCTAAGACTCACAGAAACCCCGCCTTTAAAAAAATTCTCCACAACCAGAGTATGGCCCCTTCAAAAAACATCCATGTTATATCTTTAAGGCATTTCATCTCCCTCAATTCCTTCACTCAGCCTTAAGCACACCTTCAAATCCTTATGCAAAGGACTCAGGGAATTCAGGTGAGTTCCCCTGAGCCATGATTTTCTCCAAGGAGCTGATGTTGCACATTAGAACTAATAGGCTTCAAGTAACTGCAGCAAGACTAATATCTTCTGCTAATAATGCTGTGAGTGCCTTGAGTTTCCAATGAGCTATTATTTGTAGAAAGACATTGACTTTACTCTTGGACTCTTGAAAGTACTTGACTGATCTGAGTTAATTAAGCCACATAAGCCTCCTGAAAGGCAGAAAGAAGACCCAGGAAGAAAAAGAGGAGGGAGAAGAACAGGAAAGTGTTGACTAACACTGAGATGCACCTCCCTGCTGGTCCAGTAATATTATAGCAAGTGGACCTCACTACTGCAGCCAGTGAAACCCCAGGGAAATTTACAGATCCTTTGTAACAACAGAAAGTGTCATTGACAGTGATTAAAATATTAGAATCATAAAATACTCAGAGCTCAAAGGGTCCTTAGAGATCATCTGGGACAACGCCTCATTTGAAGACTGAAAAAAGATGGCTGTTTCACTAAGTGAGAAGGGAAGACAGGCCTGCTGACCCTCACAACTCTTTCTAGGCTGCTGGCAATGAGCTAGCTGGGACCTTGGACTGATACTCCTTGCAGTAGAAGTGGCTGTGCTCAAACCAACTTCCCCCAGGACCAGGGGAGCCGAAGACTCCAGGGGCTTCAGGAAGCTCCCTAAAGAGCTGCACCTAAACGTAGACCTGGCTTAGCAACTGAATGCAAAATATTTGTTACTCAATAACAAGGCTGGTCCATTAAAAAGGACAGCAACAGAGGGTGAGGTTCTCTTGCTAGAACTCAGTCCTCAAATGCGTCCAGCTGCACCTTGACCCAAGCATGCTTCCCCCATAGGGTGCTGGAGATGATGGGGTGCCTCTTCTCACCCTTCTCCCAGTGAGCTCCAGCCCCTGCCATAATGTTTGCTGGTGTTCACCTATAGCCTTTGCATGACACCCAGTGACACATTAGCCCTTCCAGTCCTTTCCTGTGGTTGTCTTTCACTGAATACATTATGACTATCTTTCTACATAAGTAACCATTACATAGGAAAACATTGTCTTTTAAAAAATGACTGCATAGACATACTAGAAGGTAATCAACCAATCCCTACTGACTAGTTGTTTCCAACTTAGGTCCTTTCAATTTTTCACAATTAAAAACAATACAGTTGGCAGTAAATAATGTACAAACATCTTTGCATGTTTTCTAATCATTTCTTTCATATAAGTTTTTAGAAGTGGAATTGCTAATTCAAAGAATATGGACTTTTAAAAGGGTTTTGATATGATCTGCCAAGTTTTTTTGTTTTTGTTTTTGTTGTTTGTTGTTGTTGTTTTGTTTGTTCTGTTTGGTTTTTCAGAAAAATGGTATTAGGGTAGGTTCCCACCAAGATTTTTGAGATAGATCATTAATGACTTCAAATAGTTTCCTTGTGTTTCATTCACTTTCATTCTAATAGAAAATAATAGCCTAGTCAAATGCCAAATGGTACATTTCCCAGAGGTATGAATAAGTTGGATAACTTTCCTCACATTGTGACAGTTTTGGAGAAATGAACCCAGGTCACGACTGTCTTCATATCTCACTACAGTGAGATAAAGGAGCTTTTTCTTTATGACTCATCTTAATTTTGATGAAGCTAGCTTTGGATAGTGATAGCTCCTGCATGGTGGAATTATTGATAATGGTTATTCTTTATTTTGCTTATCTGTATTTTCAAATATTTTTTGCAATGTCCTACTAACACTACTGCAGAGTTTCTCAACCTCAGCACTACTGACATTTTGATCTAGATAATTATTTGCTGTAGAGCTGTCCTCTGAAGCATAGGATATTTAGCAGCATCCCTGGTGATATGGTTTGGATCTGTGTCCCCACCTAAATCTCATGTTGAATTGTAATTCCTAATATTGGGGAAGGGACCTTGTGGAAAGTGATTGGATCATGGGGGCAGATTTCCCCTATGCTGTTCTCATGACAGTGAGTGAGTTCTTACCAGGTCTGATGGTTTAAAAGTGGCACTTCCGCCACCTCTCTCTCTCTCTCTCCTGCCGCCATGTGAAGAAGGTGCTTGCTTTCCCTTCACCTTCCTCCATGATTGTAAGTTTCCTGAGGCCTCCCAAGAAGCAGAAGCCTGTACAGCCCACAGAACCATGGGCCAATTAAACCTCTTTTCTTTATAAATTACCCAGTCTTGGGTAGTTCTTTATAGCAATGTGAGAACAGACTAATACACCTGGCCTCTGCCCACTAGATGCCAGCAGCACTCCTACTTGCAACAACCAAAAACATCTCTAAATATTTCCAAATGTCTCCTACAGAGTCATAATTACTCCCAGTTGAATGCCATTGAACTAGTGTAATAGACAATACTAAGTAATACAATAATAAGATATTATATAACATTATATGATAGTATGTAGTAATAATAAACACTTACAGTGCTGTGTGCCAGACACTATTCCCAGTGCTTCAGGAATATCATCTTGTTGATTCTCTTCAACAATCCTTTGAGGTAAGTACTATTATTCTATCCATTTTACCTAAACGGAAACTGAGAACAGAGAGGTTGAGTAACTTGCCCAAGGTCACACAGCTAGATAGTACAGGATCCCAGATTGAAACCCAAGAAACTTCAGAGCCCACGCTCACAATCATTTCCTGCAGTTGTCTCAGAAGTCTTTTTAAATATTCTTTTTAGTCATTTAAATTTTCCAACAAATCTCACAATATTTTAAAAGACACACAATAATACAATGAACATCTATATACTCATCACTTACATTTACTATTAGGTTGGTGCAAAAGTAATTGCGGTTTTTGCCATTGAAAGTAATGGCAAAAATCGCAATTACTTTTGCACCAACCTAATAACTCTCAAGCTTTTTCCATACTTGATTCATTTGTCCCTCTTCATTTCCTCCACTTTCTTTCTTTTCTTCTTTACATCTTTCCCCCTCTTTCTGTCTTCTTAGAAGTGGAATCTTTCTTCCTTTCTCCCTCTCTCCCTTTCTCCTTCCCTCCTTTCTTCCTTTCTGTTGTATCGTCCCTTACATAGGTCACTGTGAAGTTCTAAAAAATATTGATGTTTCCTGACATAGCCATCATGCCTATAACGCTAACAAAATTAACGATTCTTTAGTATCAATTCATGTTCAAATTTCCTTGATTATCTCAAAATTTTATTTTAAACCTCTAAAAAGTCCAGCTTTGGACTAAGAAGAATGAAGTGGTGATTCCCAGCATATTGTGAATCCTAAGGGAAGAAGGATGGAGTCATAGTACATTTCAGAAGAGCTCTATGTGGTCTGGGCTGCAAATGAAAAGAGAACACAGAGTCCCCAATGACCATAAGAACCTTTAAGGTAGGCAGGATTTGGGTTCCCCAGAAGCAAGACCCTGAGGCAGGGAGTTAAGTGCAGGTAGTTTATTTGGGAGGTGATCCTAGAAAGCACAGGCAGGGTGTGGGGAAGTAAGATAGAGACGGGAAGGAAAGCAATTCGGGGTAGGAAATCAGCCAGCTACCCCTGGGAAACTGGAGCACAAATTCCCCTGGAGACTCCAAGAAACAGTAGATTGGCTTTATTTATCCCAACCGTGGGCTGAAGAAGTCGGGGTTTTATCCACTGACTCCCCACCCATCCTTGGTCGAGGGCAGCTCCAGAGCCATTCACTCTGGCACGTCCAGCTTTCCTTGCCCCCAAGGCCAGTGTTCTCCCTCAGACAGAAGAAGAGCTCAGGGTGACAGGAGTTTTTAGGAAGCAGCCTAAGTGAAGAGGCAAATGCCAAGGGGTTAGCCCAGGCACCTGCAGTGTCTGCTAGGATCCCCGTTTACCAGTGAGACTCATTTATTCTTTCACCAAACATGTATTGAGTGCTTGCTTAGTCTTGGCCAGACAGTGTGTCAGGTGCTGGAGCTCACACACAGAGGAGGCCTCCCTGCACTTGAGAAGTGCACAGTCTGTACAGATGTGTAGAGAGATTAAATTGTCATACACTATGGTAAGTGCTATGCCAGAACTATAAGTTTTTGTGCCCACCAAAGGTGAGCAATTAAAATGAGTTTTTTTAAATAAGGCATTATAAAATATTATAAAATATAGAAGACCTCTGTCTAGAAGAGTCAGACAAATGTCCCCTCCATCATGATAGCCAGATACCCAAATAAGGCACTTAAATAAAACAAGGTAAAATACCAAGTGACAGGGTCAGCTCACCTAGCGGGTGAAAAGCAGAGCCAGGACAAGAAGCCACATTTTCTGACTCCTAAGCCAGTATTCCTTCCACTCTACCCAAAGTCTCTAGGAGTTGAGATCTGGCACCAATCACAATGCCCAGCTCACAGTAGGTACTCAATATCTTCATGACATGGACACAGAGCATTTGCTTGACCATGAGAAGGGAAAGTATAATGACCTAGTGCCCACTTACAGTCACTCTCCATTCCCACCCCCAGGGCTAGGCAACTACTAATCTACTTTCTATCTCTATGGATTTGCCTTTTCGGAAAAGTTTGTACAAATGGAATTATATACCATGCGTTGCTTTGTGTCTGACATCTTTCACTAATCATAATGTTTTTGAGGTTCCTCCATGTTGCAGCATGTACTAATACTTTGTTAATTTTTATTGCCAAATAGTATTTCACTGCATGGTTATAACATATTTTGTTTATTCATTTATCAGTTGATAGACATTTGGATTGTCTCAACTTTTTGGCTATTGTGAGTAATACTATTATGAACATGTGTGTTCAAGTTCTTATGTGCATATATGTTTTCACTTCTCATGGGTAGATACTTAGGAGCAGAATTTCTGGGTCATATGGTAACTCTATTTTGTAAGAAGCTACCAAACTATTTACCAAAATGGATGCCTCTCCTTATTTTATACTCTATTTTTCATTTTGAATTATTTTAAAGTAAATTATAGTCCTCAAGATATACCATGTAGCCAAAAAGCATTATCCCACTTAACAAATTGTCAATAATGCTTATTATCACAAATTCAGATTTCCACTACGGTTTCCTGAAGATACGAACATTTGAGTCACTGGGAAGTAACACGTCTCTCTGAAGATCAGTGAAGTGGCTTTCTGGTTTATATATCAGCCTCCTGTGAGTTTCGTTAGTCTGACCAAGTGAATGAACGATTTGACTGGCTGTTGGCTTGAGTCTTGGGCAGCCTGGATTTAAAAGATGAGCTGGAAATTTGGAGTGGGGACACTGGGAGGGCAAGTGCGTCAGCTGTGGGAGCCAAGCTGGATAGTGAGGTAAACTAAGGCAGTGAGGCCACCATATCAGGCCAAGGGTAAGAATAAGAAGTGGACGCCAGGGGAGATGACAGGAACAAAGCAAATGTGCTGAGAGGTTGAGATGAGAGAACACACAGACACTGGGAGAAAGGAAGTAACTCAATCACAGTGTCCAGGAAAGGAAGGGCTTTGTCCCTATTCCTGGTTCCCATAATGAGGGATTTTTCCTAATGCAATCTTGGCTTCTCTCTATTCTGAGGTGAGTTACTTATCTAGCTGGTAAATTTGGGAGAATAACTGGGTGTGCCTGGCTTGTTCTTCCTCCTGGAAGTGAAAGAAACAGGAAGTAGCCTGTCCCTTCACATGGAAGGCATCTTCTCCTCCTCCAGGCAGGGTCTGCCCAGGTCCAGTTTTCTCAGAATGGGGTAAAGTCAACTGAATTCTGAGGTTGGAGTTGATAAAGATGCTTAGCTAATAGACTGAAAGGCACATCCTCCAGCCCCGTCTCCATCAGTAATAGAGGCGTGTTTTGGCCTCCTTTGTTCTGTTCCTCAATTTCTTCGGCACCACATGGTGAAGAGAGGTGCCATTAGTGACTGCCCTTCAAAGATGCCAATATCCAGACACCCAAGGCCAGCAATACTTCCTGCCCTTACAATTGGTGAGATTTTCCAGTATCCTTTCAATAGTGTCCCTGGTTTAGAGTTACCTCAAATGGCTTTTTCTTCCTTGAAATAAAAGAATCTTGGGTAGAATAAGACATTTCTCTGAAAGTTAGGCTCAAAAGATAAAATGGCAATTGGTTTAAGTTTTTATTACTAATTTGGGAGACATGATGCAGGTAGGCAGAGAAGCACTTGTCTACATACATTTTTACGTTAATTTTTTTGGATTAGAAATTTTATATTGTCAAATATGTTTAATAGATAGCAGTAATGTTAATGTGTTAATAGCAAAAAGCACCATTTCGAATGTTATCCCTCAAATATTTCTGAGCACAAAATGATTGATATTAATGAGTTAAAATAATTTCAATGGCTATGATAGGGTATAAGTTTTAAAAAGCTGTTTTTTATTTTAATTTTAGATTTTTAAGCATGCCTTTTAAATTCCAGTTTTTTTCAGATTTGCTTTTGTTATTACTTTATTTACTTTAAATTTTTTATTTTTAACTATTATGGGTATGTAATAGTTGTATATATTTATAGAGTACATGTGATATTTTGATACAGGTATACAGTGTGTAATATTCAAATCAGCGTAATTGGGATGTCCATCACCTCAAGCATTTATCATGTCTTTGTGTTAGGAATAGTCTAATTCCACTCTTTTTGCTATTTTAAAATATACAATAAATTATTGTTAATTTTTACATTAACATTTATTGAAGCATCATATACATAAAGGAGCCAAACCATTGATGTACATCTGAATACATTTTCACAAATAGAACACACTCATTTAACCAGCACCCAGATCAGAAAGGAGATAATTTTAGACCACAGAAACCCTCCTTGTTCCCCTTATGCCAAAACTCTTCAGTCACACATATTTGTGTGACTCCAATAAATTATAGACCTCAAGATATACCATGTAGCCAAAAAGCATTTTCCATGCTCGCCAAAAAGGAGGAGGAGCCGAACGTGCCTTCCATGTGAAGGGAGGGGCTACTTTCTGTTTCTTATAGACAGCTCACTTCCAGGAGGAAGAAACAAGGTCTGGGTTTTATCCAACATCTGGATACTCTTTTATTGTGTATGGTTTTTTTTTAACACTCAGAGGGTAACCTTATTTCCAAAGCTTTGGGAATACCATCACCATCGGGCCCAGGTAGCACTTACAGTAGATCAAGGTGCAACACTGTCAGAGAATTTTGGCAAATCTAGGTAGATTATATGAATTTCTTCATCAGTTATGTTTTATCCACTTTCTGTCTTTTAGAGATCTCTCAGTATTTTTGCTCTACTGATGACTTTCTATTTTCCAGGGCTGTGGTGGAATTAATCTTAAAATGCACACTCACCAGATCTCTAATCCCATTTCTCAATTTTGGGAGACTGAGAAAAGGGAGGCATATGAGTTTGGGCTGCCATATTGATCCAAGCTGCAAGTTCATTTTTCATGACTACGATATCTCAGTGTATTGATGTAATATGATTCATATAGCCAATTCATATTTTTCCATACTAAAATTAATGTTGCAATTAATATCCTTATATACGAATATTAGCATATGACTCTGATCGTTTCTGAAGAAACCTTTTTAATGCCTATTGAGTAAAATAGGAAAATAAGTTGGTAGTTTCTGTGTTAATAGATATATTATCAAAATATATACGATAACAAATATATTATCTAAAGGCCAAATATGCTACAGTACTAATATGTTTAGTACAAGAGAATTTTAATCAGGTTATGGCAAGATGTCAGTCAAAGGACACAAAATTTCTGTTGAGAAGAATAAGGTCAAGAGATCTTTAGTACATCACAGTGACTACAGTTAATAATAAATATGATGCCTGAAAAGATACAACATATTGATAAGGGAATAGATATTAAGTGTCCTCACCCCCAAAAAATGTTAAGTATGGGAGGTAACACATACACAAAATACTTGATTTTTCCATTTCATAATATCAAAACATCATGTTGTATACCATAAATATACATAATTTTTGTCAATTAAAAAATAATTTTTTGAAAAAAAAACAAATCAATCTTTTGGGGGATCAAACCACATCAGAACTCTCTATTTCCAACTCTTCGTGATTCCTTACAGTCTATTTCCTTGCCCTTTCTTTATTCCTGTCCCAAACATACAGAATCAAAAGAGAGACAACATGGGGAAAGATCTAAGCTGTTGAATATGCTCAGTTCTCGAGAGCAAATGGATGTTTGGCTGGAACCACTCAGATACCTAAAAGGCTTTTATATTCAGAACCCTAAATTTAAAACCCTTAACTTGCACCATCTTTCAGTTTTAACTTAAGATTTGTGAAAATTAGCCAGGCATGGTGGTGTGCACCTGTAGTTCTAGCTACTCAGGCGGCTGAGGTGGAATGATTGCTTGAGCCTGGGAGATTGAGGCTGCAGTGAGCACACCACTCCATTCCAGCCCAGGCAACAGTATAAGACACTGTCTGAAACAAATAAACAAGAAGAGAGACAGAGAGAGAGAGAGAGAGAGAAGAAGGAGGAGGAGGAGGAAGAGGAGGAGGAGGAGAGAAAAGAAAAAGAAAGAAAGAAAGAAAGAGAGAGAGAAAAGAAAAAGAAAGAAAGAAAGAAAGAAAGAGAGAGAGAAGAAAAGAAAAGAAAGAAAAGAAAAAAAGAAAAGAAAGAGGCCGTGCACAGTGGCTCACACCTGTAATCCCAGCACTTTGGGAGGCCAAGGCAGGCAGATCACGAGGTCAGGAGATCGAGACCATCCTGGCTAACACAGTGAAACCCCGCCTCTACTAAAAATACAAAAAATTAGCCAGGCGTGGTGGCGGGCGCCTGTGGTCCCAGCTACTCGGGAGGCTGAGGCAGGAGAATGGCATGAACCCAGGAGGCGGAGCATGCAGTGAGCCAATATCATGCAACTGCACTCCAGCCTGGGCAACAGAGTGAGACTCTGCCTAAGAAAGAAAGAAAGAGAGAAAGAAAGAAAAGGAAAGAAAGAGAGAGAAAGAAAGAAGAAAGAAAGAAAGAAAGAAAGAAAGAAAGAAAGAAAGAAAGAAAGAAGAAAGAGAAAGTAAGAAAGAAAGAGAAAGAAAAAAAGAAAGAGAAAGAAAGAAAGAAAAAGAAAGAAAGGAAGGAAGGAGGAAGGAAGGAAGGAAGGAGGAAGGAAGGAAGGAAGGAAGGAAGGAAGGAAGGAAGGAAGGAAGGAAGGAAGGAAGGAAATAAAAGAAAAGGAATCTGAACAGACAAATAATAAAAGTAAGTGGAATGACTAAGTAATCAAAAACCTCCATGAAAGAAAAGCCCAGGACCTGATGGCTTCACTGGTGCATTCTACCAAACACTTAAAGACAAATTAATGCCAATCAAATTAGTACATTGAAGAGATATCTGCAACCCCATGTTCTTTACAGCTCTATTCACAATAGCCAAGATTTGGAATGAAGTTGATTCTGTTGATAGATGAATGGATAAAGAAAATGTGGTAAATATACACAATGGAACATTATTTGGCCATATTAAAGAATAAAACCCTGTCATTTGCAGCAACATGGATGAAACTGCAGGTCATTATGTAAGTGAAATAAGCTAGGCACAGACAGACAAATAACACATGTTCTTACTCATATGTAGGAGCTTAAAAAGTGGATTACATGGAGGTGGAGAGTATAATGGTGGTTTACTAGAGGCAAGGAAGGGAAATGGGAGGGAAGGGATAAAGAGAAGTTGGTTAATGGGTACAAAATCACAGGAAAAAATAAGTTTTAGTGTTTGATGGTACAGTAGGGAAATTGTAGTTAAAAATAATTTATTATATATTTCAAAATAGCTGGAAGAAAAGAAATTGCAATAGTCCTAACACAAAGAAAAATGTTTGAGATGATGGATATTCCAATTTACTCTGATATGATCATTACACATTGTGTACAGGTATCAAAATATCACATGTACCTCAAAAGTATGTACAACTATAATACATCAATTATAATACAAAAAGTACTGATAAAAAGAATGCCCATCCTTCTGAAACACTTCCAAAAAAGTGAAGAGGAGGGAACACTTCCAAATTCCTTTTATAAGGCCACCATTATCCTGTAGTTTGTCTGTTTACTATGTTAATAGTTTATTTTGCTCTGCAGAAACTCTTCAGTTTAATTAGGTCCCATTTGTTGGTTATTGGTTTCGTTGCAATTGCTTTTGGCATCTTCATCATGAAATCTTTGCCCGTTCCTATGTCCAGAATGGCATTTCCTAAGTTATCTTTCAGGGTTTTTATAGTTTTCGGGTTTACTTTTAAGTCTTTAATCCACCTTGAGTTGATTTTTGTATAAGGTGTAAGGAAGGGGTCCAGCTTCAATCTTCTGCATATGGCTAACCAGTTATTGAATATGGAATCCTTTCTCCATTGCTTGTTTCTGTGAAGTTTCAAAGATCAGATAGTTGTAGGTGTATGGCATCATTTCTGGGCTATTTTGTCCCATTGGTCTATGTGTCTGTTTTTGTACCAATGCTGTGCTGTTTTGGTTACTGTAGCCTTGAATATAGTTTGAAGTCTAGTAATGTGATGCCTCCAGGTCTGTTTTGTTTTGTTTTGTTTTGTTTTTTAGCTTAAGATTGCCTTGGTTATTTAAGCTCTTTGGTAGTTTCAAATGAATTTTAAAATCATTGTTTCTACTTCTGTGAAGAATTTCATTGGCAGTTTCAAAGGAATAGTGTTGAATCTGTACATTGCTTTAGGCAGTATGGCCATGTTAATGATGTTGATTCTTCTTATCCATGAGCATGGAATGTTTTTTAATTTGTTTGTGTCATCCCTGATTTCTCGGAGCAGTGTTTTATAATGCTTGCTGTAGAAATCTTTCACGGTCCTTGTTAGCTGTGTTTCTAGGCATTTTATTATTTTTATGTCAGTTGTGAATGGAATTTCATTCCTGATTTGGCTTTCAGCTTGGATGTTGTTTTGGTGTATAGGAATGCTACTGATTTTTATACATTCATTTTTGTATCTGAAACTTTGCTGAAGTTGTTTATCAGATCAAGGAGCTTTTGACCAGAGACTATGGAGTTTTCTACATATAGAATCATGTCTCTGCAAATGGATAGTTTAACTTTTTTTATTTTGATGCTTTTTATTTCTTTATCTTACCTGATTGCTCTGGCCAGGACTTCCAGTACTATGTTAAATAACTGTGGTGAGAGAGGGCATCCTTGCCTTTTTCTGATTTTTAAGGGGAATGCTTCCAGCTTTTGCCCATTCAGTATGATGTTGGCTGTGGGTTTGCCATAGATGGCTCTTGTTTTTGAAGTTTGTTCCTTCAGTGCCTAGTTTATTGAGGGTTTTTAACATGAAGAGATGTGGAATTTTATCAAAAGTCTTTCCAGCATCTATTGAGATAATCATGCGGTTTTTGTTTTTAGTTCTGTTTATGTGATGAATCACATTTATTGATTTGTGTGTGTTCAACCAACTTTGTATCCCAGGGATAAAACTTACTCGATTGTGGGGGGTTGGCTTTTTGATATGCTGCTAGATTTGGTTCGCTAGTATTTTGTTGAGGATTTTTGCATCTATGTTCATCAAGGATATCGGCCTGAAGTTTTCTTTTTCTGTTGGGTCTCTGCCAGGCTTTGTTATCAGAATGATGCTGGCCTCATAGAATGGGTTGAGTAGGAGCCCCTCCTCCTCAACTTTTTGGAATCCTTCAGCAGGAATGGCTAATTTTTGTGTGTGTGTGTGGAAAACAGGGTGTTGCTATATTGACCAGGCTGGTCTCAAACTCTTGGACTCAAGCAATCCTCCTGCCTTGGCCTCTCAAAGTGCTGGGATTGCAAGCACCAGCCTGTCTGGTAGGTTGTATGTTTCTAGAGATTTATTCATTTCTTTCAGGTCATCCAATTTGTTGGCATACAACTGTTCATGGTAGCCTCTTATGACCCTTTGTATTTCTGTGGGCATCAGTTTTAATATTCCTCTTTCATTGATAATTTTATTTATCTGATTCTTCTCTTCTTACTTAGTAGTCTACCTAAAGGTTTGTCAATTTTATCTTTTCAAAAAAACCCAACTCTTAGTTTTGTTCATCTTTTGTGTTGTCTTTCTAGTCTCTAATTTATTTCTTTTCTTTACTATTTCTTTCCTTTTGCTAACTTTAGACTTAATTTGTTAATTTTCTTTGACATGTAAAGTTTGGTTGTTTATTTGAGATCTTTATTTTTTCTTAATGTAGGCATTTATCTATAAAATTCACTTTCAGCACTGCTTTTGCTGCATGCCATAAATTTTGGCATGTGTGTTATTTTTGTCTCAAGATACTTTTTGACTTCCCTTTATTTTTGTTTGTTTTTGTTTTGTTTTGTTTTTGAGACAAGGTCTCACTCTGTTGCCCAGGCTGGAGTACAGTGGTGCAATCTGGGCTCACCGTAGCTTCCCAGGCTCAAGCAATCTTCCCCAGCTCAAGCAATCCTCTCGCGTCAGCCTCCCAAAGTAGGTGAGACTACAGGCATGTGCTACCTGTAGAGACAGGGTTTTACCATGTTGCCCAGGCTGGTCTCAAATTCCTAAGCCCAAGCCATCCGCCCACCTTGGCCTCCCAAAGTGCTAGGAATTACAGGTGTGAGCCACCACACCCGGTCCTAACTTCTCTCTTGATTTCTTCTTTGATCCATTGGCTATTCAAGAGCACATGGTTTAATTTCCATGGATTTATGGATTTTCTAACTTTCCTTCTGTTACTGATATCTAGTTTCACATCACTGTGGCTCGAAAAGATATTTCATATGATTTCAGTCTTCTTAAGTTTGTTAAGACTTGTTTTGTGGCTTGGTATGATATATCCTGGAGAATGTTCCACACGTACTTGAGATGAATGTGTGTTTTGCTGCTGTTGGATGGAAAGATCTATATATGTCTGTTAGGTCTATTTGGTCTATAATGTTGTTCAAGCCTGCTGATTCTTTTTTGATTTTTTTTTTGTCTGGATAATATTTCCATTGTTGAAAATGGGGTATTAAAGACTCTTACTATTATTGTATTGCTATGTATTTCTCCTTTCACTTGTGTTAATATTTGCTTTATATATTTAGATTCTCCAATGTTGGGTGCATATGTATTTACAATTGTTATACCCTCTTGATGAATTGACCTTTTTATTTGTCTCTTCTGACAAATTTCAAATAGACTGAAAGTCTATTTTGTATGATATAAGTATAGCCACCTCTGCTCTCTTTTGGTTACCATGTGCATGGGACATCTTTTTCTCTCTCTTTACTTTCAGCCTATATGTGTCCTTAAAGCTAAAATGAGTCTCTTGTAGGCATCATATATTTGGATTTTGGTGGGATTTTTTTTTCTAATCCATTCAGCCACTCTATGCCTTTCGATTGGAGAATTTAATCTATTTACATTTAAAGTAATTATTAATAGGTAAGGACTTACTGTTGTCATTTTGTTTATTGTCTTCTGTTTTATAGTTTCTTTCTTTATTCCTTTCTTGCTGTCTTCCCTTGTGGTTTGATAATTTTTTGTGATAGTGTGTTTCAATTTCCTTCTCTTTATCTTTGATTATCCACTACAGATATTGTTTTCTTTGTAACTACCATAAGGCTTACATAAAACAGCTTATAGTTATAATAGTCTATTTTAACCTGATAGCAACTTAAATTCGATCACATACAAAAACTATACTTTTACTCCATCTTCAATATTTTATGTTAATGTCACAATTTACATTTCTTAATATTCTGTATCCACTAATAAGTTATTGTAGCTATAATTATTTTTAATGCTTTTGTCCTTTAACTTTCACATTAGAATTAAAAGTGATTTATACACCACCATTATAATATTTGAGTTGTCTGGATCTGACTATATATTTTTTTACTAGTAAGTTTTATACTTTCATATTTTTTCACATTTCATCCTTTTATTTCAACTTGAAGAATTCCCTTTAGCATTTCTTACAAGGCAGGTCTAGTGGTAATGAATTCCCTCAGTTTTTGTTTGTCTGGGAAAGTCTTTATCTGTCCTTAATTTCTGAAGAGCTTTGCTGGTTAAAGCATTTTTGATTGGCAGGGTGTTTTTTTTAATCCAGCACTTTGAATATATCATCCCACTCTCTACTGCAAGTTCTTGCTAAGAAATCTGCTGATAGTCTTTTGCAGGTTCTCTCGTACGTGATGAATCACTTTTCTCCTGCTGCTTTGAAATTCTCATCTTCAACTTTTGACAATTTGATTATAATGTGTCTTGGCAATGATTTATTTATGTTCAATCTAATTGGAGTTCTCTGGGCTTCATGGATCTGGATATTCATTTCCCTCCCCAGATTTGAGGAGTTTTTCTATCATTATTTCTTTAAATAAGCTTTCTGCTCCCTTCTCTTTCTCTGCTCCTTCGTGTACTCCCATAATGCATGTATTGATTAATTTGATGGTGTCCTATAAGTACCATAGACTTTCTTTATTCTTTTTCATTCCTTTTCTTTTTGTTCTTCAGGGTGACTAATTTCAAATGACCTATATTTAAGCTGGTCGATACTTTAAAATGTATATGCCAATAGAAGCCACCCATGGTGGCACACACCTGTAGTCCTAGCTATTTGGGAGTCTGAGACAGGAAGATCACTTGATCCCAGGAGTTTGATACTGTAAAACACTGTGATCATGCCTGTGAATAGACACTACACTCCAGCCTGGACAACAGAGCAAGACCCCCGTCTCTCTTTTTAAAAAGGTGCCAATAGAGAAGTTGGAGGCACTAAGAAACATGGAACAGTCAAAGGAATTTTCACTACTTTCTAATTCCTATTCAAAGCAATGCCAGGCATCATTCAGATATTATCTAAGTAATTAATAGATAATATAGTTAATTTTATATGTCAAATTGGCTAGGACACAGTGCCCAAATATTGGTCAGGCATTACTGTGAATGTTTGGCCAGAGTGTTTTTCAACGATTTTACATTTAAATCACAGGACTTTGAGTAAAGCAGATTACCCTCCATAATGTGAATGGCCCTCATCCACTTATGTGAAGGCCTGAATAGAACAAAAGGCTGACCTCCCCCAGGGCAAAAGGGAATTCTCCAGCAGACTGCCTTCAGATTTTATCTGCAACATCTGCTCTTCCTGGTTCCACAGCAGACTGCCTTTGGACTTGAACTGCAGCTCCCTCTCTCCCTCTTGAGTCTCCAGCCTGCTGGCTTCCCCAACTTATTTTGGAATCACACAGTTTCCACAATCACATAGCCAATTTTTAAAAATATACCTGTTTCTTTGGAGAACCCTGACTAATACATTACCCTGCATGCCTTCCTACCTTCCTCCAAAGTTGGGAATTGTTCACTGCCCAGTTGGGCTCCCAGACAAGCAAGGTTCACTTGGTGGGTAAGGCAGATGAAGGGTGCATGTCCCTAACCCATAGTCAAGCTTCTTGGTCATTTCAGAAGTAATGGACTGTTTCAAAAGGAGACCATTGTATAATCCTTTTTATTTACTCCCCTGAAGCAGAAATTGTAAACCCATGACTATATCCAATTATAACTCTCATTCAGAATATTAAAACTTGTTTTTCTTTGTTCTTTAGTGAAAACACAGGCAATGTCCCAGCACAATTCCTAACAAACAGGCTTTCCGTATGAGACACTGGGGAATTTGCCTCTTCTCCATCTTTGCTGTCTTCTTTCTTTCTTTCTCTCTTTCTCTCTCTCTCTTTCTTTCTTTCTTTTTTTTTTTTTTTTTTTTGACAGAGTCTCACTTTGTTGCCCAGGCTGGAGTGCAGTGGCATGATCTTGGCTCACTGCAACCTCTGCCTCACAGGCTCAAGCAATTCTCATGGCTCAGTCTCCTGGGTAGCTGGGACTACAGGCACCCATCACCACAACTGGCTAATTTTTTGGGTTTTTTTTAGTGGAGATGGGGTTTCACCATGTTGGCCAGGCTGGTCTCGAGCTCCTGACCTCAAGTGATCCACCCACCTTAGCCTCCCAAAGTGCTGGGATTACAGGTGTGAGCCACCACCACCACCAGCCATCTGTAATCTATCTTTCTTAAAAATGAAACAAATATGGGCCGGGCACGGTGGCTCACACCTGTAATCCCAGCACTTTGGGAGGCTGAGGCAGGTGGATCACGAGGTCAGGAGTTCGAGACTAGCCTGGCCAACATAGTGAAACCCTGTCTCTACTAAAAATACAAAAATCAGCCAGATGTGGTAGCACACACCTGTAATCCCAGCTACTTGGGAGGCTGAGGCAGGAGAATCGCTTGAACCCAGGAGGCAGAGGTTGCAGTGAGCTGAGACGGCACCATTGCACTCTAGCCTGGATGACAGAGCAAGACTCTGTCTCAGAAAAAAAAGAGGAAACAAATATGTATATAACTAACTCAAGAACAGTAGACAACAGTCACAATATTTTAATTTCATCTTTCTCTGGGGTCAAGGGGTGGAGAATGGTCCTAATGTCATCCCAAAACAAGATCTTTTTTCCAAAATAGTCAATTTTCTCAACACCATTGGGTCTGTAATGCTTCCTTTATCTTGAACTAAATTCTAATAAATACATAGTACTATTTCCAACATCTCCCTTCTACTCTATTGATAAGTGTGACTTTTTTTGCACCATACCAGACAGCTTTAATTATTGTAGTGATTAAATTTAGTTTCATAGGTGGTTAATAAAGCTCTGACTTTATTGCTTTTCTCTCTCAAACCATTTTTACTATTTATATGTGTGATTTCCCAGATGAACTTTAAAAGTCATTTTTTCAAGGTCCAAGAAAATTTCCATTTGGGATTTTAATTGGACTTGTGCTAAACATATAAATTAAATGGGGAAGAGTTGGAATCTTCAGCATAGTCAGTCTTTCCACTAATAAATATGCCATTTATTCCATTTTTATTTAATGTAGCTCAATAAAACCTCCTAGTTTTCTAGGCTTCAGCTCTATACATTTCTTGCTGATACTCTCCTTTAGCAGAGCATATTATGCTTATAATTTGTCTTGTTATGAGATATGCCCCCAATCCCTATATGAAATTTGGAGCTATGGATTCTGCTCTCAAAGAGTTTAAACTCTAGAAGGATGTTAAGTAGCAGAATATACACCAGGTACATCTTCAGTTGTCAGCTCAGCCACCAGAAAATCACTCCACTCTTTTCCTCTGGCCACTACTTCCTTCCTATCCTATTGTTACAATAAAGGAGTTCCTGGCAGCTCTGTCACCTAACAGCTGACTGGACTGTGAATGGGCACCTGTCCCAAAATGATACAATGAATTCTTTCCCTGGGACTTTAAAATTAAGAGATCACCACCTCGTCTGCCTCTAGGTGACCAGATTGGTAACATGGACACACTGGAGCTACTGGTGCCATGCTTTTCCACATGGATACCAGATAAAGGGAGGAAATGAATCTGTACAAAGAAAGAGACCAACAAAGTAGACACAGAGAGAAGAGAAGTAAGCATCTGAGAGAAATACCCAGTAATGTTTGAGTCTCCAATTTTGACTCTTTTCAGACGTTCAGCTACATTCCTGCCCTTGAGCTCTCAGAAAAGTCCCAAAAAAAGGCCTCTTTTTTTTTTTTCTGACTCAGGCTAGCTGTAGTTTATGTTACTACAACCAAAAGAGCATTCCTAATACAGACAGAAGGTAGGCAGGATCCATGTTTCATGGGTTTTCAGGCTCCAGACCTAAAAATTCAAACCCAGAAGAGACAGAAAGGCTAGAAGAGGGCAGACAGACATTGGGAAAAGTCTAGAGAAGAAACAGGCTAAAACAGCCCCAGGCTTTATTTGGCCATCACATTTACTGTACCTCCAGGTCTGTCTGCTCCTTCCATCACACTAGGAAAGGACTGAGCCCACACCAGGGAGTAAGACATTGATGTTAGATGAGTCTTCAGCAGAAAGTGAAACATCTTTCAGTCTCAGAGAAAACAACTACAGAATTTGTATGGTACTAGACAAAAATTTCCATCTTTAGCCTTCAAAGTTTCAGAAGTTCCAAAAACTCTACTATCCTTTGAGATGGAGTCTCATTCTATCACCCAGGCTGGAGTGCAATGGCTCAATTTTGGCTCGCTGCAACCTCCATCTCCAGGCTCAAGCAATTCTCCTGCCTCAACCTCCCAAGTAGCTGAGACTACAGGCACATGCCACCACACCTGCTAATTTTTGTATTTTTTGTAGAGATGGGGTTTCACCATGTTGGCCAGGCTGGTCTTGAACTCCTGACCTCAGGTGATTTGCCCACCTCGGCCTCCCAAGGTGCTGGAATTATGGGCGTGAGCCACCAGGCCTGGTCTCTATTATCCCTTTAGGGTTGGATAGCTGAGCTGGAAGGAAGAAGTGAAGCAAAAGGAGGAGGAACCTGAGAGATGGGGGTGATGGCAAAGTCTAGGGAATACACTTTACCAGCCAGCATGTGGTTTGTCCTGCTCTTTTGTCCCTCTGCTACAAGATCGGCCGTGTCCTAAATGGAAGCTGCTCTGTCAATCTGAACATCAGAGTGAAGATGACATGGAGAGAGGCAGCAGCTGGCCCATTACAGACATGTATAATATTATGAGCATGTAGCTTTTGTAGAACTGGAGGTCTTTTGTTGTCACCACATAATCTGTCCAATCCTGACATACACACAACTTGCTCTGAGGGTGTGAGTTCTATAAAGGCAGACCATGTCATATTTGATTTGTACCCCCGGCACCCAGCACAATGCTAAGCACACAATAAATACTCAAGTAATATTGGATGAATGAAGCCTTTCTAGACTTCATCTGTACAATAAAGAAGTTGGAGTAGATGTACTACAGGGTATCTTCAAAGGCTAGCATGCCATGATTTCTATAATTTCAGAAATAAAAGGTTCTGTTTCCTTCTGAAACACCCACATGCCAAAGTCCCATTTCAGCCTGAATTCCTTGCTCTTCTAAGAAAAAGCCTTTGTACATGGCTGTATATGCTTACAGGATTGCAAGAACTGCTTAAGGTTTTAAAATCCAGACTATACAGGCAAGAAATTAAATACTAAGAACACCTTATCTGTCTCTGAGTATTGTGACCCTGAGTGATGTCTCCAATCCCTACCCACTGTTGCCGCTGACTTGGGCAAGTATACCTGCTGTTCAAAGACCATCTGAAATTACCTCTAAGAAGGAATTGCTTTGAAAATGAAGCTTATAATTAAACAGCAATTGAAGTTTCCTGTGGTTTTATGTCTGGGTCTTATCTAATGCCTAAGTAGATAAACTGCATGGCTTAAAAATCAGAAAAGAACTGGATGTTTGTACAAGTGACAGGAGGTCTCCACTCAGCAATCTTGCTTCTTTAGGACCCAACTTTATTTCCAGCACTATTGTCAAAACACGTCCACAACACTGACATCAGCTCAGCCCTGCAGAAGTAACTACAAGAGAACCAAGGAACATTAGAGCTAAAATGAATCTTACCTAGCACCTCATTCAAAGTCTTTGTTTCATTAAGAAGTTGAAACACAGGAAGGTAAAGTTATTTTCCTAGGGTCACCACCATAAGAGGGGATAATCAAGGGACTTAGGAGGTAAAACTATAATGACTTGGGTGACTTACTGGACGTAGGCTGTTAGGGAGAGAAAGGAGTAGAGAACAATTGCAAATATTCTCAGTTGGCAAATGGAAGGAATGATGGGGTTGGGTTTGGAACATAATCCCAAAGGACACAATCCCAAACCCCACAATCCCTAATGTTGAAATCCCCATAGATCAAAATCACTAAAGTCTAAATCCCTGAAGTCTAAAGTCCCTAGCAAGTGTGAGGTGTCTGCATACCATCCAGATTAGAGATATCAAGCAGACAGTTGGATATTATAGATTTGGGGCTGAGGGAAAATGACAAAGCTAAAGAGAGAGTTTTGGGAGTCATCAGCCTATTCAGGCTGTTCGAGGCTATTATAGAATGAGAAGAAAGAGAAGAGAAATCAAGAAAGGGGAGAAGCAAGAATAGAACCCACAGAACATCAGTATCTAAGGGGTTTGTTAAAATAAAAATAAATAAAATAGGAGTTTATAAAGTAGCCTACAAATAAGTGACCAGGGAGATAGGAAGAAAACTAGGATAGAATGGTGTCAGTAAAAGAAACGGTTTTAAGAAGGGAAAAGTTTTCAATAATTGTAACACACGTAGCGAGCTGCTTCCCCAGTATTTAAAAGGAGCAGTATGCTGCTCCTTTTAAACAAAACCCTTTTTTCAGACCATCAGTGGATCTGGTAAATAAATAAACAACAATTTCCCAGGTACCTTTGTATCCCAAAGCTCATCCATCTCTGGTCAATTACAGGCAGATGCCTATCTACTTGGGGGGGCTGCCAGGAAATTTATTATTGTCCTCATACAAGTGGCCAAAGAACTGGCACCTCACTTTTACCCTTTGCATTTTCTCCTTTCTTCCCTCCTAAATGATTCTATGCCTAAAGGTGCAGCAGCTGTCTAATGGTCATGAGTACAAAAGATACAAAATAGATGATGGAGAGGAAAATGAGAAGGATCTGCTTCCTGATCCACCCCTTTGAAAGTGAGAAAGTTGGGAGTTGACCTTGGCTCCTCCCTTCATCTCACTTCACTGTGCTCCAAGACACTTCACTCAACCCTTAAATACCCTCAGATCTGCTTCCTTCCAACTCCTCTACCAGCCCGACATTGTTAAGGCCACATCATGTCTTGCCCGGCTTACTGAACTTCTCAGCTTACTGAACAAGACTCCCGGCTTCCAGACTTACCAGCTCCAACCTATGCTCTCACCTGCCGCCCCTTTCAGTCAAACTGGAAAGTTTTTATATTGATCTTTGCTTAAAATACATCAAGCGTTCTTCATTGCCTAGTGGATAAAAAGTCCTTAGTCTCACAGCCTTTATGATTTGTTTGGCTCCTGTCATACATGATGAAGACACTAATTATGATGACAAATATATATACATATACATGTGTACGTGTGTGCATGTGTGTGTAATTTTTGTACACAGACTATGTACCAAGCATTGTGCTAGGAACTTTACGTTTATTTAATCCTCACAATGTTTTCTCATATATTTGGTATTAATCTCATTTTACAGATAGGACGACTGATTCTCAGAGAGGTTAAGTCACTTGCCCAGGAATATACAGCTAGTTTAACTGGGGAAGGCCTGGATGTGAAAATTCTTTCCAGTAAATCAGTGTCTTGACATGAAAGCATGTACCGCTCATCAACCTGTTCTCCACCGCCCTCCTCTATCCTAAATGGGCAGCCCTGTTGAAGAATCACAGCCAAAGCCAGTCTTGCCCCCCGGGGCCAGAGGAATCCATCTGCCTCTGCCTACCAGAGCGGGAGGAACGCAGGCTCTCAATGCCTGCTTCAGCAAGGGAGGAGAGAATCGCCCAGAGCTGAGCGGCGTCGTAGGGTGGTGGTCCTGACCGGTCAAGGCCCCTTCTCCTCGTGAACTGGGGGCCAGGGAGCCACAGCGCTGTAGAAGTGAAATCCCGGCTCCAAGGTCACCCTCTCCCGAGCCTGGAGCTGGAAAGCCACGGGGACTCCGGGGACTCCCCCAAGGCCCGGACTAGCCTGGCACCCACCCCTCACCACTAACCCACTCCGCCTGGGCGCTGGTTCTGTGCGCTCCCGCGGCGCAGTCGCTCCGCTGCAAGAGCGCTTTCGCGCGCCGCCACCGCCCAGAGCCGGGACCAAAGCAGTCCTCGGGCACCGGCTCCCCGAGGGACACACACCCCCCCGCGCCCCGAGTCGAGGGGTTGAGAGAAGGGCGGTCGGGGAGCCCCTGGGCCTGCCGTCAGTCACCCGGATTTGTAACTGGAGAAGGGTGCGGGTCCCCGAGGGACATCTCCAGCTGGCACCTAACTCCTCGGATCCCGGACTGGGAGCCCGAGCTCGGATATTGCAACGGCTGCCCCGTGGGCAAACCGACCCTGGTTTCCGACTCCGGCCACTGGCAGCCTCGCGCCCCAGACCCTTCCCGGGCACGGAAGCGGGTCAGGTCGCCCTGCTCAGCCTCCGGAACGGCGGCGGCACAAACCCCGGCCGCTCCCAGCAGCCCCGACGAGACCCCGGGCAGCGCCTGCCGCCGGGTGGCCTCCCTCTGGGGCTGACCCCCTCGCGCCCCCGCGCGTCTGTCTGCGTTTCTGAGCCTGCTCTGACAGTGATGTAACAAGGCCAGGCTCGCGCCGCGTCCCCTCTTTCCCAGACTCCGTGCTCCCTCCTCCTCCCGCGCCCCGCGCTCTGCGCGCTGAGCTGGCGCCGGGCTCCGCTTGCACAGCACGGGGACCGACGGGCACTGCTGGGAGAGCCGCTCTCCCACGTTCCACCTCCCCGATGCAGAGTCCGTGGGGGAAACCAGGCTTTCCTCCCAGAACCAAGGGAGCGAGCCGAGGGGGCAGCTGCTGTGGAGGCTTCTGAGGAGACAGCCTGGCTTCTTTCCCTACTTCCTGGAGAGGGCAGGAAACCTCAGGTACCTCGTTGACCCCAGCCGGTGCGTGTTGATATGAGAGAGAGACGGAGGTTGCAATAGTGAGAAGAAGAGAGGGAGGGCACAAGAAAGGGAGGGAGGGAGAGGGGACGGAGAGAAAGAGTAGAAATAGAAACAGGGAGAGATTGCAAGAGAAACGCAGAGAGAGAGATAGAGAGATTGCAAGAGAGATACAGAGACAGAGATCAAGACTGAAAGTCAAGAAGCAAGTCGGAGACAAAGGGCAAGAGAAAGACAAGAGTTGGTGGGTGGGAGCTTGACTTGGATTTTTTTTTAACGCACTGTGGTTTCATCTCTGACAGAATAGAGGAACGCTGCTCCCTGGTCAGCAAGCAGCCCCCAACCTGGATGGAGTGAAAGATGCGGCCTGATGACATTAACCCGAGGACTGGGCTGGTGGTGGCCCTGGTCAGTGTCTTCCTGGTCTTTGGTTTCATGTTCACCGTCTCTGGGATGAAAGGGGAGACTTTGGGAAACATCCCCCTCCTGGCCATCGGGCCAGCCATCTGCCTACCAGGCATCGCAGCCATTGCCCTGGCCAGGAAAACCGAGGGATGCACCAAGTGGCCAGAGAACGAGCTGCTGTGGGTCCGCAAATTGCCCTGCTTCCGGAAGCCCAAAGACAAGGAGGTGGTAGAGCTGCTGAGGACCCCTTCAGACCTAGAATCCGGCAAGGGGAGCTCAGATGAGCTGGCTAAGAAGGCGGGCCTCAGGGGGAAGCCTCCCCCACAAAGCCAGGGTGAGGTGTCCGTGGCCAGCTCCATCAACAGCCCCACACCCACGGAGGAAGGAGAATGCCAGAGCCTCGTCCAGAATGGGCATCAGGAGGAGACGTCCAGATACCTGGACGGCTACTGCCCCTCGGGCAGTTCCCTCGCCTACAGTGCCTTGGACGTCAAGTGCTCAGCAAGGGACAGATCTGAGTGCCCTGAGCCTGAGGATAGCATCTTCTTTGTGCCCCAGGACAGTATCATCGTTTGTTCCTACAAGCAGAACAGCCCGTATGACAGATACTGTTGTTATATCAATCAGATACAAGGCAGGTGGGACCACGAGACCATCGTCTAATCTCTGCCTACAAAGGTGGCTGGATTGATAGAATATGACTAAGCCCAGCTCCCCGTGGAAGCAAATTGCTCTGCTTGGAGAGCCTTCACACTGTTAGAAATTGACCTGGTATGTGATGGGTGTGATAACCTCTGGTACCCGAGAGTCATGTAAATAGGCATGTTGGGGACACATCTTAGGGAAGGGCGATGAGGGTTAAGGACACTGGAAGAGGCAGTGGGTAGGAAAGGAAGCTACTCCAGTTGCTTCTTAACAATTTACACAATGTTAAATGTTTTGTAAAATAACCCAAAAAGTGCTATCCAGAACCAGCTGAGAGCAAGATAAATCTAGAGTGGGCTGCAGATGTGAGGCATCAAATGATGCATGAGCTGACCATAGGGAAACTGAGCTGCTTTATGTTTGAATAAGTTGAAAAGAAAATTAATGATCCGTTATATAAAGTAATTTTTGCCTGGTTAAAAGCTTATCACACTTGGTATTTGCTGAAAGAAAAAAAAATCAAGATATAAGAGTTAAACCCTCCTTAGATGGGATGGTTTTTGGGAAAAGGGTAGTTAAAGACAGTTGGATTATGTAACTGAGTCTTGTGGCATTATTGTCTGACAAGATCATGGTCTCTAATAAAGTAAAATAAGTGTGAGCAGCTATGTGAAAAGTTAACATTTTTAGATGGCTATGTTACTTCTTAAACTCTTCGTTTAAATCCATTTATTGCATCTTTATCTGAAATGAGTTTTTTCTAAACATTTACTATCATTCATGTATTATTTCCTTACCAGGTACAACATTATTTGAAATGATACTTTCATAGATTGGAATTTGTTTTCATCAAGACAAAATGAATTTTACATATATATCCAAGTCTTTAACATTGGCAGACATGTACTGATAATTACCATTCCTATATACCTTTTAAAATCTGAAAACTATAAAGTCTACACATTAGCCTTGAACATTGCACATAATTTGTATGAAATGCAATGGTTAAACCTTTGGAAGTGTCATTATTTGTACATTTGTTCAACTCCTCTCACAGACTGTAAATGCCAGTGAAACAAGAACTCATCTACTAAATTTAAGTGAAGCCTAGATTTTATTAAGCTCACCTGATCAGTGAACATTACATGATAAAAGTCTCTTTATTTCATACATTTTTGCTGCTGAGGAAAACAACAAATCACAATGATATCCTAAAATGTGCTTTCTATTTCACTTGCTCAACTGCAATAGATAAGAAGGCTATCAAGCAGAATGCCATTTGATCCCCGGTGAAGAAAAATATGAATTATATATAAGAATGGTGATAGAGTTCATCTTGAAGATCAGAAGTATTTTGTATCCTTCAAAGAATGATCATTTTAAGTGATCATATAGTCTTAGTCACTTTCTCCCAAAAGGGGAATTGAGGACAAAAATTTGGGCATATATGTTTTGTGTATTTCAATTCCAACTCTGCAATTCTTTCTTAAGTATAGCAATTGTTCTGTCTTAAAAATCATGGTATTTTTAAAAAATCATAATTTTCAAGTCAAGTTCAAGATCAAAAATATGTAATTATTTTAGTAGGGCTTAAATATCAGAAATGAGATGCATGATCTTGGGCAAATTTTATCTTCTTACACCTGAGTTTCCTACTCTGTGAAGGGAGGGGGAACTGATTTACACTTGATTATTTCTATCATTCATTTTCAGTTTAAATATTCTATGGTGTTATGTCAAAGGCATTTTATATATTGCCAGGAAATGAGTTACAGCAAAATGCATGCCAAAGTTATGAAATTTATGATAATTATGTGACATACATTGCACAGCTACTACTCAAAAAAGAATTTTGTAGATGTATGAAAGCGGATTATTCAACACAATGCATTCCTGAGAATAAAATGAACATAATCAGAGTAAAATATTTTTGAGGAGAAAACTTAAAATGTTGGTATAACTCAAAGTAATCTAATACACAACCTTGCACTAAATGTGATTGACATTTGGATTTGGGATGGGGAGAGATAGTTTCCTAAAATCACAGTAACTTTTAATAATTTTAATGCATTTTGAAGACAGAGAATCATATTTTTATAATGGTGAGAACTATGCAATAACTCTTTAGGAATGAAAACTTCCTTTAAGAAGTTTGCCACCGTTAGAGATGAGGAGATAGTGAGACAGAGAGATGTTCACAGAGACTCAGCAAATCTTAGACAATAATGCTGCAATTTTCTGAAAGAAGATGCTTGCAGTGTCAGGTATGGTTTGGGGGTTGGAAAAGTTACTTTTCTGATTTCTTGGAACCATTTAAAACTCCTTTATATCATTCTGTCTCTTTCCAAATTGAGGGTCAACTACTAGTTTAGAGATATAAGGTATTTTATCTTGTTTTCAAGTTCTACTTCAGAAGAAAACCTATTTCATGTTTCTTCTCCCATTACCTACTTAAGATACTTAAGGTATTTAAGTATGCATTTGAGGAAATATTTTCCTGTGCTAAAATAAAGGTTTGCAAATGTTGGTGTGAGAGGTTTTAACTTTGACCAGTGAGAATAAAATGTATGATTGTGTGTGTGAATTTCTCCTAACATATTAACCAACTCCTTTCTATATGCAACAAGGTAACCTGGTGCCCCAAATCAATACTTGTAAGTACTATTCAGAGTTAAACTTCCAAAGTCAAAAAAATATATACACAAAAAAAGGGTAAAAGCCACATTTTTTTGAACAGAGGTAGGAGAGAAAGAGAAAAAAAGTGTCTCAGCCCTTTAGAGGAAAAGACAGCAACTCATTCTGATGAGTTATACAGTTTTAGCAAATTGTTCTTATCAATATAATAGACATGAGGATTGTTCCTGGTAGCCTTCAAGAGCTCCTAGACAGATATAAATTTAAGTAGACATTACTTTATTTTGCTGTTAATCGAAGTAGACATTGCAACTTGATTCTGAATAGGCATTTTATTTTCAAAATTTTTCTACTGAATTTCTCTTTCTCTGTATGCCTACTTATTGTGCACATGGGTTGTTTTTCCAAACTGCTTCTTGATTCTTAAGTGAGAATTCAGACAAGATACTCAAACGAGAGCATATTAGACATCTGTTTTAAGATTTATTTTCTGTTGCAGTCATCTTGGCAAACAAAATCCAGATACAGTTAAGTTCAGGCTCTCTTCCAAACCCTGCTAAGCAGCTGCTTTGAAAATGTTTTCAATACTATGGATCTTAATATCCACTGAGATGACAAATGTAGGAAAGGAAGATTCATTCTGTTAAATGTTTTTTCTCTTTTGCAATGTCCAAGCTCTACTTATTTATTAATAGCCTCCCTCTGTACCCATAACATCATTTATTTGGTGAATTCACTGTTATTAATACTAGTATTTTATCACATTAAAGAAAAGGTTTCTGAAAACCCACAACCTCACTATCCTAAAGCAACTACTGTGTTTCTATTGTGGTATATCATCTTCCAGGCTTCCTCCACACGCAAATGCAGCATACATATTATAATAGTGTGTTTTTCTTTTCTCTTTGAATTATATTCCATGCATGTTTCCATGTTTCTATGTAGTATTTCTAATTATCAATGAACAATTGTGTAATATGCCATTTTAGTGATGTTCCATAATTTATCATGCCATTCCTTATTGCTGGCAAGATACTAAGTTTTATGGATGATTTTGTATGTTTTTTTCCTATTGCTGGTTACACTGCTATATTATTTGTTATATGCCAATAGAGAGGAACTTTACTATTGAACAGGTATCTCCTTGTGGATGAGAGAGAGGAGGCAGAAATGTGTAAATGAATGGAACTCTCCATATTGTTGTGTGGGTCTTCCCTTCACTCTTGTGGATATAAGACCCAGGGTGGGAAACAAAACGATGCTTCTTCCAAAAGATCCTCCCATCAGGACCAGAACTAGTATGTTTAGGAGTAAGACGGAACATTTCCCCAGCTAAGATACCAGTGGTGTGTTTCTCACAATTAGATTACAGTGGTGTCAGTCTTCAAGAGCATCGTGTTCAACAAGCAAAATGATAAATAGATGTAAACAATAATAATGACTTTGTAATATGCCAAAAGCATTTTCTTAAAGTACCTCATCATATATTTTATAATAGACTGTATTTCATATGTATATGTATTGTCGCCTATCAGTGACTTACAAATGAACTGGAATTTCAGGAATCTGATAGACTCTGCCCTTGAGTTTTCTGTGTTTCAGTTTCCTACTGGGAAAAACTAAACTGAGGATGGAAATGGGGACAAATGCTTGGTTTGCCCAAATATCTTAATAAAAGACTAGATTCCATTCAACCTCTTGTCCAGTTCACATAAAATCAGGTAGACACCATTGAGTCTGAGACCATGACTTTGATTTCTCATGACCTACCACAGGGTCCTCACTCTATGGGCACCCAAACAAAAGAAATGTGTACATGATGCTGCCCAGATACACAAACAGGCAGGCACTGATGTTAGATATCCACAGTCTTTGGCAAGTTGTTCCTGGGACTGACCCTTATTAGGGATTCTTTTTTTTATTTTTCCCTTTATTCCTTCCCTGACCCCAGATTACAGCCTGCAGACTTGGTATTCTAGGTGATAGTACAAAGCTTTGCATGCTTTACCCCTAATAAGGTACAGAGTTACAAAATGAACCGATTACAAAACAGTACATAAAGCTATTAAAAATCTCCTGTGCTGCTCTTTGACAAATCTATCTTTAGAAAGTTGAACATAAAAGATAATTTTGCAATTAGTCACTTTCTTATTTTTCATGGTAATGAACTATTGTACATAAGACAACTCTTCAGTAGGAGGCCAGACCACATTTGTTTGAAAAAACTAGGCTTTTGAAAATCACCTGCCTGTATCTTAACATGAAAAGTATGGGCAATTATTTTCTTTCTTTCTTTCTTTCTTTTTTTGAGACAGGGCCTTGTTCTGTCATCCAGGCTGGAGTGCAGTGGCATGATCTTGGCTCACTGCAACCTCCATCTCCTAGGTTTCAAACGATTCTTCTGCCTCAGTCTCCCCAGTAGCTGGGATTACAGGCGCCTGCCACCAAACGGCAAATTTTTGTATTTTTAGTAGAGACGAGGTTTCACCATGTTGGCCAGGCTGGTCTCGAACTCCTGACCTCAGGTGATCCACCAGCCTCAGCCTCTCAAAATGCTAGGATTACAGGCGTGATCCTAGCACTGCACCTGGCCATTATTTTCTATATAAGTGATTAGACCACCAGACCAACTCAGAAAGGCCCACTCTGTTCCTCTGCTTTTCCGAACTACCTCCCATCCCCTGCGGGAGCTTCTTGAATATTCCTGATTGTGCCCTGCAGCTGACCACCCTAAGGCTTTGCCCCAACCATTTTCTGTGCCTCAAATGCCCTGTCTTCACCCCTCTGCTGCGTAAGGCCCTAACGTCCTTCAAGGAGAAGCTGCCACATCTTCCACCATCTTCTGGATTTTCCGACTCAGAACTAATCCTTCTATTATTCTCTGGCCTCACAACACCCTCCACCACTATCATCACACACATTAGTTGCATAGGTATCTGTCTCTCCAACTGTAGTGTGAGCTCCTTGAAGGCAGGGACCACATTTTATCCATCTTTCCAATCCCCTACTTCACCCCCTGACACACTCATTTATTCCATCTTGCTCAGTGAAAACTCTAAATTGCACCATTTAGTTCACCCTCAAAGCCTACTTTCTTTTTCAAGTTGAATATAGTCAGCAACAATATGGGTTAAAATTGGCTTCTGTGGGTTGGGACCCTAACTTTTATTTTAGTATATTGTTTCTTTGGGAAAACCACGTCTTATATAACAAGAAGAAAGAAAGAAATCCTTCCAGAACATTTTCCCCTACCTCCATGATTAACCTAACTTCCACTCCATGAGTCAGAGACTGCACCAAACACGTGATAAGAACTGGTGGTTCTAGGAGCATGTGACAACCATTGAATTCCTGACCAGAAATAAGGTGAATCAATGTACTCAGGTTAATCCTGCAAGTAGGTCAACAAAATATAATTCCTCAGCTTTGCCTATTGTCCTTCTAATATGTTTTTTCACCAATACTTCTAAACAAGACCTTCAAGACCACCTGCATATTCTCTTGGGTCAGTATTGAGGGGCTGAGTTGCAGACCCTCTCCCACCACCCCCAGTGATGCTCCCCTTCTCCATAAAAGTTGTAAATACTCAGAGACCATGGTTTGTAATTCAGAGAAGTCCTGGCTTGTTCTGGAACAAGAGATAGCATTGTTCAGCAATTCCTGTGAGCAGAATTTGAGGCCAGTCTTAATAACTTCTGACCCATATAATTTTTCCTGTGAATTTTCCCAACTATCTGACTAGGTAAAAATAGGATTTAATTGGAGTAACTCTTTATCTTGACTGGTGAAAATCAGGGTCTCTTTTAACAATAGAAAGATCTCCTTTAAGTATGTATAGGAAAGGGAGCATAGGCAAAGAATGAGCAGAATTGTGGGCATGGGGAAAAGAGCCAACAATCCCTGATTAAGCCAGTCACTTTTGCGGCATCCACCCCCTCCATCCCCCTAGCGTTACCACTTCTCTTCTCTACTTTAGAAGCAAATGCTAGAAAATGGACTAAGAGGACAAACCAAACAGAAAATGTTTTAAAAAAGTGAAGAGTAAAAGGAAAATGTTAGAGAATTTTAATATATTTTTAAATGGCTGTGAAAACAAATATGTACTTAATTTAAGTGTATATTCTAATAAGGGCAATATTTAGCTAGAAATATCCTGCTGGGCATGGTTAAAAGAAATATAAAATAGTATCCAATAAATAAGATCAAATGGGTTCAAAAAACTATTCAATAATAGACTAAAAAGTATAATAAAAACTATGAAGCTAAATGAATATAAAGTGAGTAAGACTAGCTGAAGTATTAGAAGGATAAAGACAGTAAAGTTAAATAATTTTAAATGCACAAAGTCAGCCAAAATTTTCCACTGAAAGAAGAATGGGGTATTAAATGCAAGCAACAATACAGAGGCCAGAACTAAGACCCCAGCAATGTGCTGCAGGTTGAGGCAAGAGCAAACAAGGGACACAGGTTGTGCTCAATTCTCCTCCCAGGCGAGATCCCCTCAAAGCAGGGTGTCACCCTTCGGGTTGCAAAAATTCAAGGCCCAAATGATTTTTTGGATATGACACCAAAAACACAGGCAACAAATGCAAAAATAGACAATGGGATTTCACCAAACTAAAATACTTACACACAGAAAAGGAAACAATCTACAGAGTGAAGATAACCTAGGGAGTGGGAGAAATATTTGCAAGCCATACATCTGATAACAGGTGTATTAGTCTGCTCTCACACTGCTAATAAAGACATACCCTAGATTGAGTAATTTATAAAGGAAAGAGATTTAGTTGACTCACAGTTCCACATGGCTGGGGAGGCCTCACAATCATGGAGGAAAACAAAGGAAGGGCAAAGGGGATGTCTTACATAGCAGCAGTCAAGAGAGCATGTGCAGGGGAACTCCCCTTTATAAAACCATCACATCTTGTGAGGCTTATTCACTATCATGGGAACAGCACCGGAAAAACCTGCCCCCATGATTCAATTACCTCCCCACCCCCAGGTCCATCCCACAACACATGGGGATTACTACAGTTCAAGGTGAGATTTGGGTGGGCACACAGAGCCAAACCATATAAACAGGTTAATATCCAAAATGTATCAGGAGCTCAAACAACTCAATAGCAATAAAACAATCCAATTTTTAAATGGGCAAATGACTTGAACAGACATTTCTCCAAAGAAGACATCCAAATGACCAACAGGTATAAAATGCTTAAAATAATTAATCATAAAAGAAATACAAATTAAAGTCATAATAAGATATCACCTCACACCTGTTAAAATGGTTATTATCAAAAAGACAAAAGATAACAAGTGCTGGAGAGGATGTGGAGAAAAAGGAATCTTTGCACACAGTGGGTGGGAATGTAAATTAGTACAGTCATTGAGCTTCCTCAGAAAACTAAAAGTAGAATTACCATATAATCCAGCAATCCCACTACTGGATATATACACAAGCGATATGAAATCAGTATGTTGAAGTGATATCTGCACTCCCATATTTATTGCATCACCATTCACAATAGCCAACATATGAACCTAAATCTTTACTAACAGTTGAATGGATAAAGAAAGCATTGTATATTTTACACAATGAAATATTCAGACTTTAAAAAGAAGGAAATTTTGTCATTTGTGACAATATGGATGAACCTGGAGGATGTCAACGCTAAGTGAAGAGATTCAGGCATGGTCTCATATGTGGAATCCAAAAAAGTTCAACTTATAGAAGTAGAGAGTAGAAGTGTGGTTACCAGAAGCTGGAGTAAGGGAATGAGGAGATGTTGGTGGATAGGTACAAAGTTTCAGTTAGACAAAAGGAGTAAGTTTTCCAAATCTATTGTAAAGTATGGTGACCATAGTTAACAATAATGTATTGTATTTTCAACATTGCTGAAATAATAGATCTTAAGTGTTCTCACTATAAAAACATAAGCATGTGAGATGATGTATTATGTTCATTAGCTTGACATAATTATTGTACAATGTATACAGGTACCAAACCATCACTTTCTACCCCATAAATATATAAAACTATTATCTGTCAATTAAAAATAAAAAGGTAATTTAAAACACATGTCTGAATATATCCCCAAAAGTTCATGCATTGGAAACTTAATTTCCAATGCAACAGTGTTGGGAGGTAGGGCCTTTTGGGAGGTATTTAGATCATGAGGGCTCCACCTCCATGAATAGAATAATGCCTTATATTATAAAAGGGCTTAGCAAAGGGAGTTTGGCCCTTTTTTGCCTTCCCACCTTCTGCCATGTGAAGACATAGTGTTCCTTCCCTCCAGAGGATGCAACTTTCAAGGCACCATCTTGGAAGCAGAGAACAGCCCTCACTAGATACTGGTGGCTTGATCTTGGACTTTCCAGCCTCCAGAACTGTGAGAAATGAATTTCTGGTTTTTGTAAATTACCCAGTATGTGGTATTCCATTATAGCAGCACCAAAAAAAGACAAAGACAGGAACTGAGTGTACAGTATTCCATGGGGCTTTTCTGAAGACTAGCATTCAAATAACTATACTTTGTGAAGTCTTCCCCCAATTCCCAAATCTAGAAGCATCAATCAGAGAAGTCAAATTTCCAGAAGTCAGAAAGATTGAAGTATCAAAAGAAAGAAGAAAAAGTTACATAACCCCCAGAATTACCCTTATTTTCTTGGCCCTTGTCATTCACTGCATAGCAATCTCTCAATAAACCCCTCTTCCCTCAGCAGGGAGACTTGAATGATCAGAAAAAATATATATCTGCTGGATATATTTTGCTTCCAGATGTTAGATTTTGAGGTTCCCAAGTTTACCCAACAATAGTTGCTAGGTCCTGCCTTCACTCTAGGTACAAAAATTGGTATGGACTTTTTATAAGAGTTCCAAGAAGGTTTATAATGCATATTTAATATATCAAGGAAACAGCAACCCATTGGAAAACATAACCCTTGCCTTCCCTAGTCCTACCCTACGAGACCTTGAATGAGCATTCTTAGCCCCACCCAAGGCCTGAGCAAATATCATTAAGGTAGGCCAGTAGTTCTCAAGCCCTAGCATACATCAGAATCACCTGTAGGGCTTGTTGGAATACAGAATGCTGGGGCCACCTCCAGAATTTCCATTTCTAAAAAAATTATCAGGTTATACCAATGATATGGGTCCCAAGTCTCCTTCAATTGGTGCATGTGTACTTTTTAAAAGGTGAGATCTGGCTATGTTGCCCAGGATAAAATTTATAGGCATGATCTACAGCCTCAAACTGCTGGATTCAAGCAATCCTCCTACCTCATCCACCTGAGTAGCTGGAACAACAGGCATGCACTACCATGCCCAGCTGCTTTTAAATGGTTTTATATCCAGGAGCCTGGTATAGCCCCTAGTCCCAGCTATGCCCAAGCAGCAGCATTTGGATCTAATGTCTGGAACACAATAAACATTCAGTAAATAATTTAATTGAATTAATGAATGTATTAGTCTGTTTTTACACTGCTGATAAAGACATACCCAAGACTGGGCAATTTACAAAAGAAAGAGGTTTATTGGACTTACAGTTCCACGTGGCTGGGGAGCCTCATAATCATGACAGAAGGTGAAAGACACATCTCACGCAGGGCAGCAGACAAGAGAAGAGAGAGTTTGTGCAGGGAAACTACCCTTTTTAAAACCATCAGATCTCATGAGATTTATTCACCATCATGACAATAGCACAGGAAAGACGGGCCCCCATGATTCAATTGCCTCCCACCAGATCCCTCCCACTACATGTGAGAATTCAAGATGAGATTTGGGTGGGGACACAGCCAAATCATATCATTCTGCCCCTGGACCCTCCCAAATCTCATGTCCTCGCCTTTCAGAACCAATCATGCCTTCCCAACAGTCCCCCAAAGTCTTAACTCATTTCAACATTAACTTAAAAGTCCACAGTCAAAAGTCTCATCTGAGACAAGGTAAGTCCCTTCCACCTATGAGTCTGTAAAATCAAAAGCGAGTTAGTTACTTCCTAGATACAATGGGAGTAAAGGCATTGGGTAAATACAGCTGTTCCAAATGGGAGAAACTGGCTGAAACAAAGGGGCTACAGGTCCCATGCAAGTCAGAAATCCAGTGGGCAGTCAAATCTTAAAGCCCAAAAAAGAACTCCTTTGACACCATGTCTCATATCCAGGACATGCTGATGCAAGAGGTGGGTTCCCATGGTCTTAGGCAGCTCCACCCCTATGGCTTTGCAGGGTACAGCCTCCCTCCCAGCTGCTTTCATGGGCTGGCATTGAGTGTCTGCTGCTTTTCCAAGCACACAGTGCAAGCTGGCAGTGGATCTACCATTATGGTGTCTGGAGGACGGTGGCCCTCTTCTCACAGCTCCACTAGGTGGTGCCCCAGTAGGAATTCTATGTTGGGGCTCCAACCCCACATTTTCCTTCCACACTGCCCTATCAGAAGTTCTTCATGAGGGCCCCACCCCTGCAACAAACTTCTACCTGGGCATCCAGGCGTTTCCATACATCTCCTGAAATGTAGGCAGAGGTTCCCAAACCTCAATTCTTGACTTCTGTGCACTTGCGGGCTCAACACCACATGGAAGTTGCTAAGGCTTGGGGCTTCCACTCTCTGAAGCAACGGCCCAAGCTGTACCTTAGACACTTTTAGTCACACCTGGAGCAGCTGGGATGCAGGGCACCAAGTCCCTAGACTGCACACAGCATGGGGACCCTGGGCCTGACCCAGGAAACCATTTTTTCCTCCTAGGCCTCTGGGCCTGTGATGGGAGGGGCTGCTGTGAAGATCTCTGACATGCCCTGGAGACATTTTCCCCATTGTCTTGGGGATTAACATCTGGCTGCTCGTTACTTATGCAAATTTCTGCAGCCACTTTGAATTTCTCCTCAGAAAATGAGATTTTCTTTCCTATAGCATTGTCAGGCTGCAAATTTTCTTAACTTTTATGTTCTGCTTCCCTTATAAAACTGAATGTCTTTAACAGCACCCAAGTCACCTCTTGAATGCTTTGCTGCTTAGAAATTTCTTCTGCCAGATACCCTAAATCATCTCTCTCAAGTTCAAAGTTCCACAAATCTCTAGGGCAGGAGCAAAATGCTGCAAGTCTCTTTGCTAAAACATAACAAGAGTCGCTTTTGCTCCAGTTCCCAACAAGTTCCTCATCGCCATCTGAGACCACCTCAGCCTGGATTTCATTGTCCATATTATTACCAGCATTTTGGTCAAAGCCATAAAACAAGTCTCTAGGAAGTTCCAAACTTTCCCACTTTTTTCTATCTTCTTCTGAACCCTCCAAACTGTTGCAACCTCTGCCTGTTACCTAGTTCCAAAGTCACTTCCACATTTTTGGGTATCTTTTCAGCAGCATCCAACTCCTGGTACAAATTTACTATATTAGTCCGTTTTCACACTGCTGATAAAGACACACTCAAGGCTGGGCAATTTACAAAAGAAAGAGGTTGATTGGACTTACAGTTCCACATGGCTGGGGAGGCCTCACAATCATGGCAGAAGGTGAAAGGCATGACTCACATGGCAGCAGACAAGAGAAGAGAGAGCTTGTGTCAGAACTCCCCTTTTTAAAACGATCAGATCTCACAGGACTTATTCACTATCATGAGAATAGCACAGGAAAGATCTGCCCCCATGATTCAATGACCTTCCACCAGGTCTCTTCAACAACACGTGGGAATTCAAGATGAGATTTGGGTGGGGACATAGCCAAACCATATCAATGAATAATTCAGTTTATTTAATTCCTAAGACTGAGATTCTGTTTTGGGGCAGTGTACTCCACTTTCCCTGATGGAATAGAAGCCTAGTCCTCTACCCTAACTTGCTCAACTGGGCTCACAACTCCCTACCTGTCTCCAGACCTTGCAGGGACTATGTGCACAAAAACCAGACCTTTTGCTTAGTGAGGGAGATCTGAGGGAACCCAAGTGGGACAGGCCCTCTTTAGACCCTGGGATTTAGACTCCTTGTCTGCCTGGTAAAAGCCCACTCCATCAGGATCAGGTTTGTCCCAACCACTCCTGGTCAACTCTTCTCCCTGCCAAACCATTCCCGAGATCCCAGCAGGATCCTAGCTACAGGTGCACAGCTGCATTGGGATCACAGGGAAAGTATCTGAACCAGGTTCTGATGGTGAATTTGAAATGGAGATTTGCATTAGAGATCTTGGAAGCTTTCTCTAGCTGCCAGAATAGAGAATGGTTTACTTTATCATTTTCTTTTGTACTATTTTAATCATGCTCTTGGTGCATGGATTGCAGTGGCTAATTTCCTTCTTTCTTCCCTGTGACTTGGACCTGTGAACTGTGCAGAAGAGAAAACCATACTATGGCCCTGGGAGAGAAATCTACTCAGGCTTTGATGGATTGTAGAGAAAATAGATTCTAAGAATGAAGATTTTCCCCAAGAAATTCAGGAAGAAAAATTAAAATCTATTGTTTATTAATATCCCAACACTTAAGTATTTTTATTATCCAAGGACTCTGAGGAAGTCCAGGTAACTGCCTGTGTAGAGACACTTTGTAGAATGACCCATCTGTGCTAAACCACAGCCTTCCCACTCCTTTTCTTTTGCAGCTTCTACCACTGTTTCCCTTGGAAACCAAAGTAGCAGCTGCCTACAAAGACATCTCTCTCCCTCCTCACTCATTAGTCCCAAGGACTAGAGCCTGTTTTCTTCCTCACTGAAAACATTTGACGTTAGGGGACTGTGTGCATATGAGAGACAATGTAAAAACAGTACCACACTGGGTCAGACACATTGTGCATTCCATCTAATATTCTGTCTTGGATAGTTTCATTTTTCCTCTTCATTTTATATGATACACCATCAATTTATTTTGTGTTGTAATGGCTTGTGTACACAAATCTTCTCTATTAGCTAGTAGGCTATTTAAAGTCTAGGGATGCCAGGTGCAGTGGCTCATGCCTGTAATCCCAGCACTTTGGGAGGCCAAGGTGGGAGGATTGCTTGAGCTCAGGAGTTCAAGACCAGCCTGGGCAACATAGCAAGACCCCATCTCTAACAATAAAATAAAATAAAGTCTAGGGAGAAATCAACATATAAAAGAGATACATTCACTCCCATGTTTATTGCAGCGCTATTCACAAGAGCCAAATATGGAATCAACCAAACGGTGTAACATCAGATGAATGGATAAAGAAAATGTGGTACATGTAGACAACAGAACACTATTCAGCCATAAAAAAAAGAATAAAATCCTGTCATTTGATGGATCTGGAGGACATTATGTTTGATGAAATAAGCCAGGCACAGAGAGACAGATACTTACACATGGAAGCTGAAAAAATTGGTCTCATGAAGGTAGAGAGTAGAATAATGGTTATCAGAGGTTGAAAAGGGTAGAGGGGAGGAGAGATAAAGAGTCATTGGTTAATGGGTACAAAAGTACAGTTAGATAGAAGGAATAAGATCTAGCATTCAGTAGCACAATGGGGTGACTATAGCTAACAATAATTCACTGTGTATTTCAAAATAACTAGATGAATGCATTTGGAATGTGTCCAACACAAAGAAGTGGTGAATGTTTGGGATGCTGAACATTCTAATTATCCTAATTTAATCATCACACATTGTATAATTATATGAAACTATCACATGCACCCCATAAATGTGCACAACCATTATTAATCCATAAAAATTTTAAATTTAAAAAATTAATAAAATTAAAAAATAAAATATTGGGAGAACATGGTTTTTTGTTTGTTTGTTTTTGAGACAGGGTCTCATTCTGTCACCCTGGCTGGAGTGCAGTGGCACAATCAGGGCTCACTGTAGCCTTGAGCTTCTGGGCTCAAGTGAACTTCCCACCTCAGCCCCCTGAATAGCTGGGACTACAGGCATGCACCATCACATCTGGCTAATTGTTTGTATTTTCAGTAGAGATAGGGTTTCACCATGTTGCCCAGGCTGGTCTTGAACTCCTGGACTCAACTGATCCACCCACCTTAGCCTCCTAAAGTGCTCGGTTTGCAGGTGTGAGCCACCAAGCCTGACCAAAAGAACATGGTCCTCTGTTTGCCATTCCCCACAGAGTCCTGACAAAGTCCTTTGCTTGATAAAAGTGAGTTGGATTATGTAATTTTTGATTACATAATTATTGATGTAATATGATTATAGCCCAATGATGAAAGTTTTAGCACCCATTGATGATTCTTGCCTGAATCAATTATTACTCTAATGACTGCTATTCATTTTTCTTCACTCATTCTACATTTGTCAATTGTAATTCTACCCTAATAAAGAACTTTTCCTTCTCCTCCCTTTATTTGTTCACTTATTTATTTATAAATGAGTATGAATTCATGGACTATTATTTTATGCAATGGGTTATCTTCTGTTACAGTCATTTTTCCAGCTTTATTGAGGTATAATTGACAAATAACTAATATTTTTAATAATCAAATTGTCATAGATTGTCATTTTATGCAATGGGTAGAATTCTGTAACTATCATTTTTTAATGATTAAATTGCCCCAAATTTGGCCAAGGAGAACACTTTCGGGCTTGCTCCTGTTTCTCTTTGACTTATCTCCACTTACTTTAATCTTTTTTTTTACTTCTTATCATGTTTCCATCAAACACTTATTCATTACAAAAAGAAAAATAGTAATCTTACAGCAGATAAACCTGGTAGATGACACCTTAACAAAGTGATCAAGTTAATATCATCATCAGTAATGGTGCCTTTTGATATTATGTGCTGAGAAGAACATGTAATCACTTTGATAGTATTTCTGCCAAAAAGTGGATAATCACAAAATAATCATGAGGAGACATAAGAATAATCGAAATTGGGGGACATTCTACAAAATAACTGGCCTACAGTCTTCAAAAATGTCAAGGTCATAAAAAAACAAAGACTAAGAAATGATCCAGATTAACAGAGACTAGAGACATGACACTAAATGCAATGCATAATCCTGGATCAGATATTGAACCTAAGGGGGAAATTTTGTTATTAAACAACATTGGGACAATTAGAAACATTGTAATAAGGTTTTTAGATTAGAAAGTAGTACTGTACCAATGTTAATTTTCTGATTTTGATCATTTTGCTATGGTTATATTAAAAACGTGCCTTTATTCTTATGGAACAGATACTGAAGTACTTAGGGAGAAAGGAGCATCACATCTGCACCTTACTCTCAAAAGATTCAGAAGAATGATGCTGCAGTTTGAGTGTGTCCTCCAAAAAGCATGTGTTGGAAACTTATTCCCTAAGGCAATAATATTGGGAAGTATGGCTTACAGGGATGTGTTTAAGTTATAAGGGCTCCACTCGCATGAATGGATTAATGGCGATTATAAAAAGGACTTGAATCTGCAAGCACACTCTCCTGCCTTCTTTTGCCCTTCTGTCTTCTGCCATGGGATGATTCAGCAAGAAGGTCCTAGCCAGATGCTGGTCCTTTGAGCTTGGACTTCTCAGCTTCCAGAGCTGTGAGCCAAAAAATTTCTGTTCATTATAAATTACTCAGTCTCAGGTATTCTGTTATAGCAGCAAAAACAGATGAAGACAAATAATAGGTAAATGTGGTCATCTGGATGAAGGATATGGAAAATTGGATGAATGGCATATGGCATTTTTTGTGCTGCTCTTGCACCTTTCTATGTTTGAAATTGAAATTAAAAGTTATAAAATTAAAAGCTACAGAGGCCGGGCGCGGTGGCTCACGCCTGTAATCCCAGCACTTTGGGAGGCCGAGGCGGGCGGATCACGAGGTCAGGAGATCGAGACCATCCTGGCTAACACGGTGAAACCCCGTCTCTACTAAAAATACAAAAAAAATTAGCCGGGCGTGGTAGCGGGCGCCTGTAGTCCCAGCTACTCGGGAGGCTGAGGCAGGAGAATGGCGTGAACCCGGGAGGCGGAGCTTGCAGTGAGCCGAGATCGCGCCACTGCACTCCAGCCTGGGCGACAGAGCGAGACTCCGTCTCAAAAAAAAAAAAAAAAAAAAAAGCTACAGAAACTGATTTGGATAAAACTCAATACTATGGCTTTACTTTTATTCATTTAGACTTCACTACGTTCTAAGTAGGATTAAAGCAATTTAAAAGCCTATCTATTCAACAAAATTTTTAAAAATTCAGTGTCTTCAGTTGGGTTCTCCTAGAGGCATACACTGAGCCAAGGATTTCAGTGCAAGTAGCTTATTTGGGACATGATCCTAGAAAGCATCAGTAGGCGGGTGGGAAGTGAGATCAGGCAGGAAAAGAAACAATCAGGGTGTGTTATTGAACAGGTTACAGCTGTGGACAAATAGGGCTATATTCTATCTGGGAGACAGTGTAGAACTCACCTCAGAGCTGGCTCCTTTCCTGAGGAACAAGGAGCCTGGGGTATTAATCTATCAATTCCCACCAGCCATTAGTTGAGGGCTGCTCTCTTGAAGGTATAAACTCCAAGGCACTGCACTGTACACAATTTTAGCAGGCTACAATGGCCAGAGAAAACCCTCAGGAAAGAGTCACAGGTTCTGCATCTGGAAGACTGTAGGGTTGGTATGCACATAAATAGTAAGGAGGGAGTCTGGGTGGAGCCCAACCACATCTGCTAAAGTAAGTGAGCAAATCAGAGCTAAGGAAAATAGACGAATCAGGGTGAGTTTAGTATATAAAATGCATACCCTTAGGTCCTGTAACACAGCAGTCCCCAACCTTTTTGTACCAGGGACCAGTTTCGATGGAAGATAATTTTTCCATGGATCGGGGAGGAGGTGGGTTGTGTGGTTTCCAGATGAAAGTGTTCCATCTCAGTTCATCAGGCATTTGATTCTCATAAGGAGACCACAACCTAGATCCCCCACATGCACAGTTCATAATAGGGTTAATTCTCCTGTGAGAATCTAACGCCACTGCTGATCTGGCAGGAGGCTGGAGCTCAGGTGGTAAATGCTCCCTCTCCCTCTGCTCACGTCTTGCTGTGCCAACTGGTTTCATAATACTGGTCTGTGGCCCAGGGTTTGGGGACCCCAGCTATAACACAAATATGTGCTTTTATCAGAGGCCAATAACATTAAGAAGATTTGTGAGAGAATATGTCTACCCACCCTGTCACTAACTTCTAAATGTTTCCCATAATAATCCTCAACAATCACATTGCCATCACGTCACTTCTTTATAGGAAAAGAGTTCTAGAAATTGACTGCCGTGAAGAGTGTACATCCTTTTACTCATACAAACTTACCTGTTTTAAAATTCAAGAGCTCTCCAGGATCTGGTAAGTAACTTCATTTCTCCTGCCTGCACTCTCTACATTTTTTGAGACTTTGAAGATATATTCTTTTCATTTACATCTTTTTAGACTGAAAACATTTTTAATTAGATTCTCACTCAGCAGTTTATTTTATGAATTATGGGAAGCTGCTCGTGTAGACTTCTCACTGACCAATGTCATCAGCAGGGCTTCTCTTTGAGATTCATCTGCCCTTGACCCTGAACCCCTCAAACCAGCTCTGGCATGGACTCAGGGGGGAGAAGGACTTGGGTAACTGGCTCTTTAAAATGTGTTCTTCACACCACATAAAACTGCAGGGTCTAGTTTTCAAATGATCCTTGCCAGTGGCATGCCCCCCTCATCAACAAAAGAAACCCTATCATAAGAACATGAGTGAGGAAAATCAGATTTCACTTTGAAGAAAACATCACTCTTTCTGGCCCAGCATGTAAGGAGCTTCAAAGTCACCACTCCATTCAAACAACAAGTAAAAATTTGAACAGACTGAAAAATAAACAACTCTCAGATCTATCAGAGAAGTGAGCTCACCAGGCAATATACTGCCTCCCAAAATTGGAGGGATACACAGAGAGGGTACAGAGAATCAAAATACTGGAGCAGAAACACAACACAAACAGAAACATCCACAGGAACCAGTAGCAGGGTAGAAAAACCTTGAACTGTAACTGACAAATTACTAGAGGCTTAGTGTGGACAAATCTGAGAGTTTAAAACTACAGGGGGAGTCCTATACTTTTGTAAGTCTTGCCTCCTGGTTCTCAAAGTGAATCAGAGAAAAATCCCTTGTGCTTCCAACACGGAGAGAGAAAATACGACAGAGCATTAAAATATGCCAGAGCATTCTGTTGTTAACAAGGCCTGCCCTCAAGAGAATCTACTTTACGAGAGCCTGAACTATTGGGGTTTTATTCGAGGCTAACCAAGCCTTGGGGAGGGAAATACCTACTCCAGCTGTCTCTAGCCACATTGTCCCACTAAGCAGTGGCGGAACTGAGAGGCACTTGTGAAATTCACAACCCAGGGACACAGGCTCACTAAAAGACTGAGACCCACTCATAGGACTAGAGACCACTTTTCCTCCCTTAATACCAACTACCACATTACTGAAGGCCTATTTACCAGAGTTCTTTTTATCTGGTACATCATGTCTAGCTTTCAATAAAAAATTACAAGGCATACTAAAAGGCAAAAAAACACAGTTTAAAAAGACAGAGCAAGCACTAGAACCAGACTCATAGAATTATCAGACTGTGAATTTAAAACAACTATGATTAATACACTAAGAGTTTTAATGGAAAAAGGAGACAGTATGCAGGAACAGATGGATAACATAGGCAGAAAGATGGAAGTGCTAAGAAAGAATAAAAAAGAAATGCCAAATATAAAAACAGTGTAACAGAAATAAAGAATGCTTTTGATGGGCTCGTTAGTAGACTGCATGTAGCTGAAGGAAGAATCTCTGAGCTTGAGGATTTATAAACTGAAACTTCCAAAACTCAAAAGCAATGAGAAAAAATATTTTTTAAAAAACAGAATATCCAAGAACTGTGGAACAACTACAAAAGGTGAAACATACACATAATGGGAATATCAGAAGGAGAATAAAGAGAGCAAGGAACAGAAGCAATATTTGAAGGAATAATGACTGAGAATGTTGGATACCAAACCACAAATTCAGGAACCTCAGAAATACCTCAGAGAACACCAAACTGAATAAGTGCCAAAAAAAAAAATTTACACCTAGGCATATAATTTCAGCTGCAGAAAATCAAAGGTAAGAAAAAAGACGAAAGAAGCCAGAGGAAAAAAATCCTTACCTATAGAGGAGTAAAGATAAGAATTATATCCAACTTCTCCTCAGAAACCATGCAAACATAAAGAGAGTGAAGTGAAATATTTAAAATGTTGAGAAAAAAAACCACCACTAGCCTAGAATTCTCCATCCTGTGAAATTATCCTTCAAAAGTAAAGAAGAAATAAAGACTTTCTCAGATTAAAAAAAAAAAAGGCCGTGTGTGGCAGCTCATGCCTGTAATCCCAGCACTTTGGAGGCTGAAGTAGGAGGATCACTTGAGGCCAGGAATTTGAGACCAGCCTGGGAAACATAGTGAGACCCTGTCTCTACAAAAAAAATGTTTAAATTAGCCAAGAGTGGTGGTGCTCAACTATAGTCCCAGATACTCAAGAGGCTGAGATGGGAGATTCCCTTGAGCCCATGAGGTTGAGGCTACAGTGAGCTATGATTATGCCACTACACTCTAGCCTAGCCAACAGAGAAAGAAAAAAAAAGAAAAGAAAAGGAGAGAGACAGAGAGAGAGAAAGGAAGGAAAGAAGGAAGGAAGGAAGGAAGGAAGGAAGGAAGGAAGGAAAAAAAATTCAGGGAATTTATAGCCAGTGGACCTGCCTTACAAGACATATTTTTAAAAGTTATTCAGAGGGAAGAAAAATTATATAAGTCAAACTAGGAACTGAATAAAGAAAACAAGAGTATTAGAGAAGGAATAAAGTAAAATAAAAACTTTTCTTTTTCTTATTCTTAATTGACCTAACAGATAACAGTTTGTTCAAAATAATAACAGCAACAATGCACTTGATTAGAAATTATCTTTAAGTAAAGTGAATGACAACAATGGGATAAGAGGGATGAATGAGGAATACTTTATTATCATAAGGTACTTGCACTACCTGTAAAGTGGTACAGAGTTATTTGAAAGTAGACTTGATTCATTGTTAATGTATATTGCAAATTCTAAGGCAACCACTGAAAGAAGTAAAAAAAGAAGTGTAATTGATATGCTAAGAAAAGAAAGAAAATGGAATCATATAAAATGCTAAATTAAAACTACAAATGGCAGAAAAAAGAGTGGAAGACAAAAATAGGAACAAAGAGCAAGGGCAATTAATAGCAAGCAGTAACAAATATGGTAGATATTAATCCAACAATATCAATAATTACTTTAAACATCAATAGTCAACATACGACAACGAAAAGATATTGTCAAAGCAGATTAAAAACAAGATCCAACATTATGTTGTCTACAAGAATACCACTTAAATATAAAAATATATATAATTAAAAGTAAAGGGATGGAGAAAAATATATCACGCTAACACTAATCAAAAGAAAACTGGAGTAGCTATATTAATTTCAGACAGACCAGACTCCAGAGCTGGGGTAATTATCAGGGATAAAGAGGGTGCTGTAGACTGAATTGAACACCCCAAAATTTATATGTTGAAGTCTTAACCCCCAATATGACTGTATTTAGAGATAAGGCCTATAAAGGAGGTACTTAAAGCTAAATGAGGTCTTAAGGAAGGGTGCCTGTTTTAATGGAATAAGTATCTTTATAAGAAGAGACACCAGAGATCTCATTCTCTCTCTACACACAAAAAGAGGTCATGTCAGCACACAGCAAGATGGCAGCCATTCAACCAAGAAGAGAGGCCTTACTTGAAATGTATTATACTGGTACCCTGATCAGACTTCCAGCCTCCAGAACTGTGAGAAAATAAATGTGTGCTGTTTCAGCCACACGGTCCATAAGGGTATTTTGTTATTTGTTTTAGTTTTTGTTGAGACAGGCTCTCGCTTCATCACTCCGGCTAGAGTGCAGTGGCTCAACCACAGCTCACTGTAGACTATTGCTGGGCTCCAGCAGTCCTCCCATCTTGGCCTCCCAAGTAGCTGGAACTACAGGCACATGCCACCCACCACATCCAGCTATTTTTTTTTTTTTATCTTTTTGAAGAGGCAGGGTCTCACTATATTGCCCAGGTTTGTCTCAAACTCCTGGCCTCAAGTGAACTACTCAACTTGACCTCCCAAAGTGCTGGGATTACAGGTGTGAGCCACTGTCCCCAGCCCTATGGTATTTTGTTAAGGCAGCCTGAGCTGACTAAGACACAGGGGCATTACATAATGATAAAGGGGTCAATTCTCCAGGAAGACATAATAATCCTTAATGTGTGTCTACCTAAAAACAGAGCATCAAAACATGTAAGGCAAAATCATCACACTGGAAGAGGAGAAATTGGTAAATCTATGATTATAGTTGGAGACTTCAACACCCCTCTATCAGAAAATGGGCAGATCCAGAATGCAGAAAAATCAATAAAGACATAGCTGAATTCAACAACACCATTAATAAAGTGAAGATAATGAATATCTGTAGACTACTTCATCCAACAACAGAAGAATATGTATTCTTCTCAAGCTCACATGGAACATACACCAAGATACACCACATTCTGGACCATAAAACACACCTTAAATTTTAAGGAATAGAAATCATACAATGTATGCTCTTCAACTACAATGGAATTTAACTAGAAAACAACGATAGAAAGCTGGAGAATCCCCAAATGCTTGCAGATTAAGCAACACACTTCCAAATTACGCATGGGTCAAAGAATAAATCTCAAGAGAAGTTTAAAAATATTTGGAACTAAGTGAAATAGAAAATAAAATATATCAAAATTTGTGGTATGCAGTGAAAGCAGCACTTAGAGGAAAATTTATAGCATTGAATGCACATATCAGAAAGGAAAAAAGATCTAAAATCGATCATCAAGCTTATACCTTAGGAAACTAGAAAAAAAGAGCAAATTAAATCCAAAGAGAGAATAAAAATTAGAGCAGAAATCAATAACACTGAAAATAGGAAATCAATAGAGAATGTCAACAAAACCAAAAGCTGTTTCCTTGAAAAGATAAAAATTAATAAGCCTCTAGCCAGGCTAACTAAGAAAAAAAGAGATGACACAAATTACTAATATCAAAAATGATTTCTGCTGCCTTGTAACTTCTAAAATTTAACAGGCTGGGCTCTTGTCATCAGGCCAGCAGAAAGAACTGTAGAAATGTAAGGATTTCCATTGTCAGTTTGATGTATATAGACCTCTCTTCATTTTTGTTGCTTGTGAATTTTGTCCCTGGAGATTTGCTCACTTGACATGAGATAATTATGATATTTACATAACCTTGTTTTTATCATGCAGTTCAAGTTTTATAATTGTCCTTTTAAATATTATGCCTACTGAATCTGTTTCTTTCTGACAGAGGGTACCAAGTGTTCTAATGTAAATTTGTTAATTACTTTTTATGTTCCTTCAGATTTAATGCATTAAATTTCTTGGCTGTATTGTACTTCCTAAAAAAAAAAAAAAGAAAGAAAAGAAAAAAAAAGAAGACAGGACATCAGTACAGATCCCATGGACATTGAAACAATAATAAAGGAATATTATGAACAACTCTATGCCCACAAATTTAATAACCTAGATGAAATAGGCTAATTTTTTAAAAGACACAATCTGCCAAAACTCAAACAAGAAGAAACAGACAATCTGAATAGGCCTATATCTATTAAAGGAATTGAATCAATTTTAATAACCTTCCAAAACAAAAAGCACAAGGTCCAGATGGGTTCACTGGTGAATTCCTCCAAACATTTAAGGAAGAAATTATACTAATCCTCTACAATCTCTTTCAGAAGACAGAAGAAGAGGGACTATTTCCTAACTCATTGTACTAATATAAGGCCAGCATTACCCTAATTGCAAAATCTAAAAAAGACTTTAGAAGAAAACTATAGATCAGTATCTCTCATGAACATAGATGCAATCCTCAAGAAAATTTTAGCAAATCAAATCCAACAAGTATAAAAAGAATTACATATTACAACCAAGTGGCATTTATCCTAGGTATGCAAGGCTAGTGCAATATTTGAAAATTAAATAATGTAATCCATCATATATCATATCAACAGGCTAAAGGAGAAAAATCACATATCATATCAACAGGTGCAAAAAAAAATCTGACAAAATCCAACATCTATTCATGATAAAAAGTCACAGGAAATAGCAATAGAGGATAACTTCCTCAACTTGATAAAGAACATTTACAAAAAACCTATGGCTAACATCATACTTAATGGTAACAAACTAAAAGCTTTCCCACAAAAATCAGGAACAAGGCAATGATGTTCCCTCTCACCACTTCTTTTCAACATAAAACTAGACAACCTAGCTAATGCAATAAGACAAGAAAACAAAAGTATACACATTGGGAAGGAAGAAATACAACTGACTTTGTGCACATGACTTAGACATTATTGTCTACACAGACATTCTGAAATAATTGATTTTTAAAACTCGTTCAACTAATAAACAATTATAGCAAGATTGCAAGATACAAGGCTAACATACAAAAGCCAATCACTTTTCTATATATCAGCAATAAACAAGTAGAATTTGAAGTTAAAAATATAATATCTTTTGTATTAGCACCACCTCCAAAATGAAATACTTTATGTATAAACCTAACAAAATTTATACAAGATCTACATGAGGAAAACTACAAAACTCTGGTGAAAGAAATCAAAGAACTAAATAAATGTAGAGATATTCCATGTTTACGGACAGGGAGTCTCAATATTGTTAAGACGTCAGTTCTTTCCAATTTAATCTATAGATTCAGCACAATTCCAGTCAACATCTTGTGAGGTTATTTTATAGATACCAACAAACTGATTCTAAACTTTATTTGGAGGGACAAGAGAACTAGAATAGCCAACACATTACTGAAAAAAAAGAACAAAGTTTGATGACTGACACTACCCAACTTCAAGACTTACTATAAAGTACGGTAACCAAGACAGTGTGTTATTGACAAAAGAATAGCAAATAGATCAATGAAACAGAATAGAGAGCCCAGAAATCAACTTACATAAATATAGTCAATTGATCTTTCACAAAGGAGCAAAGGCAGTACAATGGATAAAGCTTTTTAATATATGAAACAACTGGACAGCTACACATAAAATATAGACTTTACACCCTTCACAAAAAATTAACTCAAAATTCAGATCATAGGCCTAAATGTAAAGCACAAAACTACAAAACTCCTAAAAGATAGCATAGAACATCTAAATGACTTGAGATATAGTTATGACTTTTTAGTTATAATACCAGAGGCATGATCTATGAAAGAAATAATTGATAAGCTGGAATTCATTAAAAGTAAAAACTTCTATTCTGCTGAAGACAGTATCAAGATAATTAGAATACTAGCTACAGACTGGCAGAAAATGTTTGCAAAAGACGTATCTGATAAAAAGTTGTTATCCAAAATATACCAAGAACTCTTAAAACTCAACAGTAAGAAAATGAAGAACCAGGCCAGGCGTGGTGGCTCACGCCTGTAATCCCAGCAGTTTGGGAGGCCGAGATGTGTGGATCATGAGGCCAAGAAATAAAGACCATCCTGGCCAACATGGTGAAACCACATCTCTACTAAAAATACAAAAATTAACTGGGTATGGTGGCATGTGCCTTTAGTCCCAGCTACTTTGGAGGCTGAGGCAGGAGAATCACTTGAACATGGGAGGCAGAGGTTGCAGTGAGCCAAGATCACACCACTACACTCCAGCCTGGGCAACAGAGCAAGACTCTGTCCCCACCCCCCAAAAAGTGAAGAATCCAATTTAAAAATCAGCAGAAGATCTGAACAGCCATATTACCAAAGAAGATAAACAGATGGAAAAAAAAAGCACAAGAAAAGATGCTCTGCTTCACATGTCATCAGAAAACTACAAATTGAAACAAGGAGATACCTCTACACACCTATTAGAATGGCCAAAATCCAGAATCCTGACAACACCAAATGCTGTGGAGCAATAGGAACTCTTCAATCATAGCTGGTAGGAATGCAAAATGGTACATCCATTTTGCAACACAGTTTGACAGCTTCTTACAAAACTAAATATACTCTTATCATACAGTCCAGCAATTGCAATCCTTAGTATTTACCCAAATGAGTTGAAAACTTATGTCCACACAAAAATCTGCACATGGATGTTTACAGCAACTTTATTCATAATTGCCAAAACTTGGAAGCAACCAACCAAGATGTCCTTCAATAAGTGAATGGATAAATAAACTGTGGGACATCCAGACAATGGAATATTTACAGTGCTAAAACGAAAAGAGCTATCAAGCCATGAGAAGGCATGGAGGAAACTTAGATACATATTTATTATAGCCTTTTCAGATGTATAGTTATATCTGTATAATTCCAACTATATAACATGGAAAAGGTAAAACTGTGCAGACAATAAAAAGGTTGGTGATTGCTAGAGGTTGCTAAGAGGAGTGGGAATTAATAGGAAGGGCACAGAGGATTTTTAGGGCAGTGAAACTATTCTACATGATACTCTAATCGTGAATACAAGTCATTATACACGTGTCAAAACCCATAGAATGTACAATACCAAGAGTGAACCCTAATGTAAACTATGGACTTTGGGTGATAATGATGTATCAATGTAGGTTCATCAATTGTAACAAATGTACCACTCTGGTGGGGGATGTTGATAGTGGGAGAGGCTGTGCATTTGAGGGCAGGCAGGGGGACAGGGAAAATATGGGAACTCTGTATTTTCTGCTCACTTTTGCTATGAACCTAAAACAGTTGTAAAAAATAAAGTTTATTTAAAGGGAAAAAGAAAAAGAAAACATCACTGATTTTAGCTGAATGGAGATTATTACAAAGCATTTCTGCCCTCTGAAAGCTAATAAGAATACACAGTTCTAGAAAGGATGTCCTACATAATAGGATCTTACACTGGAATCCATGACCAAACTCCATGAAAATATATGCAATGTGTGAGCGTGTGTGTGTGTGTGTGTGTGTGTGTGTGTGTGTGTGTTTTCAAACATGCCTTCCTTCCCCTGGGAGGAACTCCAAACCTTTCATCATGATTCTTAGTGGTTGATCACTAACCCCTTCCCAAAATTTTAAGGCTCTCAGGCCTACAACAATCAGCTCTGAGTATCTGCTTCTGACACCTTTCATTTTTTTCCCAGTGGCTGATACACAGTCAGCAAATGATGCAGTAGCAAGATCCCTCCCCAGCTTCACAAAAGAAATGCAGCTTGTGGGCTGCCTGCCATGCTTGGATGTCAGCTGATTATCCATGACTGATAATCGGCTCACATCCCTTCAAGGGAGAAGCTGCCATGTGCTTCGTGTCCAGAGATGCAGAGGAAACACACTATGACATCAGGAAAAGCACCTTCCCAGACACAGACATGGCCAGTTGAAGGACATACCCACATCCCCTACCCCCGGGAGAAAAGAGAAGGCAGGGGAAAATGTATAGCATATACTCATAATTACCAATATGGTTATAGCTATGCCTATCTCTCCTTCAACCGCTTGACTTTTCCATCTGAAGTCTAACCTAAAACTACTTTTAAATCAAGAAACAGTTCAGGTGCAGTAGGTCATGCCTGTAATCCCAACGATTTGGGAGGCCGTGGCAGGCAGATCACTTGAGGTCAGGAGTTTGAGAACAGCCTGGCCAATATGGTGAAACCCTGTCTCTACTAAAAATACAAAAATTAGCCAAGCATGGTGGCAGGTGCCTGTAATCCCGGCTACTCAGGAGGCTGAGGCAGGAGAATCACTTGAACCTAGGAGGCAGAGGTTGCAATGAACCCAGGAGATCACACCATTGAACTCCAGCCTGGGCGACAAGAGCGAGACTTCGTCTCAAAAAAAAAAAAAAAACTTCAGTGTACTTGTGTGATTTCCTATTCCTGCTACAAAGTAAATACAGATAATAAGAAAATTCTTCACTTATAATAGGATTATAAGTGAAGTCTGAAATTTTTGTGCACCCGACTGGGTGCAGTGGCTCACGCCTGTAATCCTAGCACTTTGGGAGGCCGAGACTGGTGGATCACTTGAGGTCAGGAGTTCAACCAGCCTGGCCAGCAGGGTGAAACCCCATCTCTACTAATAATACAAAATTTAGCTGGGTGTGGTGGTGCATGCCTGAAGCCCCAGATACTTGGGAAGCTGAGGCAGGAGAACCACTTCAACCTGGGAAGCAGAGGTTGCAGGGAGCTGAGATCGCACCACTGCACTACATCCTGGGCAACAAAGTGAGACTCTGTCTCAAAAAAAAAAAAAAAAGAAAGAAAGAAAGAAAATTCTGAGGGAAAATCTATTTTCTCCCACTCTCTCCCTTGGAGAGGACATCCACTCCTCCCCATCAGGTCACCAGCCTTCCTACCCCACAGCTCCAAGTCAACAGTTCCACCATTTGCTTTTGTAATCAGATTTGACATCTCGATTGTCTTCTTATCTTTGACTTTCTCACTCTTCACACCTCCTCATCTAGCCAGTCCCCAGGTCTTCTCAGTGTTCCCATAGCCACAATTATTACATCTGATTATTCCTTTCTTCCAGCCCTGGCATGGCCCAGAGGACTCAACACAATAACGACAATGACATTTTCTAACCCCATTAGTTTATCCCATCGCTTTTCCTGACAATAACTACTTCTCTTTTATTCAAAAATAGAAAATATTAAGTCCTTATGGCGTACCTCAGTGAGGTGTAGGAACTTTAACACAACTCTGTGATATAAGTATCATCTTCCTTCTCACAGAACAGACTACTGAAGCTCTCTTCACAGAAATTCTAAGTTGCTGCAATCACCAGAGATAAAATGATGAGAAAAAGAGGTGCACAGATTCTATTGAAGGTACCCTTCATGAGTGTCCTTATGTCCTGCCTACATGCTGATATACAGCAGGAAATCTGAGTGGACCCGCAGAACTCCTGCCCCATGATAACCCTCCAGTACTGACACATTCAGACGGACAAGGCACATACCCTGGTGAAGGTAGAACACAGCCGAGAAGTCCACTTGACTTTGTCTTGGGACAGGCCCCAAAGATTGGCAAACCCTCTCTCTACTTTGACCTATGGTCTATAAGTGAGGGGTTAGAGCTCTTTCATTATTTCTTAAAACTTGAAAGAAATGGTTCATTCTTCTCAATAAAACCACATTGGTCAAAGTACATATGCCTTTTGCTGGCGTTATCCCTGCTCCCTGGGGTAACAGGGGTTTACTCCTACTTATCTGAGCCTCTGGTTGGTAGCAATATAGACTTCTGATAAACAAAAGATTAAGAAACATGTGAAGCATACTTAATAATATAATTTTACACGTGAGAAAAAACTCTCAGAAAAAAAATTCACAAAGTCCTTCAGAGTGACAAGAGGTAAAATCACTGGTCTTGATCATTTCTGGCCATTTTATTTACCGATCCTTGTCAATATCAGCTTCACGACCAGCACAGCCATCCTAGCGCCTTCTGTTTGGCCTGACCAGGTGTTAGGCTGACCCTTACTACAGCCTGCCCTTTGGTTGCTGGTGTTACCAGTGAGCAATGCTAGCACAGTCAGACCGCTGGCCCTGTGTGGTCAGCACTCCCAGCTGCAGCCCCTGCTACAAAGACCTCAGGACAACAGCCAAACCTGTGGCCCAAGGGGCAGTGAAAACGGGAGTTCAGAACACGTATGTCTGCCACTGCTGGGGCACAGAAACAATACCCCAAAGTACAGCACTTTGGCATGCTGAACACTTTTGGATTAAAGGAAACTGGAAGGCCTTAGAAGGCTTCACTTGTTTCCCCTTGAGCCCCTTCCCCACCACCACCAAGCACAGAGACCGGTTCTCTCTGGAGGTTCCCTTATCTGACCGGGTAAAACTTCTTCCAAAAGAAATGCAAGAATACCAAATACCACATGTTCTCACTTACAAGTAGGAGCTAAATGATGAAAAGTTATGAACACAAAGAAGGAAACAACAGACATTGGGGTCTACTTGAGGGTGGAGAGTGGGAGGAGGGAGAGCAGCAGAAAAGATAACAGTTGGGTACTGGGCTTAGTACCTGGGTGATGAAATAATCTGTACAATAAATCCTGTGACATGAGTGTACCTATGTAACAAACCTTCACTTGTACCCCCGAACCTAAAAGTTTTTTTAAAAAACAGGCCAGGCGCAGCAGCTCACCCCTGTAATCCCAGCACTTTGGGAGGCTGAGGCGGACAGATCACTTGAGGCCAGGAGCTCGAGACCAGCATAGCATGGCCAACATGGCAAAACCCCATCTCTACTAACAATACGAAAATTAGCCGGGCATGGTGGCGCAGGCTTGTGATCCCAGCTACTTGGGAAGCTGAGGCAGGAGAATCGCTTGAACTCAGGGGGCGGAGGCTGCAGTAAACCGAGATGGCGCCCTGCACTCCAGCCTGGGTGACAGAGCAAAACCCTGTCTCAAAAAAAATAAATAAATAATAAAAATAAAAAATAAACAAAAACAAAAGAAATACAATTGTCTTAAGACTCCATTTCCAGAAATCCCATCAAATAACCAGGAAATATTAACTACTGGAAAAGAGGAGAGACTAAATAAAAGTCATCACCACACCCAGACAGACTTTCTATCTATTCTTCTGTAGGCAGTTCTGAGAGATTACTGAAAAGATTTTACATGTGTAATAAGATAACCTTTGTTCACAGTGCCCCAAACCTTCCCATAACTTGTTCTGTTCAGCTTTCAAAGGGGATCATTTACAAACTACTGTCTGCTCTTTGGGCTCATTTGATTCCCCTGAAAACCATTTGCTATGCCTCAAAATTGTCTACACCCCCATTTCCCTGTCCCTGATGAAGAGGGTGCTATTTTAAGCCTCAGCTATCTGGCCCTTCTTTGAGTCTCATATCTGTGGGACTCCTGTGTCCATTTGCATATTAATAAATTTGTATGCTTTTTCTCCTGTTAATCTATCGTGTTTGTTTAGCAGACTTGAACCTGCAGGAGCGTGGAGGGTACTTTTGTCCCTACATCTTTTTCATGGAGTAAAAGACAAACCAGTAGATTGTATAGCCCTTACAAGTTGTCCTTTCAAGGAATGAAGGGAGCTAATTTGCACTGCAGCAAGGAGAGACAAATAGCATGGCAGTCACCTAAGAAACATAAAATACTTTACACAGACAAAATAACCATGCAGGATATGAGTTGCCCGTCACAAATTACACACTTTAAAATTGTCATAGTAAATATTTATTCAATACAAAAATTATCTTTTGATAGGCCACAAGACACCAGGCACATCAAGGTGATTAAGAAGGACACAGTCTGGCTGGGCGCGGTGGCTCACGCCTGTAATCCTAGCACTTTGGGAAGCCGAGGTGGGCGGATCAAGAGGTCAGGAGTTCGAGACCAGCCTGACCAACATAGTGAAACCCCATCTCCACTAAAAATACAAAAATTAGCCGGGCGTGGTGGCGGGCACCTATAGTCCCAGCTACTCGGGAGGCTGAGGCAGGAGAATGGCGTGAACCCAGGAGGCGGAGCTTGCAGTGAGCCAAGTTGCGCCACTGCACTCCAGCCTGGGCAACAGAGTGAGACTCCGTCTCAAAAAAAAAAGAGAGAATGAAATAGGTTAATATGTGTAAAGTGTTTAGAATCACATATGGCATGTAGCAAACGCAGTGTGAGAGATGGCTGCCAAGATCATTACCATGGAGGATCCAAGAGGTCAGGGTGAAGTATTTGTTCAGTTTGGACAGAGAGCCAGGAAAGCTCTCTGAGCTGTAACAGGAAAAAATTGGAACTGGACTTTAAGACAATGAGTCTGGCATGAGGTAAGGAAGGGAATGAAATGGGAATGGCAGTTGGGAATTGGGGAAGTGAACATGGGCTCCAGGCTGTGGCAGAGGGAGTTCTCCCCCTGAAGATAATGTGGGCAGCTTCCAAGGGCTCCTTAGCATTCGGGTGGCTGCACCCCTTAAGGCTCCTACTCTTCGCTCAAACCACATGATTAGAATGTCAAGGACCATGAAAGGGGTTTAATATCTGTGACAGGAAAAGCTGCTCTCCAAAGAGTGGAAGGTAACTCTTGATATATCAAAAGGAAAACCGACCTCTAAAAGCTTCCAGTTTTCTTTCTGTGTCCTGAACTAAGACTGAAAGGAAGCTAAGGATGTCTTGTTTAAAAGGACATACAGGTCTTCACAAAAGGAGAACAGACACTTCCCTCTTCGGAAGGTGTTGAGCATTACTTTAAAATTCCCTTCTAAAGGCTTGTCCCAAAATCTATGTTCTTACTGTGTGCTACTTCCATAAGATAAAATAACAGTGATCCTTCTTAAAACGCAAAATATCACCTGTCCCATACAAATTTAATATGGCAAGAAGAGTAACGTATTCCATTAACCAGTCACTAATGAGGCCCCAAAGGACAGCTGGATTTGACTGAGACCCTAGAGGACAAATTGATCTAGAGCTCTGAATGAGATGCTGGCATGGGTGAGGGTCCAAGCAAAAGCACAGGACAGGGAGAATGTGAGAAGGAAGCCACATAAAGGCAGCAGATGCAGAAAGGAGAATAAAGCAGCTTAGGGAATATATTTGCCAATCTCAAAATTTTGTTGTCAACCAGCCCTGCCCTGACATGTTTGATGAAACTGACATCTGCCACCAAACCAGAAAACCTTGGTCCTCAGTGCCACCTGACTTAACGCTCTCTCCTCTTAGCTGCATGTACACCCCTGCCAGGGACCACTACTCACTCATTTTCCCCAGGAAAAAGAAAAATGAGAGAATGTTTACAGTTTCTATAGTTTTAACCCTCAGTGGTTTCAGATGGTCTGAAGGGAGCAAGTGTCACCCCTTCCAGGCAGCCCAAAGATGCCACGAAAATATCTATGTCTAGGCTCCCTACATTTCATGAGAAGAGTGTGACAGGCTGATCTACATGGCCAGAATGAGTAAAAACGCAGGTACAGAACAAAGACATGACTTTAAGCTGACCTACAGAGCAGTTGGTTGTTAATCACTCCAGGAATTAAATTAAAAGAGCTTCTCTCTGGTTCTGTAATGGGGACAGCAGTGCCAAAGAACTCTTTGCAGGATGCAGTGAACTTCTTTCCTTCCAGCCAATAGGTGACCATTTCCCTTTTTCCCAGGGAGGAAAACCACAAGTGTTAATTAGGGGAGAAATAGCCAATTCAGCCAGAAAGGGAGCCATCTGGAGATAGACCCATCAACTCATTGGACATGACAGGGCACATCCTCAAGTCTGCCCAGGGAAATCCTGGGGTCCCAAGGGACTGGCATCTCCAAGAGACAGCTCTTAAATTGGTTTCCCATTTGCTGCTGAGTGCACACCCTGCATTCAGGGCAGAGACCACTGCTTCATGGCACCTGGAGACACAGGCAGATTGAGTCAGTCACCGGCACACACTCACCTGTGCTGCCATGGCTAACAAATCCCACATGTACTGCCAAGCTGGGAGGGGAGACACAAACTTGGGCTCTGCAGCTACTTAGCCCTTCTGACAAAGCTAAAAGAGTATAATGACCCGGCAATTCTGAAGAATAACGTCTTTTCAGGGCAGTGACTAAACAGGCATATCGCCACATGAAAAATTAGTGCCCTTCCAACAACTGTGGATCAGTCACAGCCTCCTTCCAGCACCGGGGTCAGAATTTCTGCCTCTCATTTACATGGAAACTGGCATTTGAAAGCTGTCACTCCAGATTCGCTCTGATACACTCTGCAAGAGAAAACATTACCTGCTTGTATTTGCTGACCAGATTCAATCAAATTAATTGTAATTCATTTCAATAAACACTCATGCGGCCAGAGCCCTGTGCAAAACAAGTTTCAGAGTTAAGAGTGTGGTGCTTTTCCTGGGATTTTCTACGTAGGTTACCATGGTACTCTCTCTGAACATATTTCATATTTAAAATATACAAAAATACCACAGAAACTATTTGGGCAATGTCTGGAGGGAACTGCCCACAACTAATGCACACGCATCTCACATTATTTTACAGCTGGTTAGATTGGCTTGCAGCAGACCTGGTTTATTTAGTCTTTTTCTAAGTCACACAATTATTATTTCTGTGACTTTCCATCTGAGGAAACTGGAGCAGAGTGAAGGGGTCCAGTCACACTACAGCTAGTGTGAGCTGAGAAAGAATCAGGCTCTGGTGGCAGGAGAGCCAGGACTACCCCCCGTCCACTGCATCTGCCCCATGGATGGATCGAGCACAGGGGGGTCTGAAAATCTCTACCACCTTCAGCTCGCATTCGCTCCGCCTTCTGTCCCAGGTGTAGTGAATTTCAATTACTTTCATATAGTTAATTTCATTGCCTTTTCTAGGGATTGATCCTCTTTTAAAATAATGACACCTTGCAAGGGAAGCACCCTGGGAGTACCTCATTGGGAAGAGTTCATAAATGGATTTCTTCTATTATAGGAGGAATGTCAAGCACTGGGAGAAGATTGGGTTGAGTGGCTGGAAATGAGAAGGATGCTGAAATTAGGGGGAAGAATTTGGAGAGAGAATGTGGAAAAAAAACAGACATATTTTGCCTGTTGCACAGTTTTTCCAAGGATTGTTGTCCCTTTCTCTCTTTTCCCTTCCTCATCCCCAAGAAGGAACATCTTAAGAGATGTCCTATCTGCTCATAAAGGTCTGGGGATGAAAAAAATACATATTCTTTATGAGCCAAAACAAACATGTGCAATTCTTTAGCAGATGTATATCCAAACCTTACCTAGGCTAATAGTTTTTCATGGGTCTCCCTATGTTGCCCAGGCTGGTCTCAAACTCCTAGGCTCAAGCAATCCTCCCGCCTCAGCCTCCTGAGTAGTGAAAATCAAAGAATTTCCAGTTTTGTTTGGGACTTTTTCACCTGTAGCAGAGACATAATATGCAATGCTGCAAATTTTTATCACGAGTTTACTGGGCACAGTGACTCTTAGGACTTTAATGGTGAGAGTTCCCTTGTAGTGCTTCTCTCCCATGCCTGCCTCCACACATACAGGTGGCCAATATATACCTTGACTTGTAAATTCCTAAGACATACCAGTATGTAGTCTCCAATTTGCTCCAAGATTTGATATGCACTTGAACTACACTGGATTTTCAGAGCTGGAGGACAGAAGAGGAAATAACACAGTTACATAAGTCCGGGCAACATCCCTTGCTTTTGCCTTGCCCTGAAAAACTGAGCAACCCTGAAACATGACCAAGAAAATTCAACTTCAAGAATCTCACCTAGCGAAGAGGTATCCCAGAGCACATCCCAGCAAACATTCCCAAGTGCTTCGCATATAATAATAAGCTCTACCTGATTAGCTTTTCCCATCACAGTTACGTGGCAGGGGCTGCTGACCTGGGGAAAAAATCTTGTATATTCTAGAGAAAAGCTGGTGTCCACTCTTACTTTTGGACAGTTTTTCAGGGATATCTGCCCCTTCTTATCACATACCTCCCTCAAGGAGCCAGCCTTTGGCTACCTGAGAGAAAAGCAGTCAGAGCAAGGTAAAGATATGAAGCCTCCTGAAAACTCTGCACTCTCATTCTAACCGTTTCTTAGAGCCAAGATGGTGGGTCTGCCTTGTCAGGTGCATCCCACATCATGATTTTTTTTTTTTTCGAGACAGAGTCTTGCTCTGTTGCCAGGCTGGAGTGCAATGGCACAATCTCGGCTCACTGCAACCTCTGCCTCCCAGGTTCAAGCGATTCTCCTGCCTCAGCCTCCTGAGTAGCTGGGATTATAGACACGCACCACCACACCTGGCTAATTTTTTTTTGTATTCTTTAGTAGAGATGGGGTTTCACCATGTTGACCAGGCTGGTCTCGAACTCCTGACCTTGTGATCCGCCCACCTCGGCCTCCCAAAGTGCTGGGATTACAGGAGTAAGCCACCACACCTGGCCCACATCATGATTTTTGCCACAGCCATACACTCACCTGAGCTATTATTGAGTTAACATCTTTCTTTAAGTGGCCTCAATTAATCTTTTTAATAAAGAGTAGGAAAACTTAGAGAGTCAAAAGAAAGCATCTTACTACCAAAGTAATTCCCATTTTTCCCTGACAATCAGAAGCACTGAAAGAAAACAGAAAAACAAACAACTTTCTCATGATGTGACTTAATGATAAGCTCTTGTCTCTTGACCATCTAACATCACCTACTGGCGGATCCAAAGGTAGTGAGTTATCTCAATTGATTGTTCACAGTCAGTTACAGATCAAACTCCTTGTTCTATGCTTTCCCCTCTTCCCATTACTGCACTAAGAATAAATAAATATTAATAAGTAAATAAATAAAATCACCTAGTAGTATGACCTCGTGTTTGGGGGTGAGGGGCTCTAGGAAAAGCCCAAGCTCCCTCTCCCACACCTGCACATGCATACACATGCACACATCCACACCCCACCTTCCACACACGTGTCACCATGGAGAAACTTGGATCCATCATCAAGTGCCCCACGCTGGGCCATAGCTGTCAACAGAGATTGGGAGCTTGGATGGTTAAACCAAAAGGATTGAGTCTAATGTCACATGGCGCCCTTCCTAGATCTCTTCCAGATCGTCCCTCCTCCTTCACTTCTTCCCACTCCACTGGGTGGTCAGATAGCCCAGAGGCTGCCTCCCACTTACTGGACTCCCAGCTCCCACACTCAACCCTCGGAAAAAACAAAACTGGGGGACCCGGAGGAGGTACGGAGAGAACAGCTGAAGCTAGCCTGTTTGGGGCCTCCAAGAAAAGAATTCTGAGCTCTGTATAGGTCTTTTGGACCTTCTTTCATCTGGAGCCTTAGGATGCTGGAGTGGATCCTAAGGAGCCTTGAGCTGCGGGGCAGAGGAACTTCTCTTGCTCAGAAGTGGTTCTGCTCAGTCAGCAGGATCTGAATGTCATTTCCTCTGACAGTCAACCCTAAACCTTGTTAACAAGTGACAACACTGAGTGGCCAACCCTGTGTTTTTATTACCCTGCCCACCTAATTAAGCTTCATTAAGCTGGAAAGAGGCAACATTTGGATAATGCCAACCAGAATAATTGTTCTGTGAATAATTGTATTAATTATATAAGCCAATCATGACTGAACAAAAATAATGGAAAGTATATTACTTCCAATAAGGCAAGTAATAAACTTGAAACAGCACTTACCATTTTTAAAATTTTTATACTAAAATTCTCTTTTGAAGCTCCATAAAGACATTATATCATATTAATAGTTATTACCATTTGTTGGCCCTGACATATATACCAAGTACTGTGCTAAGATTCTAATAAGTCTACTATGTCATTTTACCCTTATAGCTTCCCTAAGAGGTAGTTAGACTCACCCCCATTGTATGCGTTAGGTAACCGAGGCTAAGGGAAGCTAAATACATGCCCAGGAGAACAGAACTTTATAAATTGCAGAGCCAGGATCCCAAATCCCGTGCCTTAAACAGTTGAATAATATCACCCTAGATCCTAAACTACTTCCCCTCATACACATGAATCATGGAAAGCAGAAAATGAGAGAGCTTAAATACCATTGTCTATAGAACAGAGGATACATTTGCCTTATTTTGAGCTTTTATCAACCCAGTAGAGGTTTGGAGAAAAGACTTTTAGTTTAATTCTAATCTTTTGCTACTTGAGTCTTTTACTTTTAGGTAAAGAGCCTCCATTAATGAATGAAAGTGGTTTTTAAAAGGGCATGGCTTAGGACATTTGAGTATCTTTTTTGGTTTTAAGTAACACAAATAACCTGGTTGGTAATGCATCATAACCAGAAATCCAAATGGAAATTTTCCACTTGGTGGCTGGCTTTTGAAAGATGGCCTCAATGTTCCCCTCAGCGTGACAAACTTTACACAGCTTTCTCTGACCTCCCCTTCTTAGAGCACTTATTTTAGAAAACTTTCAATTGTAAATTATTTCTGATCCTTTGAGATGTACATCTTCTCCTAGCCTCTTGCCACTTTTGTAACCCAGGAATATCGTTCTTAAGGATCTGGGAGCCATCCTTTGAAATGTAATTATCAAGAAAGACAATGCCCCTATCTCCCAGACTTTGTAGGAGACTAAAAACCTAACTTCAATAAAGACCAACTAGGAAACACTGATGGCCTAATTACATTGACCAACTTACTCCCTAACATACTCTAGTACTTTTCCACTAGCTCACCCAGAGCTTTAAAAATGCTCCCTCTCTTGTTTTAGTGGAGTTGAGTTCAATCCCTCTCCTCTATCGCAATCATCTTGAATAGCCTTCCTTGACTATCTAACTCCATCTGGTGCCATTTTTCTTCGATTTACTGTAACCCATGCCAACACATCTTCTCACTACTGGTGACGACTGTGTGCTTGTAGCAACCCGGGGACTGCAGATGCTCTTATAAGATGATGAGGTGGAAATGAGTGCTTGTGGGTTTGGGGGCCATTTCTGATCCATGTCTTCTACTCCCCTGTGATCAGCTAGCAGGGAGGCTATAGGGAAATCATCCCAATATTGGCAAAAATCACCACATTCAGCCTGGCTCAGACCTCCACCTGTACCCATCCCCCTATCACCAGGGCTACTTTCCACTCTTTGGAGCATCACTTAGGTTCATATGAACTTCTTCAGGGAAGTAAATGCCCCCTGAACTGAACTCAAGTAGAACACACCTGGAAATGTTTGGGACTGTGATGGTTAATATTAAGTGTCAACTTGATTGGATAGAAGGATGCGAAGTATTGTTTCTGAGTGTATCTGGGTGCTTCTGGGTATTGCCAGAAGAGATTAACATTTGAGTCAGTGGACTGGGAGAGGAAGACCCACCTTCAGGAAGACCCACCCACCCCGTGGATGGCCACCATCCAATTAGCTGCCAGTACAGCTAGAAAAAGCAGGCAGAAGAAGGTGGAAGAATCTGACTTGCTGGGTCTTCCAGACTTCATCTTTCTCCCGTGCTGGATGCTTCCTGCTCTTGAATATCAGACTCCAAGTTCTTTGGCTTTTGGACTCTTGGACTTACACCAGTGGTTTGTCAGGGGCTCTTGGGCCTTTGGCAACAGACTGAAGGCTGCACTGTTGGCTTCCCTACTTTTGAGCTTTTGGCACTTGGACTGGGCCACTACTGGCTTCCTTGCTCCTCAACTTGCAGATGGCCTATCATGGGACTTCACCTTGTGATCGTGTGAGCCAATTCTGCTTAATAAACTCCCTTTCATATATGCATACATTCTATTAGCTCTGTCACTCTGGAGAACCCTGACCAATACAGGGACCCTACTATCTTGAAGACCATGAAGAATGTGCAGATCACAATCAGCTCACTACAACAATAACCTTATATTTCACAAAATTTCCATCCAGCTTGCACTGTCTTCTGTGCAGAGCCCCGGTGATGTTTCCCCCTCCCCTGAATCCTCCCCCTCCTCATCAAGCAGTGCAAGTTCTCATCTAAGCAGTTGTGATGTTAATGCCCTGTATTGGACCTATTTGGATTCGACAAATAGAAAGTTAAAAGAAAAAAGGTTTTAAGGGTTTTTTTTTAGAAGGCAGCAGACAGAGGAATTACCACATAATTTGATGTGTGGCTGTGATCTGAGAGACCAAAATAAAAGCTCTTTTATTGACTAAGATGAACCCTAAGGTTAAAGAAACAGAAGTTACCCATGGGTTGAGGGTTCAGGGATCAGCTGGCATGGCAACTTCCTAAATTTCTACAGCTATAAGAACAACCATATTCTTGCTAAACTCTATAACTAGGAGCTACTGGGAAAATTATCAGCTGATTGACAACCCAGACCACTACAATGCTGATTGGACAGAAGAACAGCCCTACAAACATTCTTCCGTGATAAGCAACTGCAGACCTTAAGCCAATTTCAGCAGCTTATAGAGACTCCACACAAACTGTCTTTGTGTCCTATAGTTCACCTTTTGATGTAAAGAGCCAAATTTCACCTCATTTTAACGCTAAAACCTGGCCCCAAAGTGAACATGTGATGTATGTTATATATACATTTGCCCATTGAACATGCATTCCACTCCCCCCATAAATACATATAACCTTTCCCCAAAACCTGCTGGATGTGTGTGACTCTATTGTGTGATGCAGGCCCTGTGAGGAATAAAACCCAACGTGCCCTTTCCCTCTTTGAATAGAGAGCACCTTCAGTCCACAACCGAGACTGCCCCTTCCCAGTGTGCAAACTGATATCACCAATAAAGCTCTCTTTTCTGTTATTTAGCCACCCTGGTGGTCTTTTGGACAACATGGGAAAGCACACAAACTAGACCCTTGGAAAAGCAGATCTTTCACCGTCTGCCAGAGAGGGCATCTCACCTTAGCTGGTTACCTCCATTCGGAGGCTGTGTTCACAGTGCAACAGTGAGAGAAATATAACATAGCTGATTTCATCTTGCTTCTAGCCTCAAAAGTTGACTGCTTTTATTTGTTCCTGCCTGTAAGCCATGCTAACTGTAGGAGGAATTCAGTTTAACATTAAAGCAAGGATGATAATAGTCCCTTCCGAAAACTAACCCCCAAAGAGATGAGGAGAGCATACACACAAGTAACAATATTATGTTAAAGATTTATAGGAGCACTGTGACCTGACCAAGGACAAAGATGTTTTGCAACCCCCTCAGACTCCGGCTGACACCCAGATATCTGTGGTCACCTGTCATATCCTGACCACAGCCCCCTTCTTGTTCCCCCTTTCCCAATATAAAAAGAAGCCTGAGATTCATGCCTTTAAGATGGTTCTTCAGGACACTAGTCTGCCATCTTCTTGGTTTGCTGCCTCTCCAAAATAAAGTCACCTTTCTCACCCGAACACCTTGTCTCTTGACTTATTGGCTGTCATGAGGCAAACAGTATAAGCTTTGGATTTGGCTACAACTGCATCTCCAAGTAGACAACATCAAGGCATTTTGGTTCCAACAACTCCAGCAACACTGGCCTAGTCAGTGAGAAAAATTCATGGATTGAGAATCTACAAGCCTATGAAGGAAGTTATAAATCAAGTCTAGAGTAAGAAAACATGAAACACTTAATGTGTGTCAAATTTGTGCCATGTGCTTTGCACTTCCTTTTATCATCCTAACAACATTGACAGGTAAGCACTGTCATCCCCATTTTAGGTCACACAGACAGGAAAGCTCAAAGCTATGATCCAAAAAGGTGTCTGTTTAATTTCAAAGCCTGTTCTCTTTTCACTGTACAATGCCACATACTTAACTTTGAGGAGTAACTAATCAGCCTTTAACTCTTGTTTCTTTACTCCCTAAGGGAATGCAGCCATTTGTTTAGCATTCAGAGGATTTGCTCTGTGGTTCAGGCAGCAAACATTTTACAAGGGATGTGTAATTAAATGAGGTAGAGATTGATGGAGAAGATTATGCTGTGAAGTTAACATATCTGGTTTAAACATGTTGAAAGTGGTGTCCATTTAAGATATGCAGATGGAGGGGTCTAAGGGACATTTGTCACCATTGGCCTATAGCTCCTGAGAGGTCTAGGATAAAGATAATGACCTGGGAGTTTTCATCAGCAAAGAGCTGGTTGCAAACCATAAATGTGGATGAAATTGCCCAACTTGAATAGAAAGATTGAGTAGACAGAGGGCCAAAAACAAAGTCCTAAAACCATCAGAGAAGAAGGAAACAGTGGAAGAGACCTGGAGAAAAGTCAGCCCAAAAGGTAGGAAGGGAGAAAAGAGAATGGTGAGTGGAGAAGAGGGAAGAGATGGAAGAGATGGTAAATAGCATCCCGTGCCTCAGCAGGATCAAGTGAAGTGAGAAGTAATAAAAGGCCTCAGGGCAAGGTAATGCTTCAGGGCAGAGGATAATTTATAATGGATTGAGGAGCAGAAACAATCAATGGAGATGACTTTAAGAATAACAACTAATATTTCAGAGTGCTTAATAGAAGCCAGGCACCTTTTACATACGGTACCTCACTTAATCCTTATAGCTACCCCATGAGTAAAGTACTCTTACCATCTCCACCTGATGGATGAGGAAAACAAGGCACAAGGAGGTGACACAATTTACCCAATATCTCAAATCTAGTAAATAGCAACAATCTGATTTGAATCCAGGCAATCTGACTTTCTTATCCTGAGGCTACATTGCTTCTCTAAGTAGAAGAAAAAAAAAGACAGGATTAAACTTAAGTAAGAGAAGGTGCCAAAGGAGGTTTTCTATACATGTTTGATTTTGGATGGGAAAGTTCTGAGTATGTTTTTAGACTGAGAGAAAGGGATCAGTGGAGAAAGTCTGAAGATCTGAGAAAGAAAAAAAAGTCAATAGAACAAGGTCCCATAGGAAGAAGGCAAGATCAGAAGCAATTCTTTATCTAATATTAACTCCCCAAATCCTCAGTGAATGCCTGTGTGCCAGGCTCAGCTTGGCACTGGGGAATCAATGGTGAACTTGATTCCCAAAGGGGCTCTGACCTCAGGAAGCGTCAAGGCTAGCAGTGGGGCGACAGGTGAGAAACAAGGGAAGAGACAAATATAGGCCATGGTATGTGTGGTGAAGGAAACAAACCAAGTGCTGGATAAAATATTATCTTCCATAAATGGTGACACTAAAACTGAAACCTGAAGTTTGGGAAACAGCCTTATAGAGACTGGAGGGGAGAGGTCAAGGTGGGGAGTCACGGGGAGAAGGGGACAAGGTGCTGCAAGAGGAAAGCAGAATCCGCCAGGATGTCTTAAAAATACTCCTGGGAGGATGAGGGATAAAAAACTACATATTGGGTACAATGGACACTACTCAGATGATGGGTGCACTAAAATTTCAGACTTCACTATACAATTCATCCACGTTACCAAAAACCACTTGTAACCCTAAAACTATTGAAACAAAAAGAAATAAATAAAATTAAATAAATAAAAAATACTGTTGACCAGATCTCACCTCATACAAATGTGAAAGAAAAATAGAATCTCAGGACCCCAAATTCACTATGCCAAAGGGAAAGTTAAACTTGGGAACTGAGTCATGCAAAAACTGCCTTCCTTTTGTTCCCAGATAGCTGTAATTTCGCATGCTTACTTTAGCTTATGTAAAATGTAGATTTCCTGAGCGCTAATCAGAGCCTCACAAGAATGTAACCACTGGCCTCATTGCTTGCTGTCTCTTTTTTTTCCTTCCCTTCCTGCTTGCTCTTTCTCCTTTACATATTAATGTTTCCAAAACCATCTTTGGAAAAGGTGCAAGTCACAGGTTCTACCACGATTTTTGTTTCCTCTTCCTGGGTGCATCCTCAACCTTGGCAAAATGAACCTCTAATTAATTGAGATCTGCTTCAGTCACTTTTTGGTTTGCACCGATTAAAGCAGAGTGCCTGGTGGAGGCACCTGAGCATGGTTATGCTTTTGAGCTTCCCAGTGCAATCTGGGAAGAGAACTACCATTTTAGGGCAAGCATTTCTTGAAGACCGCAGTAAGGAGTTTGCTTTTTAGTGAGGATGTAATTGGAAGTATCTGGGAGGTTTCAAGCAGAAAAATGACATCCTCACCTTCACTGGTTTAAACTATCAAAAGAACTCATTGGTGGAAAGAAACCAGCTTTATGAAAGAGGAAACTCTTTTCTAAAACAAGAACAAAAGATGGAGAAAGAAGTACTTTTATAGATGAGTTTAAAAGTGAAAAGGAAAGTTTACATCTAAGAACTTCTGTTTTCTCTAAGAAAGGAAAGACTTGGTCCCACCTGCAATGATTGAGGGGCATGTGGGTGTGGCTCAAAGGAGAAATGGGAGATCAGAAACAGCCAACAAAGGGAACAGAAAAGGAAGACATCTGATCAATAAGAAGAGCTAGAGGCACCAGGAGCCTCAGCCCTGAAACCAGCTCCTTAGGAAGTTTATCTTAGGTGGAGCCCTCGTCATCCGGTGAGGTTATGTAAGCATCTCTGCTGTGCAGAAGGAGAATCTGAGGCCTGTTAGACTGACCAAGAGACACAAACTGTAGAGCAAGTGCAGATTAAAAAAGAGGTGGCACAGAGTTGAGCATTGTCAACAGGAAACCACTCTAGAGATTGATCATGGATTCCAGGCTCCATGAGAAAGAAAAGCTTGTTAGGCTGGAACAGTTGAGATCCCGGAGCCTTGGAGCAGCTGAAGAACAAATAGATTTAGTGAGACAGAGAGAAGAGTTGGAAGATGTGGACCCAGGGTGGGACTTATTTTTTTAAAGGAGCAGTTTCAAGCAATGATGAGGTCTGGGTTGTGACCACAGGAACAGCAGCAGCAGCATGTCGTTTACCCACCACAGTGTTCAGAGAACCATGCAAGTCAACAGACTTTTGTTTATGAACTGAAGGGTTCAGAACATGACACAACAAAGTATGCCACTTTGGTATAAAGATATTTTGAGCTGAAGGCAGGTGAGAACCAGCAGACACAGAAAAAAAGCTCTCTACCCTCCTCCTATTTGCCTAAAAGAAGGGCATAAATTTCCTAGACCCTTATCATCCCAGAAATAGTACTGAGAGAAACCTGCATCACAAACGTTACTTAAATAACCCTTATCTTCCATTAGTTTCTTCCACATATTTGCCGTCCCACAATTTACTGCCACTAGAAGCTCAAACCCCTTTCCTTTGTCTTGTCAATTCTCTGCAAATGTATTGCCCTTTGTTAAAAGGGCAAAAATAACTGTCAGGTCTAACTACTTCTTTGGGTTTTTATTTCATTTTTATGAGCCCCTCATATGCATATAAAATAAACCTTTTTCTCCTGTTAATCTCTCTTTTGTCAGTTCAATTCCAGTCATTGAACCTAAGAGTGTAGAGGAAAAAGTCTTTATTCCTGTCTGACAGGACATTAGTTAGCTTCTGAATTAAAAGTGCTCTATAACCTCCAAGCATTAGAGTATTATTGTTATGAGATACTGGGGAGATAGACTTGAGTCATATGCTTGATGGTGTTCTGGCACCTTCCTTGAAGCATTTAAACCCTGAAGATCAACAATTACTGACCTATATTATCTCAGGGGGTGGGAAAGTTCTCTTTGAAAACAATTCACACCATCGTGTTATCAAAAAACTAAAATCAATGACTCAATTCAAAATGTCACTCTGTTGCTGACACCCAGTTCTGATAACTCCCCTGGTTATTTCTGTCTTGGAAACAAGCTTATCAACATCTTGGTTGGCCAATTGCAAGATTCTTTCCCCAGTCAACTGGAAGTTCGATTGTGAAGGCCAGCTGAAAACTTAGGAACCACTTTGGAGAAGTGAAGGTGAGAAATAGGAACTAAAGCTTCAAGCCCCCTGCTGTGAAGAGCACTACAGTGAAGAGTTAAGATTACTGGCTCAGTGATGAGATCTGGCATCAAGATACATCTCCAACTTACCAGATGGGTAGACTTCCACAAATTTGATTCTTACTGTCCTCTTCTGTAGAGTGGATTCATAATACCTACTTGGTCTTTCCAAGGTATTTATGAATCCACTTCATAATACCTATGAATGAAACCTTTGTTACAAAGGTTAAACAAGATCAAGTACATAAAGCACTAAGCACAGGGTTTGACACATAGCAAACATTCATTAAACAGTAGCTACTTTTATCATTATTATTATTATTATTACTATTATCAGGTTCCCAAATAGTATGCCGAGAGTAATGAACTGCTCCCAAGTTATTGCTGAGGGATTGTAGCCACTTTAAAGAGCTCTCCAAAGTGATTACACAGCAGCTGAAGGGTGCAGGTAGGAGAGCGCTGATTTGTAGCTACATGCAATTTCATGCTATTACATGATATCTATCTCTGGGTGCACATTTTGCTCTCAGGAGTCATATAAGGTAGCTCCCATTCACCTCTGGATGGTTGTCTGAGATTTCCTCCCAAAGGTCTTTGGGAATTCATTCATCTGTTCACTTAATGCATGTAGATATGCATATATAGAGATACATAGATGTATCTCAAACACCTACTCTATTGTGGGTCAAACATCTACCATGCAAAGAGGATTTTAAAAATAAAGAAGACTGGCCCTTCCTTCCCCCAGAGCCTGTGATCAAGGAGGGGTGGGCAATTAGACAGCCATGACAACATTGAGAGGTAGAAGCCATGAGGGAAGAGCAGTGTGGCCAGGAAGTTCAGGGAGGGGCACCTCACCCATATGAGAGTTTAGAGAAGGCTCCTAGTCTAGACACTGAGCAGTAGGTAGACAGGAAAGGTGAGAGCTGTGGGTGTGTTGAGCTGAGGAAGAGTGAGTGCTAAGGCACCGCGGCCTGAAGGTGTGAGCAGATACTAAGAGGTTAGTATGAGTGAGCATGGCACAGACGGTGGGCCAGGGCAGAAACCCCATCATCTAACCCCACCCAGGCCATGCAGGGTCTGTGAGCAGTGGAGAACCAATATGGAGTTTTAAATAGAAGCATGAGAGGGTTGGGTTTGCCTTTTAGAAAGATTGCTGTGATGCATTATGTAATTTAAAACATAATTTTTTTAAGTGGAGAAAATTTAAAACAAAATTTTTTAAGCAGAGAAAAGAAAGATGAGCCTGGTTATAGTGTAGATAAAAAAGTAGTGGGGGAGGGATGGGTAAGACTGGAGGCAGGGAGCACCACTTGGAGGCTGTTCCTATCATCTGAGCAAGGGACGATGGTGCCCTGCCCCAGGGATGGAGAGAAGGACAGTGATGAAGATTCAGGACCTGGAACTGCTAGGAGTGGTGGGAGAGGGAGAAGGAGGGGTCGAGAATGACGTCCAGGTGCGTCTGCCCTGGTGGATGGACATGCCATTCTCTGAAAAGCTGAAAATGGGAGGAAAAGAAGCAGTACTGAAGTGGGGAAGAGTATGGGGTTCAGTATTGGACATGTTGAGGTGGAGGTGCCTAAGGAACACTACTCGAGGATGACAAGCAGGAGTGAAATAATTCCCCCTGGTATGCAGGAAGAAATCCGAGCTGGCAACAGAGTCTTCAGGGTCTCTAGCACAGAGGTCCCAGCATAAGCCACGGGGGCAGTTTAGAGCATCCATAGAGAGGGAGTAGTTAGGACAGGGCAGGGCTTAGGGTAGGACTACGAGTATCATCAACTTTACACCCCCAGGAGGAGCACCTGTAGGAGCCTGAGAAGGATCAACCAGATACATCAAAAGAAAACCTGGAAAATGAGGAATGGTGACGCTCAAATGAAAACTGTTTCAAGGAGGAATGAGGCCGGGCGCAGTGGCTCATGCCTGTAATCACTAGCACTTTGGGAGGCTGAGGCAGTCAGATCACTTGGGGTCAGGAGTTTGAGACCAGCCTAGCCAAATGCCAAAACCCCTCTCTAAGTTTACAGAGACCTGAGCATGTTTAAAGGCTAACGGGGAGAAGTCAGTAAAGAGGAGGAGGCTGAGGGGGCAGGAAGAAGATGTAACATGGGCCAGGCTGAGCCTGAAAGGAGCTGAGCCCAGGCTTCCAGTCACCTCTCCATAGTGGAGACAGCCCGAAGGGTCTCAGATCACCCCGGAGTTCACCATCCCAGTGAGGAGGAGAGGGAAGACAAGGCAGGAAGGGACAAAGGAACATGTAAGTTGTTAGACAACTGGGACCACACCAGTTTGTAAGTTACTAGTACCAGGCCCCAATTATTTAAAGCACCACCATTTTGGGGTAGTGTGACTAAAACTTATTTTTAAAGTTATTCCATGAAACAAAGTTTTCTAGTTTTTTACCAAAATAAATTTTTAGATCCTGTAAATGCTTAGAAAAGGGAATCCCAACTGGCAGCCTGTACATCCAATCCAGCTGGCATATAAGTATTTTGCCTAAACAGTGTTAGAAAATATAGGAAATTTCACTTAAAAATCTAGACTGCTAAATTCTTTTGAAAACGAAGATCTGGCAACACCAGCACTGCGTGGCATCCCTCAGATATCTGAGTGGCTGCTCTGCCCCCATTGAAAAGGGGCAAATGCACTCCATCCAGCTTGTCATAGCCTCCCCAAGCCTCTTTCCTGGCCCCAAGAGGCAAACTCCTCTGCCCTTGCACAAAGGTGGGTCCCATGGTGCTGTTGTCTGTCCCAGCCCTACCTTGTGATGGAGAACCTTCCATGTGCCAAGCAGAGTTTGAAGGCACTAGGGATACAGCAGTAGCTGCTACACTCTTCCTGTTCACAGAGCTTAGAAACTGGGGAGGCCAATGGAGCTCTAATCTCAGCAGGGTGGGGCTGCTGGCATCCTTTAACAGTGCAGATTTAACTTTGCATGTAGGGAATATTCCAGCTGTCTGCTCATCCCACACACCCACTGATGAACAAAAGCACATTCAGAATGGATGCTCAACTCACTATAGAGATTTTGACACAAATTTCCTGGAGTTTGACATTGTATTGTGACACATTGCTTTAGCAATCAGGTCAGACCACTGTCTGAAGAGGGCAGGGAGGGGAATAATTCAGTGTGATACAAGAGAATTTAAAAGAGCACTGGAATGTTTTTGGCAATAGCAGTTTCATTGCATTCCTTCATTTTTCTTTACAAGCTGGAGTCATTTCCAATATTGTGCCGGTATCTGACCTGGTCTTTGCCGGACTCAACTGAAGATAGATTAAAACAATAGAGCAGGTATGACCCGCAGGGCTCAGAGGATTTATTTGTTTTCCTAAAACTCTTGCAGCTGATCATTTGGCCAATGTAAGCATCTGCCTGCCTGTGTCCCTTGAGGGTACTATTTTAAGGAGAAGGTGCTTTGTGGAACAGAAGGGATTTTTCACTACTGAGACTTCCCCTATTCCTTCTGCAGAGACAATGGGGAAAATACATTTGATAAAGTTTTAGTGGGAACTGAAAAAGGCACATCACATAAAAGTATGACCTTTATCTTTTGCAGTAGAATTAATTTTCACTGAACAAGAAGCAAAGAAGGATGAAAACACCTAAGGTCCCAAAGAACTTAATACAATAAAACAAAACCATAATATTCCTGTTTTGAGAACTAGTGCTAATCAGAAACTCTGAAGGGTTATGGACATCGAGGTAAGGGAAGCAGGTTGTTCTAAATTTCTGGCAAAGACAGTAACAGGATTTGGAAGTGAGCTCACGAAGGCTGCTCTGTTGACCCAGTGGACCTCCCTCCCTTCCTCCCTCCCTCTGTTCCAAACCAAGGTAATGGCATAGCACAGTGAAGTATGAATTAGGGACTGTTTGCCTGGGACAGACCTGGATTTGAACCCCAGCTCTGCTACTAACTAGCTGGGTAACCTTGTTACCCAACCTCCCTAAGCTCTAGCTTCCTCACTTATCAAAGGGGATTCTTAATACATATTTCAGAGGATTGTGGTGAGAATGGAATAAAAAGCGTTTGTAAAGTAGCTGGTCCATAGCAAGTATTCAGTAAGGGGCACCAAGAAACAGACAGTTCTGAGTGTACAGTCAAATATAATAATATTGAGGACCTTTTCATAATATCAGTTATCAAAATTTGACATCTGAATTCCTGTATTCCTAATCTAATTTTCAAACTATTCAAGTGTCCATGATGTAAATCTAAAGAACCACTATAAAACTAAGGTGAGAGCTTGAGGGGAGGGATACTGGGAGGGAAAAGGGTAAAAGACAGATGTGAGAGGGAGAATTACTTTTTACTGTTCCCTTTTACACACTTAGAAATTATTTCCATCTGTATTATGGTATAATTTAGAAACAATTAGACTGACCCATTTTAAGTGTACAGTTTAATGAATTTGGAAAATGAATGTAATCATGTCATTATGTAACCACTCACTCAAGATATACAACAGCGGTAACACCCTAAAAATACCCTGTGCCCCTTTGCAGTCAATAACCTCCTCCACACAGGCCCAGGCAACACCCATCTGCTCTCTGACATGATCTTTTTGCCTATTCTAGAATATCATATAAATGGAATCATACATTATGTGGTATTTGGCCTTTTGCTTAGTATGTTTTTGAAATTCGTCCACATCGTGGCCTGTATTACTATTTCATTCTGTTTTATGGCCGAGCAATTATCCATAGTATGGCTATATAACAATGTGTTGATCCATTCACCAGTTGATGGACATTTAGGTTGTTCCCAGTTTGGGGCTCTCATGAATAATGCTGCTGTTACAAATCTGTGTTGCACCATTTACATTTTGCTCCAAATGCATGTATTCACACTTTAAAGATCAGAGTGTGGGAAGAATCACCTCTCTGAATAACTAGAACCTGGAATAAATGAATATAATTACCGTTTGGCTGGCCAAGATTTATATAACTTCTCTCCACATTCAATACTCAGTGTCTTTTTATGTATTATGTATGTAAATATACAAGAAGTATATGTCTTCTGCTAAGCAGTATACATCTGGTTTATTTCCCCAACAGACAACACGAATCAAATCACTATGATGATGTTAAATATTTCCCTATGGCCTTAAGAGTGTTTGATTTTCTTAAAAACCAATCTTTAACAACTGCATGCAGCAACATGCAGGAGATACGAATACTCACATTAGGAACAAAAGAATACATAAGTTCAAATACAGGATGCTACGGTTTGAATGTGTGTTCCCTCCAAAACTCATGTTGAAACGTAATCCCCAAGGTAGCAGTATGGAGAGGCCTTTAAGGGGTGATGGGGACATAAGAGATTTGCCCTCATGAATGGACTAACTAATTCATGGATTAGTGGGCTATAATGGGAGTGGGACTGGTGGCTTTATAAGAAGAGTAAGTGAGATCAGAGCACTCTCAGCCCCTCGCCATGCGATGCCCTGTGCAGCCTTGGAACTCTGCAGAGGGTCCTTAACAACAATAAGACCCTCATCAGATGTGGCCCCTTGACTCTGAACTTCTCAGCCTTCATAACTGTAAGAAATAAATTTATTTTATTTATAAATTATCCAGTTTCTGTTATTTTATTATAAGCAACAGAAAACAGCCTAAGACACAGGCAAAATTAATTTGTGGAGATAAAAATTAGGTAAGTGGTTACCTCTGGCAGGAGTCAGATGTATTGACTGTTGCAGGAAGGAGGAGATGGGGAAAGGAGTGCGATCGAGTCTTAGGGTGCTGGAATTGTTCTTTATTTTCATCTAGGTGCTGGTTCCATGTTTGTATACATAGATAAAAATTCATCGAGCTGTGCAATTAAGACGAGTGCACTTTACTGTGTATATGTTGACCTCAGTAAAAAAGTAAAAAGCTAATAATAATAATCTTTCAATCTTGGATCAAAACAGATTGTATGTGTGACTGCCTGACATTATTCCTGGCACATAATAAATGGTGATTAATAAATATTCATGCCAGGTGTGGCAGATTAAACCTGTAATCCTAGCACTTTGGGAGGCCAAGGTGGGCAGATCACTTGAGGCCAGGAGTTCGAGACCAGCCTGGCCAAAATGGCAAAACCCCATCTCTACTACAAATACAAAGATTAGCCAGGTGTGGTGACGTACACCTGTAATCCCAGCTACTCGGGAGCCTGAGGCACGAGAATCACTTGAACCCAAGAGGCGGAGGTTGCAGTAAGTCAAGATGGTGCCACTGCACTCCAGCCTGGGCAACAAAGCAAGACTCTGTCTTAAATAAATAAATAAATGTTCATTTATCTCCATTGCTTTCATTTCCAAGGAAAATGTTTGGCAAAATGTTAATATTACAAACATGGGGTTTAAATATTCACTCTTCTTTTGGCCTGCGAAGATTAGGTCACTTTTTCTCCTCTGAAAATTGATGCACTGTGGAGTATAGGGAGGAGCGCAGAGTGGGCTTTATACATCCTATCAGAGTGGGCTCTTTATACATCCTATCAGAGTGGGCACTTTACACATCCTATCAGAGTGGGCTCTTTACACATCCTATCAGAGTGGGCTCTTTACACATCCTATCAGAGTGAGCTCTTTACACATCCTATCAGAGTGGGCTCTTCATACCTCCTATCAGAGTGGGCTTTACACATCCTATCAGAGTGGGCTCTTTACACATCCTTTCAGAGTGGGCTCTTTACACATCCTTTCAGAGTGGGCTCTTTACCCATCCTATCAGAGTAGCTATTTACACATCCTATAAGAGTGGGCTCTTTACACATACTATCTTGTCTTACCTGAGTGGATCCCAGCACATATTTTCAGGTGGACATTGGACTTATGTGGAATCTCAAAGGTTTTGTGCACAGGTACTAGGTCCAGGGCCATGTTTGCTATTTCCCTAGCATGGAGGATCCCTTTGGCCTTGTGCACCCCAGATGCCACCATATTTGAAAATACATGAAAAAATGGCACACTTGAATGAACTAAAGCAGACTGTAATTTTTTTAAGGCTGTTGGCAAGGGTTTTCTATCCAAAACCTTTACCTGTACCTTCCCTTGCAGCTTGGAAAGTTTATTTAGGGCAGAGGGTTTGAAAAACATTTCAAGGAATGGGTCTTTGAGAGCAAAAGTCACTACAAGGTTGGGTGCTCTGGACATGAACTGATCCAATAAATGTTTCCGGTCCATGAAGTAAACAGACTGCCTCTTGACAACTATTAGTCAGTGCTTCTTCCTTCTTATGTTCAAGCAGCATTGACTTCCTTGTCTTTCTGACATAGCCTTGTTCTTAATACTCAGTCTCAAGACAAACAAGAGAAACAGTTCGGGAGCAGCCAGCCATGTTTGAGTCAATTTCTTATAGTTCTTTCATACTGAGAATAGGAACTCTGGGTCAAAGCTATTGAGGGCCACAAGAAATAATGAAATGATGTCCTGAAAGTTAATTATTTGACTTCCACGAGAAAATTTAGTGCAATGAGAGAAGTACTTATGAAATAGCAGTCCAATAGCATGCAAGAGTCAAAGGGCTTCCAGGGATATGGAAAATTCATAAAGATCGAGTCCTGGGCTCAATGCTCCAAGCTACGGACAAAATGGATTTCCTAGCTCAAAGCTGAATGATGTGTCTTGAAAAAGCTGGCCTTCTTTAGAGATGCATGACAAAAATCTTAGAAACTTGAAACTGTAATTTGTAAGAGGTTCTCCAGAGTGGGATACAGAGAGTTAGAGGCTTCTGCAAGAGATGAGACTAGAAAGAGCAGAAAAGTTTAATAGAGCAGTATCAGCAGGATCAGAACACTGCTGAATCATAGTGTGCATTGGTACAATAAAGAATAAGAACTTAGATACTTAGACACTAACCTTGAATGTATGAATGATGGAATAGCTGATTGGGAGTTTAATTGAAATTGTGATGCTGAATAATATCTTCAACCTTTTCTGACACTGTTGCTTAAATGAGTGGGTAGACACTCCCTGTTCAGCACACCCTACCTATTTCTGCCTGGATGCTGAAGGTGCTGCTTCCAGACACCATTCAGCAGACACACATGCATGTGCACACACACAAACACACATACACGGTTGTCATGACAATTGAGGCATGGACATTGAGGCCATGTCTGAATGGAGCCAGTCATTCAGACACCTTGGTAAAGGTGTTTTGTTTTGGGGGTGAGGGAACTTGTTTGTCTACCCAGCAGTAGCAAAAACCCATCTTTCTACCCTGCAGACAGTGGTCCTTCCTAACTAAGTGCTCAATCCTGGCATCTCGGGATACTAAAACAAGGCATCATTATTTCTCAAAAGAGCTCTCTGGATGAGATTTACCCAACTTTTATAGGGTCTAACCCACAAGGGGTCACAGTAAAAATAACTGCCAAGCCAGTCTCACTCAGTGCATTGGTTGCAGGGAAACATTTTTTGACCTCTTGGGGACCACTTATGTTAACCCACCACTTGTTGTTTTCATTTGCAAACATTCTGAAGGTGAATTTGAATTTGATTGTTTTAGGATCTAATAATTCACTTAGATAGTGACATATCTAAATTAAAGCCCAAATCATCAGAAAGAATAAGATACACCCAACAAAGATGCCTAATTTACAATCATGAAGAAACAGTTCAGTTCATGTCAAGAGATTTATCGAATGCCTTAGACACAAGGAAAATTATCATCAATAATAAGCATTTTCTAAGCAATTACTTTGGGTGGATACATAGGCTCAGACAGATATAAGGCTCAGGGAAGTCTATGAATACCAGCCACATTGCAAAGCCACACAAGGCATACGCCAACTAGTTAGAAAAGTGGGTGATTAGAAAAGCTTTGGGCAAAGTTTCTAGGGGTAAGTAAGACTTAAGCTGAGCCTCATGGAATGCAAAGTGCTTCTGCATTTTAGAAGTAAAGGGAGGAATATTACAGGTGGAAAAAAAAACTGCATGGTATGGGACTGTTTGAGTATTACCTTGTTTGGCAGGAGATGCCCTGCAGAAGAGCAATGGGAAACAAGGCTGTGTAGTTAACAATTAACCTTACCCAAAAAGAAGTCTGGCTTTTACCCTAAGGTACTGGGAGTTGGTTCCTAGGCCCCTAGAATGCCCTGCCTGAGTCTTTGTTGCTGGGGAGCTTTGGCTACTAACAGCCTACCAATGTGATTTGTGATTGTGGCCTTAGGGCCACGCAGCGTCATTTATGACCTCTGGAGAAACAACTAAAGCTATTAGCTTGATCTCCAGTCTCCAGAAGTGGCTGGAAACTCAAGGTCAGCCACTCAGGCAGGATGTGATCAGGCCCCAGTAGATCTCTGAACACCAAAGGCTGAGGTGATCTTTCATGGTTGACAACACTTTGTGTGCCTCTTGCACATGGTGACCAGGAGGAAGCAGTGTTGTCAATGACCCGATAGGGAGAAAATGACTGGCAGCTGGCACTAGACCCCGCCTGGATTCTGCCCCATGTGTCTCCTCTCTAAGCTGAATTTAATTTGCATCCTTTTACTGTAATAAAACTACAATAAGAAGTATAGCACTTCCTTGAGTTCTGTGAGTCATTCTAGTAAATTATTGAACTTGAGGGTGGTTGTGGGAGTCCCCAGATTTGTAGCCAGCTGGTCTAAAATAAGGATGATCCTGGGCATTACCAAATTTGCAGCTGATGTCAGAAGTGAGGGAAGTCATGTGAGGACTGTTCCCTCAAACTGTAGAGTTGTCTTAACTCATCGCAAAGGCTGAAGAAGTTAGTCATGTGGGGCATTGAATGTAAGCCTGGAGAGTCTGGATATGATGCCATAGGCAGTTATATTCTTGAGCAAGAGAACAAGACAAGCTTCATCTCATAATAGTGTAAGAGACAGGATGCTTAGAGGACTGTGTTTTGTCCAGATGTGGGAAGATGAAGATCTGAACCAGCCCTGAGGCAGAAAACGAAAAGCTGTGTGAATAATAACACTGACTGAGCATATGCCATGCCAGGCATCCTAAGCGCTCCATGTGCTTTTAATCCTCAAAACAATCTTATATGGCAGGCGACATTCTCCCTCCATTTCACAGACCAAAAAACTGAAGCCCAGAGAGACTAACTAATTTGCCCAAAATCATCCAGCAGGAAGTGGCACAGCTGAGATTTGAACCCAGCTAGAATCAGACTCATAACCATTATCTCACATAAGCGCTACCACATGGAAGACACCGTGGTAAAAGAATCAACAGGATTTGCTGACTGGCCATCTGGATACAAGATGAAAAAGCCAGGAAGAGGACAGGACAACTCTAGGGTTTTCCATATTGAGAAACAGAAATTGCAGATGTTCCTATAGCCCAAATTGCCTATTTCACCTTGAGCAAAAAGGACATGAGCTAAGGAGATCTAAGTCATGGGGGGTTCAAATTTGCCAACTAACAAAGGGAACCTAGCTAAGTCTTTTAACTTTCCTGGGCCTAAGGTTCCTCTTCAGGTGGAGTAAATCTCTAAATTCCCTACTGGCCACAAGAAGCAAAGTAGTAAGTGATCAGTAGCATGTGCTCTTAAATCAGACAGGTTTAAGACCTGACTCTGCATTTATTAGCTACGTGACCTTGGACAAGTAACTGAGTCTTGGCATTCCCATCTGGGAAATGGGGATTATAATAATATCTGGGTTATAGAAACGTTGTGAAGATATATACCATAATCAAATAATCTATGTCAAGCCCTTAGCACAATGCCTGACATATGACTAAGTATTTGATACATGACGGTTTTATTGTTAGTTTTCATGCAATGAGATATCATAGAACTTAGCCCCAAAACCACCATTCCAGATAATTCCATTGGCCAAACTCAGAGGTGAATAATTAATTTTTTAATCATTACTAATAAAGACATGAGAAAAGCTTACCATGTTTTAACTACCCTTGATGCAAGTATACAGTTATGTTATTCTACTGTGTGAGTCATTATTGTCCAGTGCTGTGATGATACACACCATAAGCATAAAAGTTCACACGATGCATGACAAAATTGTTCAACAATAAAACAGACAACATTAAAGGACGAAGATTCAGCATCACTTCAGATTTTGACCAAAACACAAGTTAATCAGCACATCCATAAAGTATAACAAAGCAGAAAGTTAGTTACAATCAAGTCCTAAATGCCTAAGTACTTAATATATTTTTCATCAACTCCAAGCAAAATTTACTTCAAATTTAGCCAAAAGGTTATTTCAATTTTCTTTTTTTTTTTTTTTCTTCAGCGGTGGCCATCAGAGATAGTGTTATGACCCTCACCCACATTTCTGTATAATGAGCTTACCTTTGGAGAATAAAGGGAAATCCTTTAAATCTGAGGGTTATTGAAAATCAAAATCCCTGCTTACTATGTAGTTAGTGCCCTGTATTTACCCATTAATTGTTAGATATATTAAAAGTTGTTATCTTTGCTGGGAGCAGGTTTGGGTCTAAACACCCGTTCAATGGTTCTGAATTAGAGGCAAGGGGAAGAAAACCCAGAGATAATAGTAAAATTCAAAGTAAATGTGGTTTAATTACATTGTCATGTATGATAGCAACTTTAATTTCATGATGCAGTGTTTTATGGTAATGAAAAGAAACACAAGGAATTGTAGGAACACAATAGTTTCATCAACATTAACCTCATAATGCAATATTTTTCAGTAATGAATGGAAAGAAAAGGAACTGTGTGGGTTGCAGTGACTCACCGCAGCAACCTTCATGAGCAGCAGGTGGAGTAATGAAGGTGATGGGAGAACCATCGTCTCCTCTTCAACATGGCTATTGGTCTCAGTCCTTCTGTGTGTTACTAGACTGCACCCTGAAGGTAGAGATCCATCTATCACATTCAGCCTCCTGCCCTTTAGAGCTCCAGTGCTAACACAGTGCCTGGCACATACAGGTTTCTCAATTACTGTGCATTGAAAAAATGAATCTTAAATACTTTCTAAATCTATTTTCAGTTTGCCTGATGGCTAACAAAACATTTCATTGTTCCCTTCTCAATTTATACAATTAAAAATGAAATTACAGTCGGTAATGATTATTGATATTATAATTTTATCTAAATATTTGTTCTGTGCGTCTTTCAAAATTCACCGCCTTTCCTCACTGGCCATGAGGAAAGGAAAATACCTATGTCAGTAAAAGGTTGGAGATCATTGAGCTAAGTGCCGGAAAGTCTGACCACAAAAATAAAAATATAAAACCAGTTTGTTTCCCTTATTATTGAAAAGGATGGCTCTCAAATCAAAGCAGTAGACATTTCCTCAGGGCCAGCAATGAGAAAAGCCATAGGCACAATTGAGACTACTAAGAAGATTTGCTTTCTAGGAGCTTACAACTTAAGAAAGTTCGAATGTTTACATAAATGGTTACTTTCCCTTAATTCCAAGCTTTGTCTCCACTAGAAATTAATATTATTCCATGTCTAAGGTAATACCCACCCATACATCAATAGTCACAAGCATTTCCTATCGTCTCCATGTTGTAGACATCATAATGGTCTATAATTTTTCCCAAAGGTGGTATAGAGCTTGTCCAGGAAATCCACTACCTGATACAGTGTGCTGATGTAGAAAGTCGAGGGAAGCCTACTATGTCACTGGAATGGAGCAGGGAGGTAGAAAAAAAGTAAAATCAGGCAAAATAATTGGCAAGACCTAACTAAGAAATGGTACTTCCTTGTTTGGCACAATTTTTTAAAGCTCTCAGAAATCTGAGCCAGGGAGACCAGAAAGTCATGAGTCAGTCAATGGGTTTAGAAAATATCCTTAGTTGTTTGTAACTTGTTTGGTTGGGATTTTGTTTGGGTTTGCTTTCGGTGTTTGGGTGTTGGTTTTGTTTGGGTTTTGCTTAGCTTCATTTTAGACAGTGCTGGCGTATTCAAAGCTAGGGAAGCTGGGTGCATGAGAGCTCTATCCGCTAACATCTGGACTCCCCCTGTTTCTGTTGATCAAGTGAGTGGGTTTATATAACAAGAGATTTACATGGACTGAGACAGCTCTGCAAACTCATTTAGAGAAGTCCCAGGTCGAGGTTAATTTGCTTCCCAGTTATCCTGATTCCTACCTACATTCTAGTTTTGTTTGTTTGTTTTTGTTTGTTTTGTTTTTTTGAGACAGTGTCTCTCTCTGTCATCCCGGCTACAGTGCAGTGGCTCAACTGTAGCTCACCGTGACCTTGAACTCCTGGGCTCAAGTGATCTTCCCACCCCAGCCTCTTGAGTAGATAGGACTACAGGCACTTGCCACCCATGCCCATCTAATGTTTTGTATTTTTTGTAGAGACAGGTTCTCTCTGTTTCTCTGGCTGGTATTAAACTCCTAGTTTCAAGTGATCCTCCCACCACAGCCTTCTAGATCTTTTATTTTTTGGTTGTTAGTGATGCTTTCATATCTTCAGATAGATTTCTCTGAGGTTATACTAGCCTCTGCTGGAGAGAGGTCTTTTGTCTTTTTCCTCCCAGGAAGGAGTCTCTATCAGTGACATGGCATGGCTTTAAACTCTAAAGAGCCGGTCTTTAAGCTCTATGCCTCAGTTTATCCATCTGTAAAACATGGACGCTCTCTTGACCCCCAGTTAGAAACTGACTGCTTTGAGTAACTGCTGTAAACTGCAAATCATTTGCAAGGCTTCCACCTCACAGCTTACAACTTCAATTTATGGGTTTTTCTCAGAAATTTCTAAACTTTCCCCCAGGCAAGGCAACCCTGGTTCTGCCTCATCACAGATGGGGTCATTGTATGTTTTGTTATGGCAGGGAAGAACTCTATGGCTTATTTACTTTAGATTTAAAAAAAATTCCCTGAAATGAAGTATAAGCATTCTAAAGCAATTTCCTGCTGTTTTTGCTAACCTGCATGCCTTTTAGCTCTAAGAAATTGATTTAAGTTAAAAAAAAAATAAGGTGGTGGGGTGGAGGGACTTAACCAAATCACACCAACGTATTTTATTAACAACATGCCTAAGTGGTAAGCTTGCTGCCACTTGATTCAAATGCCTGCAGTTTCTTCTTTTGCAGATATTATTTACTCTCCACCTACTGCCAGTCACGCACAAATTGTATAACACTGTAGATTGCTCCAACTCTCTGCCTTTTAAGCTGAAATCCTAATGCCAGTCATGTTAATTTACCTGAAAAGATGGACACACTCAGGTATCTCTGAGCCAGGCAGGTTGGCCTTGTCTTAGGTCATCAACAACTTGTTTCAGTAGCGTGCCTATTTTTAGGTATGAATCCGAACAGTTAATTACCCTTAAGGAAAAGGACACACGGGGGCCCACTGTCATGCCTGCAGCATCATTTTTTACATTGGCACTCTCGATTGTTCTGTCCTCCATACACAGTAAGTAGGGTATGGTTTACATACTGTTTGCTGGGCCACAGTGGATTTGTACCAAGTCAAGTGTATTCCCTAACCCAGTCTTCCCTGGGGCCACTGTTGAGATGGGGTCAGGGGTGCTGCTAGGAGTGGAGAGAGAGGAGAGTCAATTGGAGGAATGGAAGCTCTGCCTGCAACCTCATTAGGATCGACCTTTACTCATCTAGCACTTTGGTCATTGAGATTGATGCCTCCCCTAACTTAAAATACTTATTATGGGAACCAGGACCTCTCAGGGTGCGTTAAGCAGGCCCAGCTTCCACCCTGCAGTGATTTGCAATTTCCTTGTTGGGAGCAGTGGCAGCATTGTTAGTTCAGAGAGCTGGGCTTTGCCCTTTTGGGAGGTTGTGGGGCTTTTTGCTCCCAAGAGGTGGCTATTACCTTCCTCATGGGGAGTTTTTTTCTAAACAGGAAGCAGTGGATGAACAATTTTACCATGTCCTCCTCTAGTCTTGGGAATTAAAAATCTTAAGTTATTTGAATTGTTAGGCTGTCGGAAGAAAAAAATCAACTAAGATCGCCATTCTGTCTACAGGGTGAAAACAAACAGAGTGATTTACTGGGCACATTTAGCACTCATTTCCCTTGCAGGAAGCTTGGGATCCCCTGGAGGGATAAAGGATGAATATTTATTGGAGCCTAATAATGGTGGAAAAACCTGATTTTGTATTTTTTTCTGTGAAAGAAATAGGGTGATTTTATAAATTTCCCTTAGGAATTTCTGTCTCAATAGCGTTTTTGCTATACGTGTTCATAATCTACCCTGGTAGTATTGTCTGCTAAATACTTATAAATGCAGCATGATCTGGCTATATTGCTTCATCATTAATTGAGGAATATAAAATGCAGTCAGGCCTCCAATCAGTGTTTACAGAGCACCTACCATGTCCCAAGCACTGGACTAGGCACTGAGGGATGTAAAAATGAACAAAATTTAGTTATGCCACACAAGAATTATATAATCCTGCTAGATAAACAGAAATGTGTACAGTTAATCACATACGTATACTACTTGAATATAAAAGTCAGGCTTGCCATGGCCAGGAGAAGGTTTAAAGGGTTACACAGGAAGTATTGACATGTTTCTACCCAAAGGGGGGATATCTTTTATTTCATATAGATTTAGAAAGTTATTCATCTCACCAAAAGGAAGAGATTAACTCATCCAGTCTACAGAATAGGACTGGCAAAGACCCCAAAGGCTTATGAAAATGAATAACTTGGATTAGCTTGGTTCTTCGTTTTTGAGCTGCCTTTGAGAATATGGATGAAAACACGGGTCCTCTCCTGGAAAAATGCACATATATACCCAGCCTTGCATGTAATTTCAGGGATACATGGGCCACTTGAAACTTCAACATGGACTGTCTAGAGCACCACCAAATTTAGATAAGCAGACAAAAGAGCCAACAATGACATTCTAGTAAACATCAATATTTAGAAGTAAAAAGGCATTTAGAGGAAGTCAAACAGAGAAGAGCCATTGAAAGAAACTATGGCATTGTCAGAATTGAGTTGGACTGTGGGGGCTATTCATCCAGGGCAGCTCTCTGGGTCATCAGGCATCACCAGTTGGTAAAATATCCATGTAAATGCAATAAAATGGATGCACTAGTCTGTTCTCAGGCTGATAATAAAGACATACCTGAGACTGGGTAATTTATAAAGGAAAGAGGATTAATAGACTCACAGTTCCACATGGCTGGGGAGGCCTCACAATCGTGACAGAAGGCAAGAAGAAGCAAGTCATGTCTTACACGGAAGGCAGCAGGCAAAGAGAGAAATGAGAGCCAAATGAAAGGGGTTTCCCCTTATAAAACCATCAGATTTCATGAGACTTATTCACTACCACAGGAACAGTATGGGGGAAACCTCCCCCATGATTCAATTATATTCTGCTGAGTCCCTCCCATAATATGTGGGAGTTATGGGAGCTACAATTCAAGATGAGATTTGTGTGGGGACACAGCCAAACCATATCAATGGAGAAAAATGTATTTACCAAAAACTCCTCTAGAGGGGCTTACCATATATGACTGAATGGAATACTTGGATAGCCCACTTGGGAAAGCAATGACACCTCTAAAGGATATACTCTCTAATAACATAGTCACCAAACTGCCTTCCTAGGAAGACAGGTCAGATTAACTACTTGGCTTTTGTTTTGCTGAGTAGACTCTGTAGGGTTGGGGCCAAAGCTGAACTGCTTGGGGTAGGGCTGGGGTAGTGAAAGCTGGGAGGCTTTTTTGCCTTCAATCCTATATAGTCAGTACACACCTCCCTCTCTCCATCATCATTACCACCATCATCACAGTCATTATCAACATCATCACTAACACTTGTTCTACTCCAGGCGCTGTCTAAATACTACACAGACTAACAATGAAGGCTCACAACTCTCCTATGATGTAGACATTATGATGTCCATTTTATAGGTGAGCAAGAATGGACGGGATGAAATTTAAACACAGGGAGTCTAAATCTAGAGCCCTTTTTCTTAGCCACAACACAATACTGATAACGTTCAAATAAAACAGTTTTGTTTTGTTTTGTTTTTTGAGATGGAGACTCACACTGTCACTGCGCCTGGAATGCAATGGCGTGATCTTGGCTCACTGCAACCTCTGCCTCCCAGGTTCCCATGATTCTCCTGCCTCAGGCTCCCAAGTAACTGGGATCGCAGGCACACACCACCACACCTGGCTAACTTTTTGTATTTTTAGTAGAGATGCGATTTCACTATATTGGCCAGATTGGTCTCGAACTCCTGATCTCGTGATCCACCTGCCTTGGCCTCCCAAAGTGCTGAGATTACAGGCATGAGCCACCGTGTCCAGCCAATAAAACAGTTTTAAAGACAGAAAACTTTGAGACTTCCCAAGTTGCCCATATGCCTTGGTTTGAACCTATATGTTTTAGACCTTCCTTGAGTCAGAGAAGATGGAGGAGAAACAAAAGAGCATTGTGCCCTAGAAGCTAAAGGACAAAAAGGATAGAGTGATAACTTTCTCAAGTTTTTAGAGACGTGACCTAGGGTGAGGACTGAAAAGTAACTGTTGGTGTAAGTCATGGCCTTGGCGAGGACGGTTCCTATAGAGTGATGAGGGTGCAGATTGCAAAGGGTTGAGGAGCAAATGAGAAGTGGAGAGGAATCATTGAGTAGATACTACTTTTTCAAATTCTTTAGACAAGAGGACAGAAAACAAATCTACTTTGGGATGAGGAACTTCAAATTAAACCCACCTACCAGCTGGCCATGGTGGCTCACACCTATAATTCCTATAAAGCACATTGGAAGGCTGAGGTGGGAGGATTGCTTGAAGCCAGGAGTTCAAGGCTGCAGTAAGCTATGGTTGTGCCACTGCACTCCAGCCTGGGCAGCAGAGTGAGACATCACCTCTAAAAAAAATTAATTAATTAATTTAATTAAATAAACCTCCCTGCTCTGCTCTTTTGTAGGAGAACATTTGTGGCACTCCTATTAAAAACTAGGTACTAAGTTTCTTATCGTCATCTCACTTAATTTTCACAATAGACTCATTAGGGTTATCTCCCACATTTTACAGATGAAAATATAGAGGCTCAAAGGGATTGAGTCACACAGCCAAGAAAGCGGCAGGAGCCAACTCTGAACTCAGGATGGTCTGGTTCTGAAACGCCTGACATTTCACTTAATTAAAAGAAAGGAAGACTGCACATATTTATAAACTGAGATGAAAGAGTTAGAACCAAAGGAGACACTGGGGTTATGGGGTGCAACGGAGAAAGAAAATAACTGATGGGGCAAGGCCCACTAATGATTTCCTTTCTACTGGGTCCTTCCTTCAGCTATTGCATCTCCTAAATTTAATAAAAGTCTGTTGACTACTCAAGCTACAGTTTCATTTCTCTACTCCTCTTTAGAGCAAAACTCCTGAGAAGAGTTGCCCAAACTTGCAGTCTCCCTCCACTTCTTCTTGCCCTATTGTCCCCTGAACACACTCCAAAGCAGGCTTTTTCTCCTCCACACTCCCTGGAAACTGCTCTTGTTAAGGCCACCAGGGATCTCTCAACTGTCACATGCAGAGGTTGATTTAAGAATCAACTTTACCTTGCTTGGCCAGCCATGGTATTTAACACAGTTGACCACAGTTCACTCCCTTCTGCGGGAGATACTTTCCTCACTTGGCTTTGGGGACACTGTCTAATCTTGATTCCTGCCACCCTATCACAGTCCCCCATGCTGGCTTGTCTTCTCTCTCTCTCCCAAGCCTCAACGTTGAGGGACCACAGTGTGCAGTCGGCAGATCTCTTCTCTTCAGTATCTATATTCACTGTTCTAGGGGAGCTCATGCGGTCTCATGGTTTAAATATACAATCTATCAGTATATGCTGATTACTCTCAAATTTATATACCTAGCCTGGAACTCCTTCTTGAACTTCAAATTTGTATAGCCAATGCTTAACTGACATCCCCACTTGAATAACTAATAGTCTTCTTGAAATAACATGTCCCAAATTTTGCTTTTTCTTCCCAAAAGTGACTTCTTTCCAAGACTTTAGGAAACAGCAACTCCATGCTCTCAATGGCTCAAGCCAAAAATATACAAAGCATCTTTGATTCCTTTCATTCATATTGCACATCCAAGAGCTAATCCAAGAGTAAGTGCTATAATATCTAACTCTAAAATAAATCCTGTATTAGACCACTTCTCACTAATTTATTGCTACATCCCTAATTGAAGCCAGTATTACCCTTCCTATGGACTAAACCTCCTAACTGGGCACTCTTACTCCACATTTACCCCTCCTACCATCTTCTTTATTCAGCAACCAAAACATTCATTATAAAAACAGAAGTCAGATCATATTTTTCCTTTGCTCAACCCTCCAAATGCTTCTCACAGCACTCAGAAATCTGTAGTCCTTACTAAGGTGTCCAAAGCCATGCTTAAGCTTGTCCCAGCTGCCTCTTATACTTTATCTTCTACTTCTTTACCCCGCCATCCCACTCACCAGCCTGCTTGTTGTCCCTCAAATTTGCCAACCATGTTTCTACCTCTGCTACTCCTGCCCCTCTGCCCCTAGAAGTCACTCAGTTCATTTAGGGATCTGACCACACCATAGAAAACAGCAGCCCCAGTCACTCTCTCACTCCTTACATGGTTTTACTCTCCTTCTTGCATTTATCATCACCTGATGTATCACATATTTATTTACTAGTCAGTGCCTTTTCTGTCTTCCTCCACTAGACTATAAGCACTGGTGAACTGCTGTATTGTCTGCCTATTACAATATATAACACACAGCAGATAATTAGTAAGCATTTGTTCAATGTCTAAATAAAAGGAAGCAGAAGGATGGGTTCCAGAACCCAAGTGAAGAGGTTGGCCTCAGAAAGTGGAAGGCACAGATCTTCTATTTGCAGAATAAGAAACGAGGTAGAGATGGGCCTTAATTTGGTAAGTTTCATGATAGTTGGAAGTCAGTCAGTTTCATACTTTAGAACCTGTAATTGGGAAGACATGGTGGTAAAGCCAGGTGATTCGTTGGGAATGAGGAGAGATGAGATTAAAAAGGGATGTAAGGAAGAAGTAAAGATTAGTAATGGCCATCATGGCAATTAGGGATAGATAAAAAGATTGCTGAACAGCTATAGTTCTGGTGGCCCAGAAATATCTACATCAATGCCTGGAATTACATATCTGGGTCCCAAGATAGATGGAGGCTTAAAACTTCAAGTACGGAAATCATTGGCATATAGGTGGTGGTGGAAACTGGGAGCTGGAACTAAATCAGAAGGTTTATTTATTTATTTTATTACTATTATTATTATTATTTGAGACAGAGTCTTGCTCTGTTGCCCAGGCTGGAGTGCAGTGGCGCATTCTTGGCTCACTGCAACCTTCACCTCCCCGGTTCAAGCAATTCTCCTGTCTCAGCCTCCTAGACTACAGACACATGCCACCACCCCTGGCTAATTTTTGTATTTTTAGTAGAGACTGGGTTTCACCATGTTGGTCAGGCTGGTCTCGAACTCCTGACCTCAGGTGATCCACCCAACTCAGCCTCCCAAAGTGCTGGGATAACAGGTGTCAGCCACCACATCCAGCCTAAATCAGAGGGTTTAGAATGAATAAAAAGCATGCCAGGAATAGCATGCCCCATTAATCTTTAAAATTTTTTTGTAGAGACAGGGTCTCACTATGTTCCTCAGGCTGGTCTCGAACTCCTGAGTTCAAGCAATCCTCCTGCCTTGGTCTCCCAAAGTGTTGGGATTACAGGTGTGAGCCACTGCTCCCGGCCAGTTTTCTTATATTTAAAATAACAACTGTCAATGTCCAAGGTGTATGAAAGATGCAAAGCTGCTAAAAAGACTGTGAAGGAACAAGCTGAGCAGTGGGAGGTGAACCAGGAGAGAGGGAGTAGGGAAATCCATGGAGAAGAGAGTTTCAAAAAGAAGAGAGAGGTCAGCCATGTCCAGTGCTGAAAAGAGGTCAAAAAGAAGAACCAGTTATCCCAATTGGTTACTAAAGAATTATCGGTTTGGCAATTATTGTGCTACCAGACGTTTACTGATTTTAGTGCATTAAAACAATGCTTAGTTTACTTATTAAACTGCTAGTCAGTAGTTTTCCAAGCTGGTTGCATATTAGAATCCACCAGTGATCTTTTAAAATACCAATGCCTGAATCTTCTCCCCAAATAATTATAGCAGAATGTCTGAGAGGTGGGGCACAGGCATTAGTTTATTATAACAGCCCCCAGAGGATGGTAATGTGCAGCCAGAATTGAGAAATTCTGTGCGAGGGGGAGCTGGGCTTTCTACAATAACACATGGGGAACCTCTATGCCTGGTACATTCTGGGCAATCCTAGCCCACCCAACAAGATTATAAACCAGAGGGCAGAGGGCAGAGGACAGAAAACTTTGGACCTGGAGATAATCGGAACAATCTGTTGAGATGCTGGCGGACCTTTCCTAGGTACCTGTATTAGTCTGTTTTCACACTTCTATAAAGAAATGCCTGAGACTGGGTAATTTACAAAGGAAAGAGATTTAATTGACTCACAGTTCTGCATGGCTGGAGAGGCTTCAGGAAACTTACAAGCATGGCAGAAGGCAAAGGGAAAGCAGACACCTTCTTCACAAGGCAGCAAGAGCAAGGGAGAGAATGAAGGAAGGAGGAACTGCCAGACACTTTTAAAATGATCAGTTCTTGTGACAACTCCCTCACTATCACGAGAACAGGATGGGGGAAACCACCCCCATGTTCCAATCACCTTCCATCAGGTCCCTACCTCCAAACATAGGGATTACAATTCAAGATGAGATTTGGGTGGGGACACAGAGCCAAACCATATCAGCACCTAAGCCTGAGGATGTGACGGCCACTCTCTCTGCCAGGTACCTTCTACTGACTTGCTTCCTTGGTTTGGCAGATCATTAAAACAAAGATCCTACTTGATTCACTTATAAATAATAATAGTAATAGTATCTATTACCCTATTTGTACCAAGCATTTGCTGAGTGTTACATGCATTAACTCATTTAATATGAAGGATACTCCTATGGAGTAGGTATAGTTTCTAACCCTATTTCATAGGATAAAGAAATTGAAGCTCACAAAGTGACTTGCCCAAGGGTCATGAAGCTAGAAGAAAGCGGAGCTGGGATACTTGTCCATTCCAGTTCACTTCACAACCTAAGCTCTGATCCGTGTCTCTGTCATACCAGTTCCCTTCCACCATGGGAGTTGGAATCCTCAACCTGCCTGAGCACCTGCCCTGCAGCCTCCAAGGAGGGCTGCTCTCCCAGCTCCACTTCCCCAGAGTCTGGACACTTCCTTCCAAGACTCATGCACAGCTGCCTAAGATCCAGTGCTGATATGAAATTATTTCCTTGGCATTCAAGGTAGAGATTTGTCTTTTACCTTTACCCTTTGACACACAGTAACTTCTGCTAAAGGGACTGAGAATTACTGAAATCCTAGTACAAATGAGAACTGATCCTTAAAAATCCATGTAAGAAGAACATAAAATTCTAAAACAAAGATGTAAAATTGTCATTTCCATGGCTTCAACAATTAGCTCTCAGAAAAGAACACTTCAGAGAAACAAGTAGAAATGTATGAACTAACCAAATCAGTATTATTGACACTGTACTTCAATATAGCATTACTTACTACAGAGCAGGTGGTCCGTTTTGTGTTTTTCATGCATTAGGTCATGGGTCCTTTCTGCCACAATGCTTTCAGGTGTTTGCTGTACTTCTCCATCTAAGCATTAATCACAAAGGGAAAGTACTTCATAGGAACACGGTGCTCCCTGTGTATTAATTTCTGACTCTTTGAAAGCTCCTAAAAGGCAGGGGAATTTCAGTAGGGAGCTACTGGGCTTGTAATTATTATCCGCTTGGGATCTAATAACCAAGCCAGCTGAGTGCTCCCTGCGAGGGGGTGCACCACTGAGCCTTGCCCTGAATGCTATGGCAAATCCATACCTGAACAAGTGAGCCTCAATCAGCTACTTGTGTGCAGTTCAGGAGGAAGGCTTACCAAGGGCATCATCATGTATGGCACACTATCTTTGTTGGGATTTATTTTGTTTAAAGCTTCTTTATTTGCTGAAACACAGGTCTTTGGTATGAGCTGTTTTTCCTGCACCTCCTAATAAGGTGCAGTGTTTAAAAGTAGCAATCAAACACTGATTTGTCAATATTCTAAATAGAGTTGCAGAATCAAACAATCTGTAAATCATCTAGTCCCAGGTTTCTCTGCCTCTTTTGACCTTAGTCCCATCAGCCAAGAAAATTTGGTTGAGCTTTACTTTCAGTAGCTTGAATTCCAAAATCAATGTGTACAATTTTTGATCATTTTACAAATACAAAACTTGATGATAAAATCTAGTGTGCTTTTTCAGATCACATATGATGCATGCTCTTATGGGGGACTGTTCCCAATTCAGATATGCTACTTGTGTCTGCCCCTTGGACTCACTAATGTAGTAACCATTTTTTTATTTTAAATATAAGAAAACTGGCCGGGAGCAGTGGCTCACACCTGTAATCCCAACACTTTGGGAGACCAAGGCAGGAGGACTGCTTGAACTCAGGAGTTTGAGACCAGCCTGAGGAACATAGTGAGACCCTGTCTCTACAAAAAAAAATTTTCAAGATTAACTGGGCATGATGGTGCACACCTGTGGTCCCACTTACTCTGGAGACTGAAGTGGGAGGAAAGCTAGAGCCTGGGAGGTCAAGGCTGCTGTGAGCTGTGATCAGGCCACTGCACTGCAGACTGGAAGACAGACCGAGACCCTGTCTCAAAAAATATAAAAATAAATAAACAAAGACGAGAAAACTAAGGCCCAGAGATGCTAGAATGCCAGAAGCCTGGGATTTGAGCTCGTGAGGGTAATTAATGCCATGGCTGGAGCTAGATTAAAAGGCTTTGTAAGGACGAGGTGGGAAGATTGCTTGAACTCAGGAGTTCAAGACCAGGCTGGGTAACATGGTGAGACCCTGTCTCCATCAAAAATATAAAAATTAGCCGGGCATCATGGCACACACCTGTGGTCCCAGCTACTTGGGAGGCTGAGGTGGGAGGATCTCTTGAGCCCAGGAGACAGAGGTTGCAGTGAACCAAGGTTGCACCACTGCACTCCAGCCAAGGTGACAGAGTGAGACCCCATCTCAAAAAAAAAAAAAAAAAAAAAAAGGCTTTGTAACACCACTGGCTGGTCCTTTCCACTCCACCACTCTCCCTTTCGAAGTTACAATTCTCATTTTATGTTTTAGTAAATTAATTCCTGTCAATTAGACAAATTATAATAAGCCTAAATGAGTGTCTAAATCTCCAAGTGACGGGTGTTAAACGGCACTACAGCTGTGTCTGTGATGGGGCATGCTGCATATACAAGCGTGCTTGCTTTGTTTCATCATGGGTCACTTTGTCATGTTTTGATGGCACCAGAGCTCTCTGGGAATGCTGGGCTCACGTCTCAGGATTCTGCCATGGCTCCTCTCTCTGCTCTTCTCTATAAACATTCTCCCTGAGAAGGTTACATCTTCATCCACATCTGCATTATAGCCCTACAGTGCTGGTTGCCAAATTTCTCCCTCCATCTGTGCCTCTACCCCAAGCTCCTAACACATATTCCGATTGCCTGCTGAATCATCTGCACCTGGAGGTAGATTCCAAAAAGCCAGAAAGACACCAAGAAATTGTTACTTAAGGCAACAGCTTACTCCTGTCAATATATCTCTTTCCAAGACATAAACCATGAGCTTGTGGTTAGACAATGGGATGGCTTCTGAGTCAGCACCCATCAAATAACCTTTCCCTCCTTACCTCCTGCCCTCTGCATACTCTGAGGGGCAAGGATAGTGATTCTCAGGCTTCCCTATATCAGCAACTCAAGAGGGAGACATAAGGAATGCTCTTCAGAATAACGCTCTTCCTTCTATGGGAGGGGAGAAAAGAAATGAAGAAAAATAGAAATAACATAGCATTCAAAATAATTAAAACAGAACCATGTGCTCAACTACTTTAGAGCAAAAATATAATTTAATCCCTTCTGAAAGCTAGTCTCACCTTCACTGATTTATTTATTAATTCATTCAACTAACATTTATTGAGTACCTACCTTGTGCCAACTGTGTTCTGGACACTTGGGCTACAGCAAGGAGCAAAGAGTGTATAGTCTGTGGTTGGGTGGAGAAGATAGCGATCGACCAAACATATATAATTCAACAGTTGGTGATAAGACAACAGAAGAAGAGAGCATAGGCAAGTGAGTCTGTATCAATGATGGACCATGGAATCTAAGCCAGGTTCAGAAAAGGAGGCATGGGAGGGGTGAGACGCAGTCAAGTCAATGGGTTGGATGTCCCAGCCTGATCCACTGGTGGAACTGGGAAACTAAAGGGAATTTGCTAGAAAAATAGGAGCAGGAGGCCAAAGAGTGAAATGGTGACATTGAAATTGTGAGGAGGATCCAATGATAGGTAATGAAACTGTCTCGCTGTTATACAGTATGAGTAGCTGAGGCAAAATGAAGGAAAAGATCATGGGAGAAGATGGGGTCGAAGAACTGATGGGCCAGATATTGGACACATCGTCCTTCGGGATACTGACATCACCCAAAATCATAATGGAAGTAGTGTTGGAGAAAGAGGAATGGGGAGCCCAGGGCTGAATTTATATCCTTCCTCCAGAGAACTAAATGGGAGTGAGAGAGTGAGCTGGAGTCTTAAACAGGTCTTTTAATCTCAATTGCCTTGTCTGGAAATAAAATGGCACAAATAATCTATAAGGTGACTTCCAGATGCCCCCAAAGAGCAAGCTAAAATGGTTGATTCAACCCCTGAGTCTCCTCCTGACAGGAAAAAAAAGGGGGGTCAAATTAGCAAGTGTATCCATTTATCTGTTAAACAGCACTTAGAATTACACTGCGAATTAGGCCTGCTTATATGAAATCCACTCTAGAGCCTTTTCTAAGTGCCTTAATTAACCATGACAGAAAGAAAAGTCCATTCTGCCACCCATGTGTGTCTCCTTCTTTCCACTGTGTCATTCCCACCATTTAAGAGGTAACAGTGCTCCTTTCTGATCAACTGTGGCTTCCACATCCTGGCACTTACGAATCTCCACCAAAAGGCCCCTCCTAGATATCCAGCATTCCACGGGCTCCCCAGCACAGACTGATGGCTTCTAACAACACTGGTCGGTCCCTTACTCCCCACACACATACTCGGCTTCCTCCTGTGGAGGACAGGGTGCGGTCAGCCTAGTCCCTGACATAGACTTGTTCCATATATGCTTATTGCTCTGTATAGAAATGACCTCACTCATCTGCATTTGTCTGAGAGAGTGCTTTCAGATACAAACAACAAATGTTGACTACCATGATCCAGTCCTCATGAAGAATGGTAGGTTTTTTTATTGGTTTTGTTTTGGGTCTCTGTGGAACTACACTTAAATTGCAAATACAAGGTTGTTGTTGAAAATTAATTTACTTGAACATACATTGCAGCTGGTGGTAACCAGATGATTGGGGGAAAATTGGAACAGTGTATGAACCCAAATAATGTCATAATTGGCATAAAATGAATTCTTCGTTATAGTCAAAATGTCATGATTTTTCTGATCTGAAAGTTGAGGCAGATTTTTCCTTTCTTTCTTTTCTTTCTTTCTTTTTCTTCTTTCTTTCTTTGTTTTTCTTCTTTCTTTCTCTCTCTCTTTTTTTTTTAGACAAATTTTGCTCTTGTTGCCCAGGCTGGAGTGCAGTGGCGCAATCTTGGTTCACTGCAACCTTCAGCTCCTGGGTTCAACCGATTCTCCTGCCTCACAGCCTCCCGAGTAGCTGGGATTACAGGCGTGTGCCACCACACTTAGCTAATTTTTGTATTTTTTAGTAGTGACAGGGTTTCACCATGTTGGCCAGGCTGGTCACAAACTCTCGACCTCAGGTGATTCACCTGCCTTGGCCTCCCAAAGTGCTGGGATTACAGGCATGAGCCACCACACCCGGCCAGATTTTTCTTATTATATACTTTTATCTCTCCTTCTGCTCCTCCTTGCATTTATTTAAAAGCAGTAAGATCAGACCAGCCTGGGCAACAGGGGGAGACCCTGTCTCTACAAAAAAATAAACGAATCAGCCAGGCACAGTGTTATGTGCCTGTAGTCCCAGCTCTTCAGGAGACTGAGGTGGAAGAATGGCTTGAGTCCAGGAGGTTGAGGCTGCAGTGAGCCACCGTCATGCCACTACACTCTAGCCTGGGTGACAGAGCTAGACACTGTCTCAAAAAAATAAAAATAAAGCAGCAAGATCAGTTAATAATGTTAGCTTGTGCTGGTTGATATTCCCACACCCCTTAATTTATCTGTCAAATGGCAATTAGAAGCACACGAAACTATTGGTTAACATACACAATTCCCGAGGGTTTTACAATTCAAATAATGCAACGAAAAATGATTTCAAAGAACCAGGCTCTACCTCACTCACCTATTTCTCTTATAAACAATAGCTTTATGACAGTTTTGATCTGTGTTGAAAATGCGTATATTTCTGACCCACAAGAATTTATAAACCTAGAGGTAAATTTCTTAAAATAAATAAACAAAACCTAACAGAAAAATGTATTGGAGGATTCACATCCTGGGGAACAAAATCCGTGCTCAAAATCATTATGATTAGAATATGGTCAAATGAAACAAATCCCAAAGGATCCCCATGTTCCGGATGTAGCCAGAGTATTTTTAGTTATGGTCTCTTTCAACTCAATATACCTAAATTTGGATAGGGGAAACTCACCCTAATAGCCAGAAGACTTTACAGTATGAGACTTTTTCAAACAAAAAGCATATGCTATTCTAAATATATACTAAAATATACATTATATATATATCTATGGATGTATCTATATATGTATGCATATATAGATATAGACATATATATCATATTCTTTCTTAAACATATATGAACAAATCAGACACAACATAATTCTCTGGCTAGGGCAGAGCACACTGTTCACAGCTGAACAACTGAGAAACAGACTTCTTGATGGTTCACTTGAAAATGTGTTTAATAGAGTCTTACTGAGACTGGGTCACTGGATGTGGCGATCTCCAACAAAATGACAGCAGCTGCAAAAAGACACACAGCTCGTTTTGATGTAAAATCTCTCATCCAGAGCAAATTAAAAATCCACACATCTTCCCATCTCCTGTGAAAGCAGAGCCACTGTTGGCAGAGACAGTAAAGATATGGACTAGGTGAGCTTGGCTATACCCACATTTCTGAATTCTACCAGGTGATAATTATCCAAAAAAAAAAGGGTAAATATTTCTTCCAAATAAATCAGATTCACTTGTACATATGTCACATTTAAAAATAAATTTAGCCGGGCGCCGTGGCTCACGCCTGTAATCCCAGCACTTTGGGAGGCCAAGGCGGGCGGATCACGAGGTCAGGAGATCGAGACCATCCTGGCTAACACAGTGAAACCTCGTTTCTACTAAAAATATAAAAAATTAGCCGGGCGTGGTGGCGGGCGCCTGTAGTCCCAGCTACTCGGGAGGCTGAGGCAGGAGAATGGCGTGAACCCAGGAAGCAGAGCTTGCAGTGAGCCAAGATCGCGCCACTGCACTCCAGCCTGGGCAACAGAGGGAGACTGCATCTCAAAAAAAATAATAAAACTAAAAGTAAAATAAAATTAAATTAAATTAAAATTAAAATTAATTTAGTTGTCCATAAACTTATCTATAATTATAGACTAGAAGTTATTCATTAGGACATTTACATTACTAATATCCACTAGACTATGGCTATCAGCCTGAACTTTTTTGTTTGTTAGTTATACTCACAAGAGATAATGTTAAAAATAACTTTTCCCAGTTACTCATGTGTGTTAATTTTCATTGTGGTGTTATATAATCTCATGTAGGTATTTCCTTCTAGTACTTCTAAAGTTTCATTTTTTCATATTGAAAGTATAAACCTGTCCCAAATTAATTCTGGTGAAGGGACCGGATGTTACTTTTGCCAAATGTTCAGACAGTTGTCCTGAATCCTTTATTTAAACAATCTCTCCTTTCCTCACTTATTTGAGATTTCATTTTTATCAAATACTAAATTATCATCAAATACTAAATTATCAGATCCATTTCAGGATTACCTATTCCATTTTTTCTTTTTTTTTTTTTTTTTTTTTTTTTTGGAGACGGAGTCTTGCTCAATAGCCCTGGCTGGGGTGCAGTGGTGTGATCTTGGCTCACCACAACCTCCGCCTCCCAGGCTCAAGCCATTCTCCTGCTTCAGCCTCCCTAGTAGCTGGGATTACAGGCATGCACCACCACACCCAGCTAATTTTTGTATTTTGAGTAGAGACAGAGTTTCACCATGTTGGCCAGGCTGGTCTTGAACTCCTGACCTCAAGTGATCCACCCGCCTCGGACTCCCAAAGTGCTGGGATTACAGGCGTGAGCCACCACACCCAGCCAGGATTACCTATTCTTATCTCTATCTTTCTGTCTATCCTGCTAATAGTATCATACTAATTTTTTAACTTTTCGTTGAGGTTTATATTAAAAAGTGCACAAAGCATAAGTGTACCACCGATGAATTTTTATAAACTGAACACACTATGACACCAGCTCCCAGACGCCAGCCCCCCAGAGCCCTCCTCAAGCTCCATCCCAGTCACTGCACACACACACAAACATACACAGGGTAACCACTATATTCACTTCCGACAACTGAGGTTAGTTTTGCCTGTATTTGTCCTTTATATAAATGGAATCGTGCAGCAATATTAAGCTATTTTAATTATAATTTTCTAGTCCTTTCCTAACTTTCTCATGGTTATTCTCACATATCTTGTCTTGACAATGTGAACTTTATCTGTGCCCTCTGCTCCTGGAAGACAGTGACAGTCAGCTTTCCAGAACCTATAACATGGTCCCAAATCCACTTCCATCTTTTCCACTTTTTAAAATATATGTTTGTTTTGTGCATTTTATTGGTTTGGTTTTATGTCAAGGGCAGAAAGAAGGATAAAAACAAGTCACAGTTTGACTCCTTCCATTGATGTCCAGTCCTCTGAGAGTTGTCATCCATTTGGAAAAAGGGTTCTTAGCCACCAAGCTGGGAAGCCACTGGCTCCGGTGCCTCCCAAGCACCCATCAAGTCTTGAAGCGTCATGGCCCTGACATTCACACCTTCTTCACCAGATGTCAGCAGAGGTAGCTGAAAAGTCATTCCCATCCCTAAATGGTGGGTGGGGAGGCTGTTTCCTCTGTCAAAAAAGCCTCATCAGAGTTTACAGGCTCAGTGTCCCCAGCCTCATCAGGGTCCTCCCACACATCCCCATTCCCAGTTGCAGGGTCACACTCTTTTCCAATCAATGCCCTCACTTTAACAGTAGACACCTGGCGAGACTGAGCATGCACGTTTCATTGCAGGTCAGCCACTTGCATGATAAGAGCTTGTGTGTGATTTTCCACAATTTCAGCCTTTGTCTACGAGAGATAAGACTCTCACTCAGGGCAACCTTAGAAAACTTGAGGCTCAGTATGTGCTTCTGGGGCTGGGAGTTACAATCCCTGAGCTCAACAGTTTCTTTCATTACTTTGTCAAGCAAACTTAGGAACAACTAACCAACTTCATTACATTCCTGGGTTCTCCACATATGGTCAAAGTTACTATGTATAGTCACTAAACTCCTTGCCTCTCAAGAGCAGTGAATCAGGAGTATCAAATGCATTTATTCTGCATAACTCTCTAAAGAGTTCACACCAAAGACTATCAGTGTTTTCTATACTATTAGAAGCAGAGTCCTCAGCATTTTCAGGTCTAATCAGCTTAAGCAGCCAACTCCAGAAACCCCAAAACCAACTAAAGAAATCCATCCTTAAAATTCTGTTCCTCTAGAACCACTCCTGGTACCAAAACCTGTATTAGTCAGGGTTCTCTAGAGGGACAAACTAATAGGATATATGTATATATGATAGGGAGTTTATTAGGAGAATTGACTCATGTGATCACCCGTGAAGTCCCACAATAGGCTGTCTGCAAGCTGAGGAGCAAGGAAGCCAGTCCAGGTCCCAAAACCTCAAAAGTAAGGAAGCCGACACTGTAGCCTTCAGTCTATGGCCGAAGGCCCAAGAGCCCCTGACAAATCACTGGTGTAAGTCCAAGAGTACAAAAGCTGAAGAACTTGGAGTCTGATGTTTGAGGGCAGGAAGCATCCAGCACGGGAGAAAGATGAAGGCCAGAAGACTCAGCAAGTCAGCTCCTTCCACCTTTTTCTGCCTGCTTTTCTTTCTGAACTTTTAAAATATTTCTACAAAAAAGAATATTTTTAATTCAACTGCTAAATGTTCAACATGAATAATTATAATGCTAAATTGTATTTGTAATATTTTCTCCACTTATAGACAATAAAGAGCTTCTAAATGTCCATCTCTAAGATTCCCACATTCAACCCAGTAGAGTCACGCTAAGTCTATTCATCTCTCCCTTAAAAGATTGCAATTTCATTCTGCCCATTTAATTTTTCCCTGGGACAATAGACAAAAATGAAAATTAAACCTTTTTTAATAAGAATACACATTCTTATTTTCCAGTCTTCTACTTTTTCTTCAGTCTTGTCTAATAACCTGAGATTATGTCTCCAAGAGATCAAAATTGATGTTATACCATAACTAACCAGTTTGTGCTTGGAGATACTTTTATTATCCTGCAATAGGGAATAACAACCTTACATTTCTCATGCTTAGCCAAGCTTGTATGAATTCCTAAAGAGTTAATGAGCACTATACTGTTACACCTCTGAGTCTCTGCCCAGGAAGTTCCTTCTGTTCTGAGTGCCACGGCAGGTTGGATAGGATGGCTTTGACCTGGTTTTGAATCCCCACTCTGCCACTCATCACTGTGTAACCTACAGATTCCTATGTGATAGAGGTGAAAACAGTATATGCCCTGCAGGTTTGCTGTATAGATTACATAAGGTCATGATATAGAGCACTTAGCAAAGTGCCTGGCAAGTACATGCTCAATAACCGTTAGCTATTTTCATTATTATCATTTCTATCATTTCCTTAGCTACCCTACTCATCTCTAGCACCCAGAGCTTGCCTCCCTCTTAGCACTTACCACCCTGGTCTTCACTGGCTTACTCCTCTGATTCCATCTATTCCCCAAGGGAAGAACCAGTCTTATTTGATTTTTTTTGTTGTTGTTTGTTCCTAGTGCCCAGAACTATGCTTTGTTCATAGTAAGTCTTCATTAAGTGTAATTAAAGAAAGGACAATGAGAGGAGGAAAAAATGAAGAGACGAAGAGCTATCTGTACACATCTCCTGGAGCAGGAGTTTCACAATCCAACATGAAGTAAGTTTCTGGGGCCAGATGCATCTGTTTCAGGCACTGTTGGTATGAACCACATCATGCATTGAAATCTTATTTTCTGTACAATTGCAAACTAAAGTTTACCATTAAAGAAAAGAAACACATTTTTCATTGGGGATGTACAACCATTAAACTGGAAAGCACCACAAGTATCGTCATCGTCATCATTGACCTAAATGTCTTTGTGATTTAGGTCCATGTGAAGTCCATGACAGATGACAATGACAGAACTGACCAAGTAAAGAAAGTGGAATCATAATCACCTAAGATTTGACTAAATAAAAAGCATTTGCCTAACTAAACTTAGATTTAAAGGTAATGCATGAGGGAAAGGAGAAGATAATGTGAAAAAACTAATCCATTTTCATTCAAAGAGCACTGCCCAAATCTAAGCACTAATTCATGAACTCCAGATTATCTGCATGATTGTATTTTAAGAAGATTACTATGACAATCCTGGTCTGCCCACCAATCTCCTCTTGGACTTAATCTTTATCCATCACTGACCTATGTCTTTTTTTGTCTTACCTTTTTTGTTATAAAAGATTTCAGGCCAGGCACAGTGGCTCACACCTGTAATCCCAACACTTTGGGAGGCCAGGGCAGGTGGATCACCTGAGGTCAGGAGTTCAAGACCAGCCTGGCCAATATGGTGAAACCCCATCTCTACTAAAAATATAAAAATTAGCCAGGCGTGGTGACAGGCACCTGTAATCCCAGCTACTTGGGAGGCTTAGACAGGAGAATCACCTGAATCTGGGAAGCAGAGGCTGCAGTGAGACAAGATAGTGCCATTGCACTCCAGCCTGGGCAACAAGAGCGAAACTCCATCTCAAAAACAGAAAAAAGATTTCAAACATATGTAAACCCACATGCATATCACCCAGATTCAACAATGACCAAATTCTATCATTTGTGTTCCACCTACATTCTCCCTACAGTTGGCATGTTTTGTTTTGCTGGAGAATTTTAAAGTAAATTTCAAGCACCCTATTATATTGCCTGTAAACAACTTTAGTCTATGCCCAACAAATGTGCATGTTCAATGCCAGGACCGCTACTGCACAACCCCAGTGAGCGCCATTCACACTAGTCTTTGTGCAGTGCACAGCCTAAGCAGCCACATATGGCAACCATGTACAACACTTGCCACAGAAGAGGAGTCTGCAAACTTTTTCTTTAAAGGCCAGATGATAAATATTTTAGGCTTTGTGGGCCATACAGTCTCTGTAGCAACTACTCAAATCTGCTGTTGTAGCACAAAAGCAGCCACAGACAATACATAAACAAATGAGCATAGCTGTGTTCCAGTAAAATTTTATTTACCAAAACAGGCTGCAGAATTAAAAACAAACAAACAATACAGGCTGTGGGCTGTAATTTGCTGACATCCCCATCCCTCCCCAACACTGGCCTTTTGTATAGTTCCATAAATGATAGCTATTGTCAAAACCGAACAGACCGTGTCTAAAAAGTGATTCCAGAAGGAAACATACTCTGTTGCTAGGAAAGCATGTATACCAATATGATGCTTTTCCCTTTGCCTGAAATTTTACAAACTCAGCAACCATCAATCACATAGTTAGTAGATTTTAGCTTCCCACGGTACATTTTGCACTGATGAAGATAGGCCATTCCTTATGCAACGTCCAGGCAAAGAAAACCTGGACATGCCAAAGGACTCCATATGAGCTGAGAACAGGACTCAGGCCTCCAATGTTCTTAGAAAGGTGATACTTTAATCAATTCCAGAACAAAAATAATAAACGTTTGCAACAAAAACAAAGCTCCCTACATCTTTTAGGAGGAACTTACATATCATAAATAATTGACTTCTCAATATGCACCCACAACAAATATGAATAGAGAAAAGGAAAAGAAGGAGTTAGAAGAAGAAATTAAGAAAAAGAAAGAGAAGAACAAGGAGGAGAAGGAAGAGAGAAGCATAGTATCACACACATATATTTTTAGAAAGTCTTCGAGTTCAGTTTTCTTAGAGTTCTATTCGGCTCCACCTCATTTGCTTCCTGAACCTGAAAGTGTTTCTAAAAGGAAAGTGTCATCCAGAAGAGTAGCTAACAGGATCCAAGTCTGTCTGCCTTACATCCCCACAGCTACCACCAAAGCACCTTATCTGGAATGTTGTCATGCCAATCCCGATTCAAGGCAGAAGGGGTTTCAAGACCTCCAGCCTAATACTGTTGGACTCAGTGAGGATTACCCCACCTTCTGGGCCATCATCAATTTTGTGCCCACATAAATTCTGGCTTGACCTGCTGGCCTGGCTTGAACTCCTGGCCTGTTCTCCACTTGTACCCCAGAGTTCAGGTAATCAAATCTCTGTAGCTGATCATATTTGAGAAGAGGAAGGGAAACGCCAATCAAAACCACAATGAGATGTCATCTCATTCCAGTTAGAATGGTTACTGTCAAAAAAAACAAGAAGAAGAAATGTCTACCCTTCCCCAGCTCACCGCCAGTAGGAAACCTTCCAAAGCCCATTTCCCATCCCCAGTCTGGGCTAGATGCCACTCCTGTGCACCTGACATACCCCTAGGAACTCTATCGCTGTTCTGTAACTCTGCTTATTTGCCTTCCCCAATGGACCAAGACATTCTTGAAGGCAGAAAATCTTTCTCATTTATTTTTATTACCTACAGTGTCTAGCATAGTGTTTCTTAGATTAATTAATTAGACCTAGTGCTCGTCTTGTCAGGACTATTTGCTGTGGCCTATAGCTATGCCAAACAATGTTCTAAACAGAATGTTCTACTTAGCCAGGTCTCCTCTGGGCACCAGGTGGGGGAGAGGGACCTCATTCAAAATCCTATTTCCTCTAGTCTTCCCTGTCTAGGTATACCAACCTGCCCATCCACGCCACAAGATATTGCATTCACTTCCAGGATAATTGATCCCAAGATAATGCATTCACATGGCAATGAGCCTTAGGAATGTTGATCAAAGAAGGGCTTAGTTGTAGGAGTTCACTGGTTGTGACTCCTACCACTCAAATGTCTGGCTCCTACCAAAAACCCCAGTTGAAAGAGATGTCATCATTGAGCAGAACATCCATCAAGCTTCCCTTTGGGCAGTATTCCATCACAATAACCACATCTGGCAGTGCAATACAGCCTCCAGTGAATCTGCAGATGTTTGGATGATCTAATTCTCTAGAAAAACCAATACAGATCAGAAAGGATTTCTCTGGGACATGATCTCCTAATTCCCACTTTAAAATCTGACCTAGTTTTTCTGACCACATAAAGAAACAAATATCCCCCTGGATTTAGTGTTGTGCAAAAATAAAGCTTGCAAACCCACCCACTGTGATGCAGGGTAAAGCACTTAGAAAAAAACATAATCGTCATCAAAATTCATTCTGGGCCAGAACTTTACATTCAATATCTGTAATCTGTGCAACAACCCTGACTGGTGGCTATAACTGTCCTCACTCTAAATGAGGAAACCAAGGCTCAGAGAAGTGATGTAACTTAGCCAAGGTCCCCCTGATAGGTAATGGAGCTAGATCCTAAACCTGACTTGGCCTAATTCCCAAATTCATTCACGGTGTTTTTCAAACATTGCCATAGTGCATTCCAATATAAAATACAAATACAAAAAGAAGAGTTCTTACACTGGGAGAAGTTGAATTTTCTTCACAAATAATATTGTTTCAGAAACAAAAGGCAATTTTCACAAGCCAAGTAGTCACAGACTTTTCAGTCTCTCCACACCAACCTCTCATATGTTTGTTTTTCTTTAAGTTGGATTCACCCAACCCCCACCCCAGGGAAAGAGTAGGCTCCCTAAATCCCAGGCTTGCAGCTGGCATTTCAGCGTGGTCATTACTACATCTGCACCATCAGCACAGAGGCACAGGTGCTGCCTTGCATAAACCAAAGATTGATTTGCAGGTTATCCATGAGGAGCTTTCCAGTCATAACATTTTTCTCCAATCAAGATTCCACTATCCTTTATGCAAGTACACAGGCAGTAGGGGAGGGAAAATATCCACTGTCTTTTCAGCTTAAGTTTGCTTCCCCAATCATCACATCTCGAATTACATCGCAAGACATTCTCCAAGGAATAGCACAATAGCAGTACTTTTCAGAACTGATGCCAGGGAGGGGAGGAATGTTTATGCTTGTAGTAAGTCCCAGCTGGTAGATGAAGGGCCTTTTCCCCACTCTTCAGAGTGGAATTCTCTGGTATCTCCTACCCCTTACTCACTTCCCACCAAGGAAAGGGATCATCGATGAGTGGGAGTTCACACTCACTATGTCACCATTACTGGTGGGCGGCATCACTGTGGTAAAGACCATCTCTTCCATTACTGCTCCCACATGGTAAGCACCACTGGGCAGTTCCTCCTCTGTGGGAAGAGCTGCCGTTCTTGTTCTACCTACAACTGGGGTGGGTGAGATAGGCCCATAGTTCTGGTGTGTAGGTGGTCAGATAAGTGACTTTATGTCTGCTCTGCAGGCCAAGCTGCTCACATGCCCACTCGCTCGTCTGGCTGAGCATGTGGGTCTAATGACTCGGATGTGGGCTCAGTGGTAGAAGCATGCACTTCAGCATCTGGCTCTCCAATCCAGCTTTTAGCAGAATTTGCTTTGAATATCAGGGACTTGATACTGAGGACAAGTGTTACTTTCTTCTCTTGCTATTATTCCTTATGTGTTCTTCCCATTGGTCAGAAGCAGAAAGGGAAGAAGAGATGAATAGCAACCTGAACATTTAACAACTGAGAGCTCTTGGAAACCAGGCTCTGAAAATATTCTCTATCAACATTAGAATGGCACCAAGTCAAGGGCACATGAGGAAACCCCTCCCAACTGCAGGATGAGATGTCTGAAATACCTGACGTAGGGCATATTAAGAGAACAATTATCTGTGTCCAGCTTTATCATCTATAATATGTGTTTTATATACTCATCAAGCAAAGATGCTTTAGTTTGCTGAGCCCAGTGAATCACAGAGACTTTTGCAAATGTGAAGAAATAGTATGTAGCTGCAGGATACTGCAGGCTCCTTTGCTAACTGGAAGATTAGTTGCTGTATTTTGCAAAACCCCAAACTTCAACCCAACCCATTCTCTCTTAACCAAGATAAACTGCCGTCAACCCAGCATCTTCCTCTTCCATTCCCTACCCATTTCTATTTAGAGAAGAAGGAACTGAAAACTGATATTAATATATTGCTGTATGAGTGTTTTGGAATAAGAGAGTAGGAAATAGGCCTACTCCCCTTCTCTCTTCCCTCTCCTGAATCTAAAGCCAGCCTGATGCAATAGGGAAGAGTGGTGGGAGCAGAAAGAAGCTGAACCTCGGTGGGGAAGCGCAATTGTGATTTCCTCTAATAGGTAAGTTTTTGGCATAATCTGTGCACAAAATAAGGCCTTAGACTGTAAGAGAATAATTACTTTTTCTAATAAAAGCCATTGTTCTTTTGCTGCAATCAACTTTCAAGTTCTCTAAACATTTGTGATATTAATTCTATCAAGCTCTAATCCTTTGGCCATCACTCGTCTTCTTGTTCTTAAGAAGAACCTCTACTTATCCTTTGCCATGATGGGTTAAATATAAAATAAGATATAATAAAGTAAATGAAAAGCAAGGAAAACTATTAGGTTTGTACTTGTGTACCAACTCTGAGAGATGATTGGAGATGACTGAAGCACTCTGTTGGGAAGGATTCTGAGGCCAGATCTGTTCTCAGAGGAAAGGTACTAATATTAGAGCGGTCCATGGGCATGAGCAATGCACACATTGTCCATCCTTGAAAGATTTAGAGTCTTACTCTTGAGTCCAAAAGGCCAGTTCACAAGGACATCAGTATGGAAGGTTGGTGTTGCAATAATACATATGAAGATTTGGAGTTTGGACCAACTACAAGCTCAATATGAGCCAGCAACATGAGAGCATTGCCAGAGATGGCAGCATGGGTGGAGGCATGTTGTCCAAGGCTAGGGAAGCACGATCTGCTCTGTACTGGCAGGATTGTGGCAGGAGTGTTGGGTTTCATTCCAGATGCATGCTTGGAGAGAACTGTTAGTCAACAGCTAGAGAGCAGTGCACTCGATAAAGGGCTTTTGAATCTATGTTTCATGGAGAAAAACAAGGATGTTCAAACTGAAGAGAAAACTTTCAGGGAATCCAGATACCCACCCTTCTTGGTAATACCTGTTGCCCCCAAGGTGAGCTTCCCAGATTCTTAGCAACCACTAACTTATCTAATGAGGTAACCCACAGAAGCTCTCCAGTGCATTTACCTGCCTGCCACTATCCTGGTGGGCCTGCTGCACCCAGATGTCAAGCTAGTAGGCTGGGATCAATTAGCAATTGTAATTAAAACTGAATGTAATTAACCACATAGCAGTGAGATGTTCTTAATTTCCTGAAGTTAAGAGACTACTATAATGTTCTGACAGAAGACAATAAATAATTCAAAAACTCCTAAATTTGGTTATGCATTTGAGTTTCATCCAAATAATTGTTCACCAAGCCATTGTTACCGAATAAAAATGCATTGGCCCACACACATATGTTAACAATCTTAATTAATGATCTTGTGGCCCACTACCAAAAGGCTTGAATGCCCCTGCTGACTTTAAGTGCTTAGAAAATAGATAGCTGATGGCTGTACAACCATGTAAATGTGCTTAACACCACTGAACTGTGGACTCAAAAATGGCTAAAATGGTAAATGTTACGTCATGTATATTTTACCACAAAAAAAAAAAAATGTTCAGGCCAAGAACAATAGTTCATATCTGAATCCCAGCACTTTGGGAGGTCGGGGCCGGAGGACTGCTTGAGGTCAGGAGCTCGAGACCAGCCTGGGCAATAGAGTGACACCTTGTCTCTAACTTAGAAAAATAAACAAAGTTTTTAAAAATAGCACAGTGCAGTGGTATGAGTACAAGCTTTTGGGTCAAGCAGAGAGGTACTCAAATTATGACTGGGCTACTTATCGGCTCTGTGACCTCAAGCAAGTTGCTGAACCTCTCTGAATCCATTTCTTTATCTGCAGAATGGGAGTAATAATGCCTACCAGTCTAATTAGGTGGGTAGCCAGAAGTAAGGAATACAACTGATACATAGAAAGCATCCAGTGGGTAACATGGCAGCCGAGGATAGGTCAGACTCAGCATAAAGACCAGTGGGGAGAAGTTACAGGAAGACCTACTAGCGTTCATGATAAGGAAAACTTGCTAACTTAGAGCAGTCTAACAACAGAAGAGGCACCTCTACAGAAAGACCATCGCACTGCAAAACCATAGCCCCACAAACCACAGCAATGGGGAAACAATGACCCACGAAGCAGAGGTTCACAAACAATAAATCACTCCCCAACATTGAGGCTCGTAATCCATTCCACAGGATGAAGGAGCCACCTGTGAGCAGCAAACAATCTCAGGCTCAGGCTTCCCCCAGGGGTGGTTCCTCAAGGCCACCAGCCCCGTGTATTCTGTTTACTTTACTTGCAGCACTTCCCTATGGATCACTTTGGAGAAAGTAAATGTCTTCTTCTTGATCCTGTTTATGGCCACAGTCCTCATAACTGTAATAAGATAAGCTATGTACACTCTTACTTGTGTGAGATCAGAACTACATTCCCCCTCTCACCCATGGGTAAAGTTAAAGCGGCATCCTCCCAGGACAAGTTGGTTTGATGGGCACAGGAATTAGCTAGAGAGCATGAGACATTCAGTTGCTGGGGAGGCTCAGGAATTGGAAAAAGCTACCAGGTATCTTAACAGCGTTGCAGCCCCTCTTGCTGAAAACCTTCCCTGTGGGTCCCAGTTGTTAGCTTCAGGCCTCTAAGAGGAGTCTGAAATGAGGAGACAGGGGTGGGGATTCCCGCATAGTATTTGGAGCCATTGATTCCTACAAAGTTTTGAGGATAACCTTTCCTTGATTGTTTTCTCAGCCTTTCTAGGAGCTGCCTTCTTGGAGCTCCCCAAAATATTGCAGTAATCCTTTCTAATCACCTTGCTTTGGACTTATCTGCTTGAGTGCACATGTCTGCACTGTCCTGTGAACAACCTGAAGACCTGCGCTATGTCTTTTTCTTTCTTTTTTAGACCTGTGGTCTCACTATGTTGCCTAGGCTGGTCTCATACTCCTGGGCCGTCCTCCCCACTCAGCCTCCCAAAGTGCTGGCATTACAGATGTGAGCCTCTGTGCCTGGCCTTATGTCTTTTTCTTGCTCATATTCCCCACACCACTGCCAAGTGCAGAGCCAGCTTTCAGAGTAAGATTGTAGAATAAATTGGATAGAGAGCTGGGGACAAAGGGGCTGCAAGAAGACAAAGAAAGGAAGGCAAGGAAGGAGAAGAGAACTCCACAGGATACTGACTCCACACTTGACATGCTTTCCCCTACCTTGGGTGATGATGATTTAATCCTTGTGAGAACCCAACCAGGGTAGGCACTATTGTTACCTTCTCTGAATAGAACAAAGAAATTAAGTAACTGGCACAGAGATAGTCATTAGTGAGTGAGGGGTCAAGATTCAACCCGCATCTACCTATTCCAAAGCCCAGGCTGTTTTCTCTAAGAAAACACAGCTCAGCCCAGTCCCTTTCCCTGGTTCTGCAGCTCTGCCCTGTCTCCATTCTGCAGAACCCCCTCCCTGTTACTGAAACCTCTCCAACAATCCAGAGAGCTGGCAGTGTTACTGCAATTCCAAGTCCTACGAATCTACACCAGTGCAGTCCTGTGTTCTTCAGGTAGGAAATATTTGAGAGAATGAATTCATATACGTTAGCTAGGTGCTACTTTCCTTCTCAAAATAGTAATGAATACCTTAGCTGTGAAATTATGGTAGGGAATAAATTATTGTTTATGCTTTTGTTAAAACAAAACAGCTCTAAGGTTGGGTGCAGCGGCTCAGGCCTGTAATCCCACCTTGGGAGGCCAAGGTGGGTGGATCACTTGAGCTCAGGAGTTCAAGACCAGCCTGGGCAACACAGGAAGTCCCCATTTTAAAAAAAATTTTTAATAAAAAATTTTAGAAAACAGCTGTAATGAACTAAATTCTAGCATGCTTAAGTGAAAATTGGGAGAAAAAATTTGGATTGTGACCACCAAATGAAAAAATTACATCTTCCTATCAATGGCTCCGAATACTTTTAAGTTATTCCACTTTGCAGTGTGCAGAGCATTTTAATACAAATTAATCTCACTTGGTCTTCCAAGAAGAATCAAATAAGTTATATATCTTCATCTTTTAATGCAGATAAATCTATCAATATGTTCCTTTCAAGTTTATTCATTGCTTTTCGGTTCGTAAATTCCTTTCTTAAAATTTTTTCCTTTCATCTTTTACAATGAATTATTTAAACAACCTAAAATTAATTTGAGAAATAAGATAAGGTGAGGCTATAATTTGATTTTTCCCATATTGATCTATTTTTTATTTTTTATTTTTTGTTTTTTTGTTTGTTTGTTTATTTAGAGATGGGGTCAACTGTGTTGCCCAGGCTGGTCTCAAACTCCTGAGCTCAAATGATCCTTCTGCCTCGGCCTCACAAAGTGGTAGGATTACAGGCGTGAGCCACCACACCCAGCCCTCCATACTAATCTATTGTTGCAGCACAATTTATTGAATAATCTTTCCTCTTTTCAGATATTTGAGCTTTGCCATGCATTTATTACACACATATCCATTTGTCCATTTCAAACTTATCTATTCTATTCCAAATCTATTTGTCAAGTCTTTTTTCCCAATCATACACTCTTTTAATTACTTTAATATTTTAAAAAAATCAAATAGTGAAAGTACTCCTCTTGCATACTATTTCTCACCACCACCACCACCCCCTTGACATACACACACACACACACACACACCATCCCTGTTTACTCTCATCTGTTAATTTTTCCAAATAAAATTTAGAATCATAATATTAGCACAGACCCGAGGCCTCCAAGGCAGGGAGCTGGGAATGGGGCAAGAACAAGCCATTTCCCACCTTCTCTTGAGCAAATAATACTGCTCTTTTATGCAGGGTGAAGCAAGTAGAGTCTGCAAATTGTTTTTTTCAACCCAACTTCACTCTTCCTACAACTTTTGGAAATCTGTATTTTCAGAAGCTTTTCTCACATCAAGCAGAATTTGTTAGCAAAACCTGTTCTAGCTAAGCCTATGGTGAATCTGTCAGAAGGGGACGGGTGGCCATGCTGTGTGCAGGAGCTTCTAAGAAACAGCACTGCTTAATCCTATCACCTATGACGCTTATAGCAATCGCAAAATTACTTAGACATTTAAAGGGAAAAAATTGTCAGAGATGTACCTCTTAGGTGAATGGTTTTACCATAAAAAGCTGACTGCCTTGTCTTGGGTTAAGAACACATTTTTAGTTACATAGATTTCCTCCCCAATAATTGTTGGAATATTGGCTAAATAAAATATTCTCCATAGCAGATTTAAATCACACCCAAAACTGTCCATTTGAGTTACGAGTATTTGTCTTTTTCTTTGTGTTTTAGGCATTTTCTTGAGACACTGGGTAAAGATGGGAGGCTGCTAAATAGAGGCCATTTAAACCACTTTAATTGTTATTTCAATAGGGAGTTGGAAGGAAGTATGTTGGGTACACTGCTAGGTAATCTACCACCGCGTGACCCACAAATGCAGACATTGTCTAAGTTACATTTGCACTACTTTTAACTAGCACTGGGAAAAGCCTGGCTTAAGAGTAAAAGAAAGGCCTAGAATCCAACAGACCTGGGTTCCAATCCTGACTCCACTTAATACTATTTGAAAACCCTGGGCAAGTTTATTTCCCAGCTCTGTGCCTCGGTTTCCTTGAATAGAATGTTAGGAAACTAAAACTTACCTTGTAGGATTCAAGAATAAGAGATAATGCATAGAAAGGACCTTGTACAATAGTTGGCACCAAGTAGGTACCTAATAAAAAGCCAGTTATTAATGCCTCCAAGAATATGAATGGTCTGTATGTCCATATCATTTCTAGCTTAAGAACTCACCCAAAAAAAGTAAAAGGATAAGAGCTCTGTTGAGTGGAGAAAAAAGATTCTAGATGATTCTCTTAGTTTACAGAATTTCTGCCTAGGAAATCAAATTCTTGCCTCTGGCTTGAAGGGCATCCAAGAGCCCACTCACTGCAGCTCAAGCTTGGCACAGTCGTGGGAACATCTCCCCTGCCCTGCACTGAACACACTCCTCAGGAACCAGCCTACGAGATTACTTTGGGTGAAGTGCCACTTCCTAGAAGCCAAGAGCAGCCATGCAGATGCTGCCCCCAGTGCCCCTGCTGGCATGGGAATCCTTGGCCACTGTCAACCCGCTGCCCAGGCTCCCCTCCACAGTCCACCAAACCACATCTGAGTGGAAGAAACAAAACAGCCCACATCAGTGTGTGCAGCCAACAAAGGGAACAAGCTGATCAGCAGATATCACTGAAAAAGAACCCCTCATAATAATAATGGCTACCGTGCATGTGCCAGACACCCCCACCTGGCACTTTTCATGTGTCTTCTTGTTTAATTATCACAATAACCCTGTGAGATGGGTATTGGTACTGGACCATCATTTTACAGAGGAGGAAATGAGGTTCAGAGAAATTCAAAGTAGCTTGTCCAACATCCCATAGCTGATAAGAGTCAGAGATAAGATTACAACCCAGATCTGTTTGACTCCAGCGCTCAAACTCATTCCACCATACATGCTGGCTGTCCCAAGAGCCCACGTACAGAGTTCTCTGCTTGGGATTCAGAATCTGACTCATAGACTCTGACCTAAAAGGAACGTTTGAGAATCTCAGTTATTACAGTATGTTCTCCAAGCCCACTCTTGTACACTCTGCCTTGTGATACTGGGGATGGGACCCTGAACAGCCCATTTCTCCTTTGCCAGCTGCTCTCTTGAGGTGTTTTCTAGGGGTGGGGAGTCCTAAAGGGATACCTAACGGAGGGAGACGCCATCGGCTACTTCCTGCCTGCTTCCCATTTAGGTCAGCATGGCCCCAGAAAGGTTTCTTCTTTAGAACTCCTATAGCAGTCTGTTGCCACAGCACAGGGATTCTGATTGCAGTTTTCTCAGCACCAGCCATGTTGTACCACTCTCCTTCCCCCTCCCCAGAGGCATCAGGACCCACCTGAGCTAAGAGGTGCATCCCCTTCTCCAAGTTTCTGAGTTTTAATAGTCACAACTTCTTCACTCTGTTCCCAGCCCCTGCAGCTGTTTCCTCTGTGGTTCCTTTGTGCTCCCTGATTGCCTTTCCAGTTCTTAATTCCTGGTTAATAATGAATTGTATCAACTTCTCTTTTAAAATAACGGGCATGGCTTGTCTCCTGACTGGACTCCGTTTTACACAAAGAATCATCGTCTGCTCTAATGCCTTTCAAATGAGGCGGCTGAGGCCCAGAGAAGTTAAGTGACATGCTTAAGCTTGCACGCTCAGTAAGAATATAAAATAATGTTGCTATGATTTGTCCTCTTAGAATGTGCTATAACACCATGAGGTACATACCACCATCCCTATCCCTACCCACATCCTCTTAGAATGTGCTATAACCCAGTTACATACATACCATCATCCTAATAAAACAAATGCAGAAATTGAGGCTCAAACATCATGTGATTTCCCTAATGTCACCCCTTAATGAGTAATAGAGGTACAATTTGAACTGAATTAGCCTAACTGTGAAACCAGGGCTCTTAACCACTATTCCATACTCAGTGTGTTATCTCCCCATCCCTCTGGACTGGATAAATGTCTCTGCATCTTCAAGGGCTGGTGGAGCTCCTAGCTGTGGTTTCTCGCTCTCCTAGAACTGCTCACTCTTGAAGCCAGTAATCTTTTCTTAGCACTACTGGCACAGAATATAAAATCTAAATATTGTCCATCTACTAACATTTCTTTAACCAAGTCCCCAAACCAAAGGGAAGAAAGCAGCTATCTTTTACATGATATTATTGTCTCCCAAGCTATCTGGGAATCTTCAGGATGATTAAAGTCCCTCTCATAGCCAGTTGCAATGACTCTAAGTCCTAGATGATTCACAGAAAAAAAAAGGGGGATGGGGGTGGGGAGGACTACTTGGCAATTAGGAAGGAGTAGGATCACAGTTATGAAAGCTATAAATATCTTTCACATGTCTTCTGTAGACTGGGCTGCAAAATAAGAAAGTTCCAATATCCTATTTATTAGTTATCAAAAAGCACAAAGTTGCACTTCAAACATATCAATAAGTCTCTCTCTATTACCTCTTGACAGGTAGAGCCCATTTAGGAGCTTCCAAGAAGCTGGGTTTGGAGTCCAGCTACTTCCTGACTGAGAGCTCTGCTGAACACTGCAGCCAGTTAATCACAGGAGGAGACTGGATGGCTCCCATGCTGCAGGGCCATGGCAGGAGGAAGAGCTGCTTGCTGTCTACTAATGAGTCAACCTGGATGCCCAGCGGGCTCTGCTGGGCTCAATGCCCTTGTTTGTAGGAAGTATCCTCAGGATTCATCTTAGTTGCAGCCCAGAATGGAGGTTAAGTCAGGAGCCATCAGAGAATGTAGGAGGCCTTGCCACCATGCGAGGGTTGAGCCTACCTACCAATCCAGGAGTAGAGAAAAAGACATCGGCCTTTTCAGGCATCCTGAGCTTTTGTGGGCAGCTCCGTTGAAGCTCTTGAAAGCTCTGCTGCTTTCATTTAGTAACTATTTATGGACTGCTAACTAGGTACCAGGCACTGACAGTATTACTCTGTTCAAGTAAATAAACATTTCCTGAGTATCTATATGTACAAGCACTTTACCAGGAAGAAAGGACTTACACCTAAAAAAGGTGGCCTTCCAGACTCATGTGACTTCCTGCTCATCTCAGCACCCTGGGTGTCACGGGCTTTCTCAGTGCCCCACAGCAGGAAGCAGTCCAATTTACTAGAAAGAGCAACAGACAAGGAGCCAAAGTTTATGTCTGGGCTCTGCCACTCACCCCCTGCACGATTTAGGCAAGTCACTGAACCATCCCACCTCAGGAGTTTCGTGTGCAAAAAGCAATCTGACAGGCTAAGATCCAACAAGACAAATCTAAGGATGATTATTATTGAAATTTATGGGAGGAGGGAAAAGAAAACAGGTATTTCCACCCTATTTAATTTAAACGTTATATCAGACAAATGAAATTCCCTGTGACTATTAAGAAAGACTGGCTGGGCATGGTGGCTTACGCCTGTAATCCCAGCACTTCGGGAGGCCAAGGCGGGCGGATCACCTGAGGTCAGGAGTTCGAGGCCAGCCTGACCAACATGGAGAAACCCCATCTCCACTAAAAATACAAAATTAGCTGGGCGTGGTAGCACATGCCTCTAATCCCAGCTACTTGGGAGGCTGAGGCAGGAGAATCACTTGAACCTGGGAGGCAGAGGTTGCAGTGAGCCTAGATCGCACCACTGCACTCCAGCCTGGGCAACAAGAGCGAAACTCCGTCTCAAAAGAAAAAAAAAAGGAAAGAAAAGAAAAGAAAGACATGGGGAAAATTGAAACACAAAATCAGCCCCAGGAAAACGTGGCCATAGATAGATGGATAGGTTTATTTTCAGGGCTACTCCAGTTAATTTTTTTGGCATCCACCTCATTCAGTGCCCAAACACGAAATGCAGCTCCTACCCTCACCCCCTCCAGAATCACTGGATCCCAACCATGGGAGGGCCGGCGAGCCCATCTCATTCAGTCTTCTGCACCCACAGGACGCCCAGGCACCAACATCCCGGAAGAGGCCTTCCAGTCTTCACTTGAATACATTCAAAGGTGAGGTGCTCATTGTTTGGTAATATAACATTCCATTTTTCCCAGCTCTGATGAGTAGAAAACATGAAATCCAAAACCATCCATTGGTCCTTGTCCAGCCCCCCTGATGCTACCTGAACTCATCTAACCAACCTTCTCCAAGGCAGCCTTTGACCCAGTCCCTCATTCTCCTCTCCTTTATAAGAACTCCTTTAAACAGCTTTGGGTTTCGGGGTGGGGTGGGGGGGGCATGCTGTTAATAGGACCCAACCCTGACATTACTTGTGTCCTATTAACAGAAATGAGTTCCTCCTCCTACTTATTCAGAAGTTGACATTAGGCATAAAAAGATAGGCATGAGCTTTTCAGCCAGACCCTAGGGAACAGATTCTAAAAATATCTCTATGTCCGCAGGCATCATGGCCAGAGCCAACACTATGAATAACCCTCTATGCTCCCTGGAGACTCAGGAGACAAGAAGAGACCTGCAGGCCAGTTTGCATGTCAGGGTGCAGGGGGAGTCATCGGCCAGGACTGGCCTTTGTGTTCTAACAGCTGAGGCATGGCCCAGGGCAATGGAGGCCCCATCCATCCCTGAGTCATGAGGTGGCCCAGAGGAGAAGATGAGAGGATTAGGAGAATAGGGGGCTTTGTTATTAGTATAATCGTAATAATTTCCCTCAATATTTGAGAATTATAAGCAAGGACTCGGACTCAAATTAACTTAGGATTAGACTCAAATAATATTGTAGTATATTGATTAAAATATCATATCTGGCTATACTAAGCCCAGGTCACTGGGTAGTAGAAGGGCTTAATCCCACAAGTTCTATCACTTAATAATAACAAGAATAACTAACATTTATTGAGCCAGTCACTGCTTTAGTTACAGCTTAGTTATAGTATCTCCACAACAACCCTATGAAGAAGTATATAATAACTCAGGGATGCACGGGATCTCCATTGCCCTGGGCCATGCCTCAGCTGTTAGAGGACCAAGGCCAGTCCTGGCCGATGACTCCCCCTGCACCCCCACGTGCAAACTGGCCTGCAGGTCCCTTCTTGTCACCTGTCTGAGTCTCCAGGGAGCAAAGAGGATTATTTATAGTGTTGGCTCTGGCCATGGTACCTGCGGACATAGAGATATTTTTAGTGTCTCCTCCTTCTCATTTTATAGATGAGGAAAGTGAAGCTAAGAGCAGGTAAGTAATTTGACTAAAGTCACACAACAGTGACTGGGCCCATTAACTCAGAGCCTGAGCTCTTAACCGAGAGGCAAAAACAGAGAAAGAATGAAGCCATCTTCCACAGCCGACAAGTTATTCAGATCAGACCAGGGTCTCTGTTTAAATGCCATCCACCACTACATGTCTGCTTCTCCTGAGAAGGAACCAGGACAGGCTCTCACAGATGTGGAGTCTCTAGAGGCCTCTGGTCCCAGCAACTCTGCTGCCTGCAATCTAGTCTCTCCCTCAGCTGCCCGGTGGTGTTATACCTGGATCCCCAGGCTCCCTGCCCCTGCTGCCACCTGTGCCTGCCTGTCTGTGCGTAGGCACTTGTTCCTCCAAGACTGGACTAAGCCCCTGGAACCTTAAATTCAGCAGGTCCACCTGGTGATTCCCAAACGTCAGGCAGTCACATGCTACCATCACAATTTTTAGAGTATCTGTGGACCACTGTTTACTTCATGCGTTTCTGCAAAATAGCTTGTTTGTTTGTTTGTTTTGAGACAGAGTTTCACTCTTGTTGCCCAGGCTGGAGTGCAATGGCGCGATCTTGGCTCACTGCAACCTCCACCTCCCAGGTTCAAGCGATTCTCCTGCCTCAGCCTCCAGAGTAGCTGGGATTACAGGCATGTGCCATGACACCCAGCTAATGTTTGTATTTTTTAGTAAAACCTGGGTTTCACCATGTTGGTCAGGCTGGTCTCGAACTCCTGATGTCAGGTGATCCACCTGCCTCGGCCTCCCAAAGTGCTGGGATTACAGGCATGAGCCACCACACCTGGTCTATTTATTTTTACTTAGCTGTGTTTAAACAGTAGTATCTGTGAAATCACAAGCTAATATACTGGTCAATTTTTTTCTAATATGCATGAAAATGCACAACAATTAAAGGGTTTTATTTTTTTAATTTCCCATCAGTAGAACCTAAACCACTACTGGCACACACTGCCTTATCAGATGCACAAATCTCTTCTACAACACTGTAAACTGTGATCAATCAGCCATCCCTCCAAAACTCTAGTGAGGGGACTCACCACTTTCTGTTACCTAAACATTTCCTTCCCAGCTAGATGATCCAACAGCTCTGGAAGGGCACCAGGCAGGGCTAAAGAGACCAATGGGATAAACCATAATTTTTGCTTTTTTTTTTTTTTTTTCAGAAAGAACCTCATGAGGGAGAATGAGGCTTCAAAGTCAGAGGTAGCTAGAATTTCAGTTCCACTACTTATTTTAAGTTCCTGAGCAAGTGCCAACTTCTCTGAGCCTGTTTCCTCATTTTCCAAGGGGATTATAATACGCACCTCAAAGAGTTGTGCTATGGGCGAGATCACATATGTAAAGTGTCTAGTACAGCTCTTGGCACACCACAATCACCCAATAAATATAAATTCCCTCCTTTTCCACAAGAATAGTAAAATAACCTGGCAATACTGATGAATGGCTTTCCTTGGTAAGAATTGTCCTGGCTAATCTCCTAGAAGCATTCCAATCATTCACTGCTCTGCATATGAATTTGAGGCAGTATTTTTCTTCAAACTTGGCTGAGAGCCTGATTATCTTCCCAAACAGTGAGTGAGGACCTGATCATTCTGAAGATCAAGACAGATTTTCTACCTTAAACGGCAGAGCCCTCACTATTGGTTTTCTGAGGATAACAGGTTTCCATGACCCCAAAGGGAAAGCTGGCCTGCCTTCAGGGGACACATTAAGCGGCAGGGTGCTAACCTGGGAGGGACCAACCCTGAGACTGGCTGGATGTTTAAGCTGACAGAATTTCAGCAGAAAAGCATCAACCATCACTGTCAAAAGCTCTGGGGTCAGGCCAGGCGCGGTGGCTCACGCCTGTAATCCCAGCACTTTGGGAGGCCAAGGCGTGCGGATCACCTGAGGCCAGGAGTTTGAGACCAGCCTGGCTAAAATGGCAAAACCCTACCTCTACTAAAAATACAAAAAATTAGCCAGGTGTGATGGCGGATGCCTGTAATCCCAGTTACTCAGGAGGCTGAGGCAGGAGAATCACTTGAACCTGGGAGGCAGAGGCTGCAGTGAGCCGAGATCGCACCATTGGGCTCCAGCCTGGGCGACAGATTGAACCTCCATCTCAAAATACATACATACATACATACATACATACATACATACATACATACAAAGCACTGGGGTCTTTGAACAGAAGCTACATGGCTCCCAGAAAAAGTGAAGCGCGCACACAGGCAGTCCTCATGAGTTGGTGGCCAAAGCCTTATCTGCATCCCTTTTCACTCACTATTATGTGGCATTAAGGAAATTTTCTGCTGAGCAGAGTGACCTTGACATGTGATTTCTTGTGCTTTTCTGGGTATATGCAGAGCATTATAAGAAGTAATGATTCCCAAAGAGCCCATCTAATCTGACAATTTTCATCAGCCTCCAAGGGGAGATTTTACCTTTTGCTCATTTCTCAATTTCTTTTTTTTAGTGTTACTATAAAAAAGAGAGGAAGAACAAGATCTATAACCTTTAATATGTCCTTGCAAAAGTTAGAGGTATGACATAAATATTCTCTTTCACTCATCTTTGCCACCAGTCAGCATTTCTCAGCAGGTGGATCAAGTATACAACTGGTCGAACTTTCCTCTTTCTCTAAATCTTAAAGATACTCTCCAGGCATCAAATGTGAGTTTGGCAGAAAAACCATGGGTACTAGACTCTTAGACTACTGGGAACAAATAACATGAATCTCGGCTATTGGATCCTGACCACTCTAATCTCAACCAATGTTGAGTCCACATTTGGGAACATGAGTCATAAGGACCCTAGAAATAAAACTCTGATTCTGGTTATTTACAAACCTTGTTTGATGTGAACAAAATCTATTATCCACCTTTTACCCTAAAACATCTTTTTTTTCTGATACTGAAACCACTTAAAAAAAAAAAGACTAAAATACAGTTTAAATGCTTTACAGTAAAAATTAATAACATTCAGCACAAAATCAATACTTAATTATTCATCATTAGCTATAGTAAGACTACAAATAAGAAGATAGTACTCGTTAGTAAAGCCAATTGCAATTGGTTTAATAAGGACCTCAATTAGCAAGTTGTATAAATGAAAAGACAGGAATTTGATAATTCAGTACAATTTTTAAAACATAACCCAACTATTTCAGGTTTATCAAAATCCTTAATTTTGATACATTGTACATTTCAGCTTCAACATAAAGACAAATATTTTGGGTTTTAGCCCTTTAAAAACTATTGCTGTGCTTCCTCTCTTCTCTGCTCCTGCCTCTCTGGAATCATTCTTTTTTTTTTTTTTTTTTAAACAGGATCTTGCTCTGTCACCCAGGCTTTAGTACAGTGGTGTGATCATAGCTCACTGCAGCCTCAACCTCCTGGGCTCAAGCCATCCTTCCACCTCAGCCTCCCAAGTAGCTGGGACTACAGGCACATGACACCACACCTGGCTAAATTCTTAATTTTTGTAAAGACAGAGTCTTGCTATGTTGCCCAGGCTGGTCTCAAACTCCTGAACTCAAGCAATCATCCCACCTCGGCCTCCCAAAATGCTGGGGTTACAGGCCTGAGCCATTACACCCATCCTGAAATCATTCTTCCATTTTTTGATTTAAATTTTTTTTGTAAAGATGGGGTCTCATTATGTTGACCAGGCTAGTCTCAAGCTCCTCGAGTGATCCTCCCACTTGAGCCTTCCAAAGTGCTGGAATTACAGGCCTGAGTTATGCCCAGTCTGGAACCATTCTTTATTAATCTTGGGAACTCCTCTCCATTCTTTCATTAAAATCTGCAAGGAACTATGTCTTCCTCACACACATACACACATTCACTCCACCCCCACAGTCAATGAGCTCTATTATCAATCCCAGGGAGAAAATGCCAAACCATGGGCTTTTTGTTTCAGAATACGGTAGCCCCCCCTTATCTGCAGTTTTGCTTTCCAAGATTTCAGTTGCCCATGGTCAATCCTGGTCTGAAAATACTAAATGAAAATTTTCAGAAATAAACAATTCATAAGTTTTCAATTGCACACCATTCTGAATAGCGTGATGAAATCTCGTCCATCCCACTCAGTCCCGCCCGGGATGTGAATCCTCCCTTTGTCCAGCGTCTGCACACTGTAGACGCTCCCATTAGTCAGTTAGCAGCCAGATCCATTATCAGATCAACTGTCATGGTATCGCAGTGCTGGTGTTCAAGGAACCCTTATTTTACTTAACAATGGGCCCAAAGCAAAAGAATAGTGATGCTGGTATATTGTTATAATTGTTCTACGTTATTATTATTGTTGTTAATCACTTACTGTGCCTAATTTATACATTAAACTTTATCAGAGGTATGCGTTAGAACGTTAAGAAGTTCTGCCATGGCATTTCGTCTGTATGTTTTGTTCTTTTAGCATACATTGCGCTCCTCCCTCCATTAGTCATTAAGGTCTTTGACATTAGATGTATAGGAAAAAAAACAGTGTACGGAGGGCTCGGTACTATCCTTGGTGTGGGGTCTTGGAAAGTATCCCCCACAGATGAAAGGGGACTACTGCATCCTATATAAGTTTTGGGGGGTAATTGGGCCTTTCTAATAATAGTTTCTAGAATAATGTTTTTTATTTTTTAGGAGAGACAGCAAGAATGCTTTGATCTGCTTATAATTATTATTTACTGGTCTATTATGTATTAAATGGGACTCTGTGCTGGACTGGACCATGAGTGATTATCCTTATCTGTATGACATAAGTGTCCACAAAGTTTCAAGTTACCAGCTTCGTTGGTAGTCACTGATATGGTTGTGTGTCTGGGTATTTTGTTCTTTTAGCATAGGCTGCACCCCTCTTCCCTATTAGTCATTAAGGTCTTTGACATCAGATACTCCGCCTTTTGTAAAATAAGATTAAAAAGTACAGAGGTCTACACATAGTGTGGCAGGAAATTCTCACTGGAGTTTACTGCTTGGGGCAGAGATAAGATTGAGGCCATTTAGCTACAAATAGAATGCACTGCATGCCCCATTCCCTTCACTGAGGCTCTGGTAGAGGCAAAGAAGTCCCAGCTGTCAATTCTGAAATTCCCAGGTGCACCAATCCAGATTACTTTAACTATTATTAATTACTGGCACCTCACAACTCATTGCCCCACACCAGTGCATCTTAATAGCATGGCTGAGAACCATGGATTTAACCTACGTGTTGAAGGTCAACCAAAGAATCCATTTGAAATCTAGAAATATCTACAGATCCAGATGCCAATGGCCAAGCAAAAAAAAAAAATCCCCAAAAAGCAGGACAGACAGTAATGGTCAAGTTCAGTGTGAACCTTTCCAAATCCAAGACTGGACCTGCACTCCTCTCCAGCCCAAGAGGAATTGTGGCCTGAGATGGTCTTCTCTGATCAGAGCTAAAGTATAGTGGGAAGAGCAGTAGACTCAGAGACCAGAGAACTGAATTCAATCCAACCTCTGTCACCAACTCACAAAGAGGCAATGCTGAGTGGAGAGATCGTGCAAAAAAAAAAAAAAAAAAAAAAAATGGACTTTGGAGCTAGACAGAACTGGGTTCAAATCCCAGCTCACTCAATTACTCTTCTTGTAACCTAGGGCAAAGCACTCCAGCTTTTTGTGCCTCATTTTTCTCGCCTGTAAAAAAAAAGGATAACAACATTTACTTATCAGGGATTCGTTATAAGAATTAAATGAGACATATGTAGGCACTCAATAAAGGTCAGTTGCTGCTGTGTGGCCTTGGACAAATCATTTAACATCTCTGCACCTCAGTTTCCTCTTTTGTAAAGTAACAGGAATGGGTTACATAATTTCTAGGACTCTTAACAACAGGGAATTCTGAAATCATATACCTCAGATCTGAGATCCTAGATGTCAGATCTTAGCAGAGGATAATAAACATAAGGAATAAATAACTAAGGAAAATTTGGCACGAGGGGTTGATTAGATCTTTTCAGAACGGTTATGGCGAAAGCAATACAGACCAAGCAGATTGGAAAGGCAGCCATCGCCCAGGCACTTACAGAAAGTAGACGTTCCCCAGGGAGCTGGGTACAGGGAGTAGCTCTGAGTCCCCTCACACAGGCCATTTCCACAGACGGAATAAATGGAGAGAAAGAAAAAGAACATTACACCCAAAAATATTTTAAGACCATAAAAGTAGACTCAATTAAAACAAATGTTTTAATGGAGCAAAAAGCAAAATGACTGACGCTTAATTTTGATGCTGGTTCTGTCACTAACTTGGTTTGCAGTTTTGCTTTGGCTAGCAGGAACCTCACAGTCAAATTTATTGTTCATGTTTAGTAACCCTTTAGAAGTTCTTATAGCCTACATGTTATGACTGCAATTCCACTTGCCCCTTTCACTCAGCCATTATACTTGATTTGCCATAATCACAGCTTTGTTTTTTTTTTTAGATTTTCCTATTTCATTGTATCTATTCTTGTAATCCACTTGAATTACTTTATGAAACAAGGCAGAATATAAATAAATAGAAATCATTTTGTGAGTCACTCAACTACTTTACATGTTCTTTTCCTGTGTTTAAAATAAGAGTTGGGACTCTGTCCAACATTCCTTTCAGCTCTAACCCTGTTGATTCTAGTCTTTCATTTCTGCACCTCAAAGGCCATAATATTAGGTGGTCTTTATAGAGCCTTGACTTAGTAAATATAGACAGCACTGGGCTCTCCAATACATTTTACTTGTTCCTTATACGTTTATTAGGAGTCACTTATGCTCTGGAAGATTATTGTCAGTAGAACTAATGAATTTTAAATGACTCATTTTGAAGATTTCCTTCCATCCTGTAACTACCAGTTGCTCCATTAGTATCCTTAGAATTGGAGCTATCACTCCAATTAACTCCAATATAACACTTGAATAGGGCTGAATGTTTGTATAGAAACTATTAACTTGACTAACAGTTTGAAATGATCCCACTTTGATCTTTAGCAACCCTATGTGATAAGTCAAGCTGGGGACACATCTGCATTTTGTAGATAAGGAAAGGGAAATACAAAGAGATTCAGTGACTTACTCAAAGTCACACAAGTAATAATCAGCACGAGGACTTCAACTCTGATCTTCTGACTCTACTCCTTGGCCCTCTGCAACCTCCCAGCCTCAATAAAACACTGGGAGGGGATGCTTCCAGGTCACACACCTCCTGTGACAGCCTCTTTGTTATGTTGCCCTGGAGAGCCACCTGCTCCAGTCCCATGGAGTGCCATAGAATTGTCTTATCCCTCTTTCACATACAGACCTTCTACTTTTTGAAAACAGTAATCCTGTACCCTTTAAATCTTTTATTCCTGAGCTAAACATAAGAGTCAAATTCCCTGAGAGCTATTTTATCTGTGAGGCACACGAAACTCAGTGGCTAGGGTCCATTGCTTTTCAGGGGCCTATGGAAAAAAAAAAAAAAGGTTCCAAGATACAGATAACAAAATTGAAATTAATAGCCATTTAATTAACTACCTGAAAAATGTAACACTATGTCAATGTCATTGTTAAATTTATTATTCATTTATAAATTTATTACAGGTGAGAACACTTGTAGATTAGATTCTCTTGTTTTACAAGAATTCCTGAGTAGGCACACTGATTGATTTATGCCTACTCAGGAGAGTAGACACAGACAATTGTAAATTGAATAATCATGTATAGGCAAATAACTTCAAAGGCAAAAATATAAAAATCCCTTCAACATTTTTATGGAAAATTTTACATTTAATTCAAGATGTGGGTGCATTTTAATTCGTTTGATCTAAGTGATGATGCCTCCAAAAGAGTCTACATAAAGCTTAAAATGGTCCTGAGTCTTCCATGGCCTAAATTTCTCCATGTAGGCCAAGATAACTTTTAGTAAAATTGCTCCTTGTGGCTTCACAGTTTATGTAATTTCTTCTAGTTGCTGAATTTAACCAGTAAATTGAACCCCATTTACATTTGTTTGGAAGAAAATGAAGTTTCTGGGAGCACTCTGGGTCCTGCCACAATTCCACCAACATGACCTATCATATGTCAGAAGCATCCTCTCTCCACACCACACAAATCTAATCTCTTCCAGACATGATGAGAAACTGCTGTAACTCTGGCAAAAGAGCCACTGAAGTCAGCCACATTGCCAAGGGCACAGTTTTAATTGCCTCAAGGAGCCCTGGGGTGCACGGGCAGCACCCTAAATATATTGTAGGTTAAAACCATCTTGCATCCAGACACAGACTGTTAATTCTGTTAAACTTCTTCTATTCAAGTGATATGCCAGGTATCGAAAATGGGCAATTCTTTAAAGGTGCAACGGCTCTGTGAGTGCTCCTTTCACAGGGCCTAACGTGAGACCATCTGGCACGAAGGCTTCATCTGTGATGCCCTCAGAAGTCACCAAGAGGAAAAGCTGGGAGGATCTGCTTGTGAATTCCTAGGGCCGGTAATGATGACAAACCTGCTTTCTAGAGGGCTGGGCCTATGGGTCTTGGCTTCAATCCCAGGCCTGCGGGAAGTCGTGGGGAGCTGGATGATTGAGGCAATAGTACTGATGGTCTCTGCCAAAGCCACAGCCAATTCTAGAACTGGCTTCCCTGCTGGGAAGATGAAAGCCTGAGTTTTATCTGGGTTCTAGGAGGACTTCCAGAGTTCCTCTTCCTGAGGCAGGAAACAAAGCAAGCTCTTAAAGGGGGCGGGGTAGGGAACATGGGGCTCTGCATCAAGGTGTGTGTAGAAAAAGCTGCTACCCAAAGCTACTCTGTTCTCAGAGGCTCAGCATCCTGAATGAGGATGCATTTGCCTCACAAAAGCCCTGTCTCAGTCAAGCCCTTTGGAGTCTATCCAAGGTGACCACCTGCCCTATCTTCTAAGTCTACTTGTTCCATCTCTGTGCTTCAAACCTGAGTTTGCCTCTGTCCCAGCCCTTCAGACTGATGTTCAAATCAGCTTGGGTCTAGTCTCTGGCTTCTCTGATGCTGTCTGCAGGCTTCCCTGTGCTCCCAAAGCCAGTCCTGACTCCAAAACCCAGCCAGGCCTGCAGAGCTTCACCATCTCTGGTTGTCCAGGCAAAAACTCTGAATGCTGTAATGCAGAGATCACTAGAGCTTCTATGTAGAGACTCAGCCAAGACCCTTGAAGAAGGGAGACAAGTTTGGCCATGAAACAATAAACCACCTTTAGAAACTCAACAGCACTTATTGGGTGCCTGTGGAACAGTGCTAGGCACTGTGGGTACAGCAAGCTCTGCCTTCACAGAGCTTAGAATCACCTTCAGACCTGCTGAACAGACACTCCGCTTCCTTACCTTCTGCTGGTAGCATGGTGTTTAGGCTTCCAGGGCAGCTTACCTCTTTCCAGTTCTGATATGGGCAATAAGAGAAGTCACACCTGTGTGGACCAACACCACCGGGAATAGCAATAAAACAAGGGATCAGACAACCAAGGTACATTCCATCCCTTCCAGCTGATTCTTTCTAGTTTATGCATTGTTGCTCTGGGAACCCCAGGATCTATGGGTACCTTCAGCATAGATCCATGAAGTTGCAGCTGTAGAGCAAAAGGAAAAAATACATAATAGACGATAAATACCCTAGGGCTGTTTGGTGTACTAAACATTGAACTTGATCTTTCCACTGGAATAAGGAGAAGTAATTTACCTCATTAGAGAGTACATGGCAGCAAGAAAAATATAGCTCATGAACCATATTTATTTTCCATTAATCTTAAAACAACATCCCTCATCCAGATTAAAATACTCAAAACCAAGGGCGTATGATTGATTAAAGAGAAACATCCCTGAATCATGGGGTTGATTCCTGGAGGGGTAAAACAAGGAGACAGATTATTTGCTCTCTTATTACAGATTCCAAGATAAAACTCCTCCCACCTATGACCATGGATGGGTACTGGCATCTCTGAATCTTTCAAAGCTTGGAATATCTAACTTAAATCTTTCCACAGTATAATTTAATCCTTATTCTCTTATGCTACCCTCAGTGATATTAAATTTTGAAGATTAATACACATTGTTTAGGTGGTAGACCTTAAAAACCAAGAGCCGATTTAACATTTTTCAATCTTAAATTATTCTTAAATTGGGAACTTCATGGTCTTCTCTATATTTACTGCAATCAGGTGTGCCTTACTTTGTAGAATAAATGCATCCCAGAAGGTTCACCTTTAAAGTGAACTTTCCCCCTCTGAGAGTCATATAAAACCAATCCCAAGACAAAATGAAACCATCTTCAACTATTAAATCCTTTTTTAATCATGCATTTTAAAGGAGAAATTTTTGATAAAATAATAATACACTTATGAAAACAAAGTTTCTTTTGTCTGGCAGGATCACTTCTAGAGATAAAGGAAAAAACAGCAATTATAGCTTAAGAACAGAACGTCCTAGACTAAAAATTCACTCAGCTTTTATCAAATCTCTTCACTGTCATTGTACAAGAGAATAACAGGAAATTCTCTTTGGGTGCTCAGACCTTGTTTCCTAGCAATCTATGGAGGCTGAAGGCTCTTAAGAATAAGCAATAGAGCTAAGATCGGGGAAGGGTAGAGACCAAGGTCCCAAATATGAGAGGAAGTGGACCAATGAGGCAATCATGAGAAGGGGGCCTTCCTCATATGTGTTCAGTGTTACCTGTTATCCAATTTAAAGTCAGGCTTTAGACGTCATATAATAAGTCCTTTAATCAACCGGAAACCACATATATCCATAAAGGTTGAGAAGAGGGGACAGAACAGGTAAGAAAAAAAGTAACTGTTTAATAAAAGAGAGCCCAAAAGTTGAGTGTTATGAGTCAGGCTGTAGAGGAGCCGGGAGTTCAGTACCTGATCCTACCCTAAGATACCAGTTGGAGAGAAAGAAAGAGAGAAAGTGTGTGTGCATGTATATATGTGCGTGTACATGTGTGCATGCCTGTATATGTGCACACACAAATAACAATGTAATAACAGCCTCATGACTTTGCCAAGAGTTGATACAGACTAACTCAGAGGAAAAGATAAGGGAGAATCGGAATGCAAATCTAAATATACAGCATATTTTCACTGATGTAAAAGTAAAGAACATTTACCAAACTTTAACTGTGGTTATTCCTAGGATTGTGGATAATCGTGGATGGCTTTTCTTTGCAGGTTTTGTATTTTCCTGATTTTTACAATGAGCATGTATCTTTGACTTCCATGTATAAAGATGAAATGTTTTATTTTAAAAAAGAAAGAAAAGGTTTGAGATCAAGGAACAGCAAGCAGAGACAAATTCCCCTGAGAAGAGAAAACCAAGAGAGGAAAGAACTCCAAACTCCACCAAGAAGCTGTGGATGAAGTTGGTAGAGAAAATGTTAAAATCCACCTAAGAGGCTGAGCCTAAACAGAAGCTGGGGTCGGGCCTAAGCAGGGCTCTGGAAGTGAAACAAAGCAGGAGCCATAAAAGTGGTAGGACTCATTAGTGCAGCTCTGTAGCTGTAATTTAACCTGCCTGTGTGTATTGGTATCATCCAAATTGCTTCACACTTTAATAAAATAGACCTTGGACCTATATTACCAACTGAATGTGTGAACTCAAGACCCACTCCAGAAGGGCATATGAGGAGTGGAAGAGAAAGACAACCACCCCAAAAGGTGCAATCTAGAGAGGACAGCCCCTGATGCCAGTGGAAAGAGGCCATGACAAACAGGTCTCAGGAGTACACTGGTAGGGACCCAGAGCAACAGCTTTCAACCCAGACAGACACCCAGACGCAATAGCATCCCGAAGGCAGACCCAGGTCTGGAGTGGAGGAGACTCTGCAGACCACCTCCCCCGCCCCGCCGCCCCAGTGTGAGAATTGCAATTCAATCTTTCTTTCCCAGGGACTGTAATACAATCCAGGATACAACAACCTAAAAGTGGACCTTTAAGGGATGTATATGATGTACATGATGAAAGAAAAGCAAGTCATGTATGTTAATTCCCAGCATTTCTCCTCCTCCCATGCTTAACAGAATTTTGTTTGGACCCTTCTCACTCAACTTCCATCCATGGACCATCCTGCTTTGTGAAATAAGCCCTTTGGGGCCTGGTAATGCAGAGGAAGGAAATTGGGGAGTAGGTAAGAAGCATAGGGTCTAGAGCTTGGGAGGGGGGTATGGAGGGTTTTTCTGGAGGAAGGCTGGGTAAGGGAGATGGAGCAGCTTCAGTGTGAAGGAAATAGATGAGAGAGAAAAGGATATGTGGAAGGTATATTGCTGTGGTCTCTTTATCTCCCCTTGCAGAGTTCTAGAAAGGCAGCTAGATGGCTGAGATATTTGGAAATTAGTTTTGAAAACTGGACTGTATTACTTTAACCACAGTGCTCTGAGACCGTCCCACAAGGAACAGCCTTTTTAAGGATTGAACGTTGATGAGGCACATCTCATTCCTGTAGGGACCTTGGGGTTCAGGGGTGAAGTTAACTAGAGTCCAATAAAACCACAGCAAACAGCTTTACTTCCTAAGGTTCTTGTGTGTACTGGCTAAAATAAGGGTCCTTAGCCCTTACTGTTTCCCCCTGGGATTCTTTTGCTAACAGAATTGTCCCTGAGGCTCCTAACTCTGAAAGCTGCTCAAATTTCTCTGACAGTACAGAAAGTATAAAAGTGCATAGTGTTGAAAGTGATGGTAGAAAAATTATAATGTCTTCCCTAAGCCTGAGCTGTGCAGAAATGTCTACTCTGGCTATATTTGAAAGAATGAATAACCAAATCTGAAATATTCTTGTATCTAGAGCATGGTGCTTAACAGTCTTATACATTGGTACTCTCTAATGTAAGCCCTTTAATAAAATCAAGTGTATTTAGCTGTATCAGTAGGAATAATGTGCTATTCTTTATACACTAAGATGGTGCTACTAATCTTATATGCGTTTAGCCATATATAAAAGGTGCACCCTGGTACCTTCTGGAGGTGCTAGGAGCTCAATAGTAAACCCTGAGTCTTGGTGAACAGTCAAGAGCTAAATGGTAGCAAATTACTTCCTTGATGTGGTACAGGAATATTCACTGCATAGTACAGTCGAGGAAAAAGATAGCAGGAATGTTGTGTGTGCTACCATCACACCTCCAGTGACCCTGACAGCCATCAGGAATCCATTGATACAGTCTTTCCTGCTGAACCAGGTATAGTCCCAGAATCCTTATTGCAGCTCCCCAGGCAGTCAGAGCTGGCACATGAGAAGAAATCTATTAGCCATTCCTACTCTGTGAGATGATTAAGGCCAAAATGTTAATTTGGGGATGAGCAGGGATTTTAGTGTTGATAACGCAGAGACGAACTGATAGCAGAGTTGGCCTTTTCTGCAAAGGGCACAGACAGGGCATGTACAAGTGGCAGGTGGCAGAGAAGGTCCCCCTGCACATAATCATCCCTTGGAATCCACAGACCTCTCCCATTTTACCTCTTGGTGTTAGGCACTGAGTGTTGCTCTTCAAACAAAGGAAAGAGTACCAGTTCAGGAAAGAGTAACAGTTTGAGCTATTGCCTTTCATAAACACCTTAGTTCAAATTAAATCTTCACATCAACAAGCCAGATACTTGGAAAGACCCTGAGGGATTAGGGTTCAAACTGAATCTGGTTTGAAGAAGCAAATGAGCATGGATTAGTCAAAGAAGGTGCCAAGGGCTGGGTGCAGAAGACCGCTTCCCACCCACAGCTCTCTGGAGGGTCAGCCTTGGAACAAGGATGTTCTCCTTTGTAAACTGAGCATCAAATACTCAGGTGGCAATCAAAGTTCCACAGTAAATAGCTGATGAGAAACATCTGATGAGGACTTTACCTTTAGTAAATGAAATTAAAATTTAAGACAATAAGTTTGTTTTATCTTACTTTTTAATTAGGTTATAACTGGTGCAACCATGTACTAAGTCTTTGAAGAACTCAAATATTTATGCTAGGATGGCATAAATAGGGCCAACAAAAAGGTCATAATAGTAGCATAAAATATCTTTCATTTCACACTCGATTTCTGTAGTACAATCTTAAAGAAGGTCACTACTCCAAAAATAGTCAAAGGATTACTAATTTACCAATATTAACATCTTTTGGTATTCAAATCATTTGCTGAAGACTATAATGTCATAATCCTTACTGGCTTTCTCTTCTCTAGTTGTTAATTTATCTGACTTACCCAAGCTTCATGTATGTATAATTTGAGCAATACTCCAACATCATTTTCTCCAACTTCATGAAATCCTGAAATGTTTGCAAGACAATTTCACTTCAGAACCTATTTATATTGATTTTGCATTTATACTATCAGATGTTACAATATCCATCAGTAAAACTGACTGGAAAAAATGTGTTGATAGGTGAAGAGATGGAGGTGCTAGCATTAAGCAGGAGGATATTTGAGAGAAGACAAATTGTACAAGTTAGTGAATGATTATTCTCATGTGATGGTAAATTTTGCTTCCCTATGAAACTACATAATCATTGTGAATGAGATGATAAACACTCAGATATTGAGGATGCCTGTATTATGCAACCCTCCTTCCTGGGCTACCGCTGACTGGATCAGAGAAGGACACCTGACCCAACTATATCAATCATTTTCTCTTTCCTAGAAATTTGAATATATATATACCCACACATATATACATATATAGGTATATATATACACACACACACACATATATATACATCTGTGTCTTGAGTCTTGATTGGGTGCAGTGGCTCATGACTGTAATCCCAGCACTTTGGGAGGCTGAGACAGGAGATCACTTGAATCACTTGAGGCCAGGACTTTGACACTAGCCTGGACAACGTAGCAAGACCTCATCTCTACAAATAATGTAAAAATTAACCAGGCGTGGTGGCACACACCTGTAGTCCTGGCTGCGCAGGAGCTGAGGCAGAAGGATACTTGACCCCAGGAATTTGAGGCTGCATTGAGCTGAGATCATGCCACTATATTCCAGCCTAAGTGACAGTGAGGAATTTGAGGCTGCAGTGAGCTAAGATCATGCCACTATACTCCAGCTTGAGTGACTGAAAAACAAGAAAACTGTATCTCAATCCCAAATATATATACTGTATATGATCTCTGAACTTTTTTGACTATACATCTCTATCAGTAAAAAAATTTAACTACATACTTTCAATGGATATATTTTTATTTACAAACTGTATTCATAATTACATTTATTGATAAATTATATGAATAAAATTTTTAAATCTTTTTTAAAAATGTAAAAGAGGAATGAAAGTATTTTTGTTGTTTTTTGTTTGTTTTTATTATTTTTTCTTTGAGTGAAGGTATTTTTAATATTTTTAGTTTATAACTAATAAAAATGTATTCTCTATAACAAAATTATAAATATTTCAATTTTTAATACTAATTTATTATTCATTGTTTTAAAATACTTCATTTAATTCGATGATGTAAAAGTTCACATTTGATGCTGTATAGGTTCAGTTTATTCCAAGAGTTGGTTTTAATGGCAGTACAACTGAAAACTTAATTCAGAGTGACAAACGGGTCCAAATGAAATAAAAGGTACATCACTGGCCAGGTTTTTTATTTTTTAATCCCAACCACTATGCAATGGCTTTTGTTGATATTAGGTTCACAAATAATTCTTACTTTCTCATGTCAATCAGTTCTCAAAAACTAATCAAACCCACTGACTTTCCTGGAGATGTTTACACAGTTAGAAAATTCTGTTTTTTAAACTACCAACATCATTTTTTATGGAATTAGAAAACAACCTGTTCTAAACTATATATGGAACCAAAAAAGAGCCTGAATAGCCAAAGCAAACCTAAGCAAAAAGGACAAAACTGGAGGCATCACATTACCTGACCTGCAACTATACTGCAAGGCTATGGTAACCAAAAGAGCATGGCATTGGAGCAAAAATAGACACATAGACCAATGAAACAGGATAGAGAACCCAGAAATAATGCTGCACACCTACAACCATCTGATCTTTAACAAAGTCAACAATAACAATGAGGAAAGGACTCCCTAGTCAATAAATGCTGCTGGGATAACTGGCTAGCCATATGCATAAGAATGAAACTAGACCCCTACCTTTCACCTTATACAAAAATCAACTCAAGATGGATTAAAGACTTAAATCTAATACCTACAACTATAAAAAACTATTGGGGTGATGGCTCACCCCTGTAATCTCAGCACTTGAGGGGCTAAAGCAGGAGGATCACTTGAACCCAAAAGTTCAAGACCAGCCTGAGAAACGTAGGGAGACCCAGTCCCCACGGGGGAAAAAAAAAAATTTAATTAGCTAGGTGTGGAGGCATGCTCTGTGGTCCCAGCTACTTGGAAGGTTGAGGTGGGAGGATTGCTTGAGCCCAGGAGGTTGAGGTTGCAGTGAGCCAAGATTTTGCCACTGCACTCTAGCCTGAGTGACAGGGTAAAACCCTATCTCAAAAAAATTAAACAATAAAACTAGAAAAATCCTAGAAGAAAATGTAGAAACATCATTCTGGACATCAACCTTGGCAAAGAATTTATGACTAAGTTTCCAAAAGCAAAAATTGACAAGTGGGACCTAATTAAACAAAAGAGCTTCTGCACAGCAAAAGAAACTATCAGCAGAGTAAAAAGATAACCTATAGAATGGGAGAAAATATTTGCAAACTATGCATCCAACAAAAATGTAATATTCAGAATCTACAAGAAACTTAATTAAACAAGAAAAAAAATGAATAACCTCATTAAAAAGTGGGTGAAGGACATGAACATTTTTCAAAAGAAGACATACATGTGGCCAAACAAGCATATGAAAAAATGCTCAACCTCACTAATCGTTAAAGAAATGCAAATCAAAACCACAATGAGATACCATCTCACGCCAGTCAGAATGGCTATTATTAAAAAGTCAAAAAATAACAGATGTTGGCAAGGTTGCGGAGAAAAGGGAACACTTATACATTGTCGGGAATGTAAATTAGTTCAGACACTAAGGAAGCAGTTTGGAAAGTTCTCAAAGAATTTAAAACAGAACTACCATTCAACCCAGCAATCCCATTACTGGGTGTATACCCAAAGGAAAATAAATCATTCTACCATAAAGACACATGCACTTGTATATTCATCACAGCACTATTCACAATAACAAAGACATGAAACCAATCTAGGTGCTCATCAACATTGAGTACACATGGACATAAAGATGGAAACAACACACACTGGAGACTACTAGAAGGGGGAGGGCAAGAGAGAGGTTAAGGGTCAAAAAACTACCTATTGGGTACTGTGCTCACTACCTGGATGACAGAATCATTCGTACACCAAATCTTAGCAACACACAATTTACTCAAGTAACAAACCTGCTCGTGTGCTCTCTCAAACTAAAATAAAAGTTGAGAAATAAATAGATAAATGCATACATATGTACATACAGAGCAAATCACATAGGTTGTGTTTAAAATTTTTTAAAAGAAAACTGTGGTTTCTGAAGTGCAGAACTATCAAGATCTTTAAGGATGAGACTCACTTTTCAACAATAAAATTGCATAGTAATAGAAACAGTGCCAAACATCTATTTTCAAGATGTTCTTCCATAGGAAGAGTTCTTTTGAAAAGCAGATATAATACTTTCTCTCTCACTAACAAAACATCATCTTTTCCTTGAAGAAACAGAATAAACTTATTTTAAATAGCTGTTAGTATTACAGAAAATGTCAGTGGATTTAGAATAAGTTTCTTCTTGAAAAAGAAAAGTATATAACTCATCTTTAAGAAAGGCCATCCTTTTTTTAACTTTTAGGTTCAGGGGTACATGCGCAGGTTTGTTACATAGGTAAATTGCATGTCATGGGGGTTCGGTGTACAGATTATTTTGTCACCAAGGTAATAAGCATAGTATCCAATAGGTAGTTTTTCAATCTTCACCTTCCTCCCACCCTCCACCCTCTAAGAGGCCCCAGTGTCTGTTGGTCCTTTCTTTGTGTTCATGTGTACTCAATGTTTAGCTCCCACTTATAAGTGGGAACATGTAGTATTTGGTTTTCTGTTACTACATTAGTTCGCTTAGGATAATGGTCTCTAGCTGCATCCATGTTGCTGCAAAGGACATGATCTCATTCTTTTTATGGCTACATAGTATTCCATGGTGTATATGTACCACATTTTCTTTATCTAGTCTACCGTTGATGGGTATCTAGGTTGATTCCATGTCTTTGCTATTGTGAATAGCGCTACAATAAACATACACGTGCTTGTATCTTTATGGTAAAACAATTTATATTCCTTTGGGTATATACCCATTAATGAGATTCCTGGGTTGAATCGTAGTTCTGTTTTAAGTTCTTTGAGAAATCGCCAAACTGCTTTCCACAATGGCTGAACTAATTTACATTCCCACCAACAGTGTATAGGCATTCCCTTTTCTCCACAACCTTGCCAACATTTATTATTCTTTGACTTTTTAATAATAGCCATTCTGACTATGTGAGATGGTATCTTACTGTGGTTTTGATTTGCATTTAGTAAGGTTGAGCATTTTTACATATGCTTGTTGGCTGCATGTATGTCTTCTTTTGAAAAATGTCTGTTCAAGTCCTTTCCTCACTTTTTAATGAGATTATTTGTATTTTTCTTGTTGAGTTGTTTAAGTTTCTTGTAGATTCTGAATATTAGCCCTTTGTTGAATGCATACTTTGCAAATATTTTCTACCACTCTGTAGGTTGTCTAGTCACTCTGTGGTTTCTTTTGCTGTGCAGAAGCTCTTTGGTTTATTAGGTCCTGTTTGTCAATCTTTGGTTTTGTTCCAATTGCTTTGGGTATCTTCATCATGAAATTTTTGCCAGGGCTATGTCCAGAGTGGTACTTCCTAGGTTGTCTTCCAGGGTTTTTATAGTTTTAGGTTTTGCATTTAAATCTTTAATTTATCTCAAGTTGGTTTTTGTATATGGTGTAAGAAAGAGTCCAGTTTCAATCTTCTGCATATGACTAGCCAGTTATCCCAGCAGCGTTTATTAAATAAGGAGTCCTTTTCTTGTTGCTTTTGTTGACTTTGTTGAAAATCAGATGGTTGTAGGTGTGTGACTTTATTGCTGGGCTGTCTATTCTGTTCTATTGGCCTATGTGTCTGTTTTTGTACCAGTGCCATGCTGTTTTGGTTACTGTAACCTCGTAGTATAGTTTGAAGTCAGGAAATGTGATGCTCCCAGCTTTGTTCTTTGTGCTTAGAAATGTTTTTGCTATTTGGGCTCATTTTTTGTTCCACATAAATTTTAAGATACTTTTTTCTAATTCTGTAAAGGATGTCATTGGTAGTTTGATAGGAATAGCATTGAATCTGTACATTGATTTCAGCAGTATGGCCATTTTAACAATGTTGATTCTTCCTGTCCATTCAATGAGCATGGAATGTTTTTCCATTTGTATAATCTTTGATTTCTTTCAGCAGTGTTTTATAATTCTTATTGTAGAGATCTTTCACCTCTTCAGTTAGCTATATTCCTAGGTATTGTATGGAAAGACCATTCTTTTGCTACAAGATGACCAGAAAACTTCTTGTGACTTTGCGTAATCGACCCTCTTATTTTTACAAAATATTGGGGTGATTCTGCTACTAAAGTCCTTGTTTTTATAAAATTAACCAAATAAATGACCTCCTGTGTACTCTTTTGACTTCAAGTCTTTTCTAAACTAGATTGTCTATGAATAACAGTGAATGGATTTCACACAGGGAGTTTCTACTCTAGTCTTACCCTTGAACTATTTTTATTCCAATTATAGCAAGTACTCCATTAGCGGTTACACATCAGCATAAAACATTATTTTATTAAAGAGTTCATTTCTTGTCTGACAATGGCTGACAGCTGTGTGTCTGTGCATTGACCTGGGCAGCAGAAATGCCTCAAACTGGCTGGGCGCGGTGGCTCACGCCTGTAATCCCAGCACTTTGGGAGGCCGAGGCAGGCGGATCACGAGGTCAGGAGATCAAGACCATCCTGGCTAACACGGTGAAACCCCGTCTCTACTAAAAATACAGAAAATTAGCTGGGCGTGGTGGCGGGCACCTGTAGTCCCAGCTACTCGGGAGGCTGAGGCAGGAGAAAGGTGTGAACCCGGGAGGCGGAGCTTGCAGTGAGCCGAGATCTCGCCACTGCACTCTAGCCTGGGCGACAGAGCCAGACTCCATCTCAAAAAAAAAAAAAAAAAAAGATAAAAAAAGAAATGCCTCAAACCTTAGGAGTTCAGTTTCAATGGGTCATTTTGCCATAGCAAACAAGATGTGAGTGAACATTTGTCCATCGTCAGGAATCTAGGAGGCACATTTCCCACTTGTCCCCTTTGCAAAAGAAAGAAGCTGTTTTATTATCAGTAGAGACAGCTGTTACATTAACATGTGAGAAAGTATCAATTATCATGACAAGAAAGTACAGAGCAAAAAAAAGTGAGAAAAAATGATCACTGGTGGAATTATTTAAATCCTTTCTCTTTATCAGAGCTACTCTGCAGCAAACATCCTGTAATCACTCTGAAGAGCTCTGAAAATGGGTTATTTAGCTTCCTAGTCCTATGATCTAATGTGACCAGATGGAATTTGCCCTTTAAAAAAAACCCTTTTCTTCTTTTGTTCTCAAGTGATATCACAGTAATGATGAGCTGGATACTCAAAGTCTAGTTATTAGTTTTAAATGCTAAAATGGCTCAGCCTACCTACACTCTCAAAATCATCTGATTCACTGGAGGGGATTAATAAAATGTACTGGAATGTTAGAATGGATTTCCAAAGGAATCACATGTTTACCTCAAATCAGAGGTTCTTGGCCATAGCTACAAGCTTTGGCTCTTATTCTCACCTTACATGAAATATTTTGGGATGTTTCTCACCGTTTGAAAGATTTAAAATTTAATTTCAAGTAGCTGAATAGAAATGACACTTCCTAAATTAAAAAATTAGCACTAACTGTATGACGCCCTTCATACAAATACTTTTTAATCTTAAAATAAACAAAGCTCCTCTGACTACTAATGAAATTTAAATCAGAAACTGGAACACCACCTCTAGTAGGCCAGTCTTTCCTTGCCATCCCTGAGTGAGTGGGGTCTCTGGTAAAGGGTATCAATCCTACATATATGTTATTAGCAGCATTGCTTTCTGTTTCTTAAGATAGGATGACAAGAAATCTTGCTTTCTCAAGCCTGTTTGGAGGTGAGAGTATTCAATTCAGCACACATGTGTTGAGTTCCTGCTTTGTGCAAAGACTTGGTCTCAATACTGCGAGGGCGTAGAGTTCATACTCAGGAAAGAAGAGACATATTCGTTTAAAAAAATGATGCTAGGAAGCTCAATATTATGAGTTACTAACTATTGAAAGGGTTTAGTTCCAAAATTCTAAATTATTAAATTGTAACATTTAGTCATCAGAATAATCCAGGCTAAAAGCTAAACTCACTTTTCTCCTTTGATCAAAACTAAAATTTCTGTAGGTTGAAAGTAGAGAAGGAAAAGGTATAAGGACACAGAAAAGACAAACGCAGTAAGTATGCTTTACTATTAACTGAGCTTTTAACTCTTTCACAAATATTATCGAACTCTGTGTTTGCCTTTTTGAAGGGGCACAAAATGGGGAAGTGGAGTGACTCAGGGCAGCTGGTGTTTTAATGACAGGTCCTCCAAGACAGCACTGGGGCTGAATCAACAGGATCTACTCTCTGGTCTTGACTCAGTCAGGTCTAACAGCACTAGACCCAAGAAGAGTAGCCTTTCCATGACAAACTCATACTAAATGAGCCAAACCAATTCCTAAACCCAGAAAGCCAATCAATTCATCCTGCATCCAAACCACACCTTATTCCACAGCAAATTTAAGGCCACTTAGAAATATGTGGGCAAGTTATCAGAGAAAATAAATCAAAAATTTAAAAACAGAAGAGGCAAATAACAAATAAAAATAAGACAGCAAGGTGGCATCGGAAGTGAAGTAAGCTCACAATGTATAGAGAGAGGTATATATTCTTGTAGAATAGCCTCCTTATAGCTGGAATCACAAGGCATATACAGTGAGTTACATGGTGCCACCATCATCGTATCAAGATACCAGAGAAGCCAATCAGAAGATTATTCAGAACAAAGGAAATATAATGGGCTGAGGAGAGACATTCCCCTAAACTCTAGAAAAACCTGAGATCTGGTTCCTCAAACAAGACCCACAGCCGCAGTAATTCAGTCTCCACACCCAGGGTTCCTCCCTGGACAGTGCCACAGACCTGCTTCTCTGCACCCACTTACTTGGGTTCACACTTCCCTTCACCGATACATGAGGGATCACTGAGGACATAAAGCAGCCTCAGGCACTCCACGAATTCCTCATATGAGTCTTAGACACTTTTTGTCTAGTCCCATCTTTATCTTTGTCTTTCATCAGACCAATCTTTCAAATGTATTAGGTAAAATACACTAGCTATGAACTAGATAGATGACTTTCTCAAAGACAACAGAAGTCTTTGTAATCCATCAGGGATCTTGGAAGAGGTTAAAATAAGAAGAGTGGCTCCAGATACAAATTCTCTTTAAGAGATCCTACTGCCATCAATAAGACATACTCTAAGTTTCTGCACAAAACTTAGCATGCCCCTTGACAGTAATTCAGCCAGTGGGAATTACTAGCTATTTGGAATTTCAAAAGAAGTGGAATTTCTAAAGAAGAAATGCAAAATAGAAAAAAAAAACCCTATGTCCAAATATATCTATTGTCAAAAGATATCCATGTTGTTTATAAAAACAAATAACTAGAAACAATCCAAATGTCTAAGAATTGAGAAACTGATAAGTAAACTACTGTTTCGATTGAGTGCTATATTATACATCACTAAAATGATGTATATTATTATACATCATTTTAGTGATATCGAAGTATAGAACTTCAATACTTCTATATATAGAAGTATATATAGAAGTTCTATACTTCTATATATAGAAGTATATATAGAAGTTCTATACTTCTATATATAGAAGTATATATAGAAGTTCTATACTTCTATATATAGAAGTATATATAGAAGTTCTATACTTCTATATATAGAAGTATATATAGAAGTTCTATACTTCTATATATAGAAGTATATATAGAAGTTCTATACTTCTATATATAGAAGTATATATAGAAGTTCTATACTTCTATATATAGAAGTATATATAGAAGTTCTATACTTCTATATATAGAAGTATATATAGAAGTTCTATACTTCTATATATAGAAGTATATATAGAAGTTCTATACTTCTATATATAGAAGTATATATAGAAGTTCTATACTTCTATATATAGAAGTATATATAGAAGTTCTATACTTCTATATATAGAAGTATATATAGAAGTTCTATACTTCTATATATAGAAGTATATATAGAAGTTCTATACTTCTATATATAGAAGTATATATAGAAGTTCTATACTTCTATATATAGAAGTATATATAGAAGTTCTATACTTCTATATATAGAAGTATATATAGAAGTTCTATACTTCTATATATAGAAGTATATATAGAAGTTCTATACTTCTATATATAGAAGTATATATAGAAGTTCTATACTTCTATATATAGAAGTATATATAGAAGTTCTATACTTCTATATATAGAAGTATATATAGAAGTTCTATACTTCTATATATAGAAGTATATATAGAAGTTCTATACTTCTATATATAGAAGTATATATAGAAGTTCTATACTTCTATATATAGAAGTATATATAGAAGTTCTATACTTCTATATATAGAAGTATATATAGAAGTTCTATACTTCTATATATAGAAGTATATATAGAAGTTCTATACTTCTATATATAGAAGTATATATAGAAGTTCTATACTTCTATATATAGAAGTATATATAGAAGTTCTATACTTCTATATATAGAAGTATATATAGAAGTTCTATACTTCTATATATAGAAGTATATATAGAAGTTCTATACTTCTATATATAGAAGTATATATAGAAGTTCTATACTTCTATATATAGAAGTATATATAGAAGTTCTATACTTCTATATATAGAAGTATATATAGAAGTTCTATACTTCTATATATAGAAGTATATATAGAAGTTCTATACTTCTATATATAGAAGTATATATAGAAGTTCTATACTTCTATATATAGAAGTATATATAGAAGTTCTATACTTCTATATATAGAAGTATATATAGAAGTTCTATACTTCTATATATACAAGTATATATAGAAGTTCTATACTTCTATATATACAAGTATATATAGAAGTTCTATACTTCTATATATACAAGTATATATAGAAGTTCTATACTTCTATATATACAAGTATATATAGAAGTTCTATACTTCTATATATACAAGTATATATAGAAGTTCTATACTTCTATATATACAAGTATATATAGAAGTTCTATACTTCTATATATACAAGTATATATAGAAGTTCTATACTTCTATATATACAAGTATATATAGAAGTTCTATACTTCTATATATACAAGTATATATAGAAGTTCTATACTTCTATATATACAAGTATATATAGAAGTTCTATACTTCTATATATACAAGTATATATAGAAGTTCTATACTTCTATATATACAAGTATATATAGAAGTTCTATACTTCTATATATACAAGTATATATAGAAGTTCTATACTTCTATATATACAAGTATATATAGAAGTTCTATACTTCTATATATACAAGTATATATAGAAGTTCTATACTTCTATATATAGAAGTATATATAGAAGTTCTATACTTCTATATATACAAGTATATATAGAAGTTCTATACTTCTATATATACAAGTATATATAGAAGTTCTATACTTCTATATATACAAGTATATATAGAAGTTCTATACTTCTATATATACAAGTATATATAGAAGTTCTATACTTCTATATATACAAGTATATATAGAAGTTCTATACTTCTATATATAGAAGTATATATAGAAGTTCTATACTTCTATATATAGAAGTATATATAGAAGTTCTATACTTCTATATATAGAAGTATATATAGAAGTTCTATACTTCTATATATAGAAGTATATATAGAAGTTCTATACTTCTATATATAGAAGTATATATAGAAGTTCTATACTTCTATATATAGAAGTATATATAGAAGTTCTATACTTCTATATATAGAAGTTCTATACTTCTATATATAGAAGTATATATAGAAGTTCTATACTTCTATATATAGAAGTTCTATACTTCTATATATAGAAGTTCTATACTTCTATATATAGAAGTATATATAGAAGTTCTATACTTCTATATATAGAAGTATATATAGAAGTTCTATACTTCTATATATAGAAGTATAGAAACTTGTGTATACATTAGAATTGCAACTTTGGGAGCTGGGCGCAGTGGCTCACACCTGTAATCCCAGCACTTTGGGAGGCGGAGGCAGGCAGATCACCTGAGAGCAGGAGCTCAAGACCAACCTGGCCAACATGGTGAAACCTCATCTCTACTAAAAATACAAAAATTAGCTGGGCATGGTGGGGGTGCCTGTAATCCCAGCTACTCGGGAGGCTGAGGCAGGGGAATCGCTTGAACCCAGGAGGCACAGGCTGCAGTGTGCCGAGATGGTGCCACTGCACTCCAGCCTGGGTGATAGAGTAAGACTCTGCCTCAAAAAAAAAAAAAAGAATTGCAACTTTTGGAGAAAAGTTCCTGTGCATGGGATAAAAAGGTTGAAAGGAAAATCAATCAAATGCTAACAATTGTTTTAGAATTACGGGATCATGGGTAATCTTTTAAAATCTATTTTACAAATTTTCTTTTACTGCGGCCCTATTATGAAATATAGGTAAACAAATAAAAACATTCAAACTCACTTAAAACTTATGACACATATTGAACAAGTCTTTAAACTGTTGTAAATAGATAGATAATTAGATAGACAGATGGAGATCATGAGAAGGCTGTGTTCGTGAGGATCTAGGAGAATATCTCCCTGGGAATCACTTGCAATAGGGAGAAAGAGTAGGGAGACTCACAGCAGGGTAGGAAGTGCTACAATAGTAGATGGGGCTGATACAGACAGGAGACAGGGAAGTACTTGGTAGAAGAGGGCAGTTCCCTGGCAAAGGCCCCACCCCCATGCCTGGAAAGCCGCAGACCTAAATGGGAACAGGCATTCTTATTTTCAGGCCCATATGTTGCCTTTTGGCCTGCCAAGCCCTCTGTCCTGTACCCATATAAACCCCAAGCCCCAAGCTCCATGAGCAGATGAGCAGATGAACAGAAGAGCAGAAGAGCAGCAGAATGGTGCAGCAGAAAAGGAGAGAGGAGAAGGGGCATCTGAATGTTGAGAGGAGTTCAGCTGGGCATGGTCAGAGAGGAGATCAGCGCTAGATGGCCAAACTCCAGGGGAATATCATCTTCCCACTCCATCCCCTTTCTAGCTCCCCACCCACCCCACTGAGAGCGACCTCAATCACCTAATAAAATCCCTGCATTCACTGTCTTTCACGTCCATGTGCGATCTGATTTTTCCTGGACGCCGGACAAGAGCTCAGGATGCAGAAAGCTGTCACACTGGCCCTCTGCCTTGCAAAAAGGTAGAGGGTCCACTGAGCTGTTTGATATTTAAGCTGTACATGGATGGCAAAGCTCAAAGAGCGCACTGTAATACATACCCACTTGGGCTTTGGGAGTCACAGGCATTCACCCCTAAAGCTTCCATGGCGCTGGAGGCCAAGAAAGCACTTGCCCCAGCTCCTGCAGTTGCCCGTCTGCATGCTCCCCGTCCCATAAGGGGTTTGAGTGCTCACAGTAGCCAAACAGACCAGCCACACCCTGTCGCATGTCCTGTGAGTAGGGACAGGGAACTCCCATTTTAGGGCAAAAGCACATATATACTATATACTGCCTGTTTTATTATTGCAACTTTTTTTTTTTTCTTGCTGGGATTACTTGAGATTTTTATTTTCTGATTGGCATTTCCATGGACTTGCCAAATTGTCTATAAGGAACTTACACTACTTTTACAGCTGGAAAAACAAATTCCATTAAACAAGAAACAGAAACCCAGGTGAAACTGTCAGCCCTACCATCTGCAGCATTTGGGGGCCCATTTCTGCTCAGAGCCCACTCCTGTCTGCCCATTTGGGATCTCCTGGCTCGAAGGCTCCTTAATCTTTAGCACATCCTATACAACTTCATTCTTACCTGAACATTGATAAAACCAAGGTGCTACACTATTTAAAAATCACTGCTTAGACCAGATAATAGTAAATACAAATAATTTCCAAATATCTCTCCAAAGTCATTTCTCAAAATAATCTCTACTAATCCCTAATGGAATCAAAGTAGTCTAGGACTCCCTCCCATCCCCGGCCTCCTATCAAAGACTTACTTCTGAGGGAGTTGAGAGATCTTCAGTTGTAAAATAAAAGATAATAATAAATCTAAGATCCTATCTGATTCTCCCTGCTTTAATTCCTGGCCTTTAAATGCAACATCTGCCACGAGAAAAAAATAAAAGTAAGTTCAGTTCATCTGTCATATTTCTGCCTTCTCCATTAAAGGCATCTATTTTACATATCGTCTTGAGACTTGGCACTATTCAGAGAGATTTAAATAGACCTTGTATTAGTTTGCTAGGGTTGTCATAACAAAGACCACAGACTGAATGACTCAAATAACAAATTTCTTTTCTCACAGTTCTGGAGGCTAGAAGTTCAAGATCTAGGTGTCAGTGGGATTGGTTTCGTTCTGAGGCTGCTCTCCTTGGCTTTTAGATGTTTTCTTCTCCCTGTGTCTTCACGTAATCTTTCCCTTGTTCATATCCATGTCCTAATAGTATCTTTTTACAATACCAGTCATATTTGTATTAGGATCTACCCTAAGACCTCATTTTATCTTAATTACCTCTGTAAGGGCCCTATCTCCAAATATAGTTATATTCTGAAGTATTAGGGGTTAGGACTTCAACCTACTAACTTTGGGAAGGACACAATTCCATCCACAACAAACCCGAATCCTGCTTTCTAGAAACTTTCCATCTAAAACAACATGGATGAACAAAAACCAAATTAAGCGAGCACTGAGGAACTCCTGAATGGTGCTTTGGTCCAGTGCAATTAGCACTAGGATTATGGAGACTTTCACTGCCAATATTTTACCCTTAATTTAAATCATGTCATGAACCATGTCACACAGGAATTTCTAGCATTATGCTTTTCTGTTCCTAAATCCAATATCACTACATGGCACCATAAGCTCTCAGAACCTTCATGTTGGGCCCTGAACTGCTTTGTAACTGACCTTTGATCCTCCCAGAAGGGATCTTCTAAAGTGTTACAGAAAGCATGATTTAATCACTCCATAGACACACCCACCCGCCTGTGTAAATAGGCCCCTTCTCTGCTACAGGCTTAGAAAACAAAAACAAGACTACTTCACGGACTTATCTCTACCTTCAAATAGCCCTAAGTTGCTCAGAAATAACAACAGAAGGGAGAGGAAGCTCTCCCTTCACTATACACTTTTTCGGTGTCTACTGAATTCATAGCATAGCAAAGGTATCATAGGTGACACAAAGTGAAAAGGAACATAGCCCAGACTTCCAACTACTGGAGGACTTGACAGCCTGGCCACCAGCACACCTCCAGAAGAAATTCCCATTAGGTTTTGTGCTCTTTCCCTCCAGAAAATAGGTAGGTGGTAAGGATGCTCATGAGATCCCTTTCCCCAATTCTCATTGCCTTATCTTTTTAAATGCCAATCCTTTATTTTGACTGCAAAGGTTTTTCGCTAATAGATGGCTATCATTCACTAATAGGTGGCTGTATTTAAAATACAGATTTAAACAGAAGATATTTTCCCTACAAGATTCCAAGAATTAGTTAAAGAGAGTAATTATGATGCAAACAACCTATTGACAAAAGCATCATCAAACAAAGATGTCTGAATTTGTCATTCTGATAAAATGACCCACAATAGGAATCTTCACAGAGCAAGTTTTCTTCCCTTCTTCCCAATTCAGTATATCACATCTCCCTCTCCAACCCACAAAAATCAATTTGCAGAGATAAATTTACATATAAATAAAAGTATGCCTGCAGCTTGTAAGTTCAATCAATAAAGCCACAAGCATTTGTTAAATGCTTCCTATATGCCTAGTTATGTTTTAAGTGCTTGGAGGTACAAAAGAGCTACATGGAATCTCTCTGGATTCATTTAAAACCTATTTTGTTACATTGAAAATGTATCAAACGTTCCAAAGAAAAAAAAAGAGAGACAAAGCCTCTTCAGGAACCCTTTCCTTTTGCGAGCCTTTGAAGCTCATGTTAAATACTATAGAAGAGTTTTTGAAACTTAGATTCTTAAAGGGAAAAATAATAGGTTGGCCTGAGGTTTGAAAGAAATGTTGTAACAGTCACTGTGAGGCATTCTTCAGGGAAAATAGTGCTTTCAGTGTTTATAAGTTATTCATTAGAAAACTCAGGGTCTAGCTGGCTGACACTGTAGGTGCCAAAGCAAAACTTTCATCCTCATTGGAAGCTAGGAGCTATAAAGCCAGGTGTGGGGTGTGATTTGTTTCTGGAGGGCAGCTCTAAATCACAAGAACATAAAGAAAGGGAGAGAGAACAAGAGCTAGAGATAGAGCAGCCTTGCTGTTTTGTCCATGAAAGGAAATGCTACATGTCAGAGCAAGAGCTGCTGGAGAACTCATTAGCAGAGGGAGGAAGCAAGGAGAAGACCTCATTTTGGGAAGATAATCACAAGAGCTCAGAGCCAATACCATAATTTTTAAACTCAAAAACCAGAACTGTACAGCCTTAAGACTCTGATGCAAATAAGATATTCAGAGTTAGAGACCCAGCATTATTAAGTAGATGATTATAATGAGAGAGTGTGTTTGAACATTTTTTATTATGTTTAAAGATAAGCGATTACAGACGTCCCACCTTCTGCGTGGTTCTAATGTGTACAAATTTCAGTTACCATAGTTTAGTTAAATAACATCAGTCACCCAACAAAACAACTCAAAGTGCAGTTACCACTGTATATTAATGGTGAGTAATCACATAAAATACAAACTTTGCGCTAAACTAAGCCCACAAATCACCATATCAGTAACAGATGGGCATCATGATCAGTAACCAATCACATCACTTCTTTTAAAGTCTGTCAGTGACTGGTCACCACGCATCTGTTATTCAGTTCAGGTACAGACAATAAAGCATAGAGTTGTATCGCCTTCTCGTCCCCAGTGATAAATTCATACAAAAGTTTACAACAAATCTGAAAGTGCAGCAAAGAAATGAAAAGTGGTAATGCAGAAAATTGAAATTGGTGTGATGAGAAGATTTGAAAATGGCAACATCAAAGCAAAGATAGGACAATAACTAGGCCTTCAGGAAAGGTATGAACTATGCCGACAAAGTTCACTGAATATAAAAAATGAGGTAAAGCAGCTTCAACATATTTTAGCTTAAATTGCAGTAGGAAGAGAAGGCCACATGTGGTTGAAATGGAGTACTTACTTCTGCTTTTGTGTCCGCAATTGGTTCCTTCCAGTGGGTTCTTGGTCTCACTGACTTCAAGAATGAAGCCATGGACTCTGCGGTGAGTGTTACAGTTCTTAAAGATGTCGTGTCTGGAGTTTGTTCCTTCAGATGTTCAGATGTGTCTGGAGTTTCTTCTTTCTGATGGGTTTGTGGTCTATGCTGACTTCATGAGTAAAGCTGCAGACCTTCGCAGTGAGTGTTACAGCTCTTAAAGGTGGTGCGGACCCAAAGAATGACCAGCAGCGAGATTTATTGCTAAGAGCGAAAGAACAAAACTTCTACACCCTGGAAGGGGACCCGAGGAGGTTGCCACTGGTGGCTGGGGTGACCTGCTTTTATTCCTTTATTTGGTCCCACTCACATCCTGCTGATTGGTCCATTTTACAGAGAGCTGATTGGTCCATTTTACAGAGAGCCGAATGGTCCATTTTTACAAGTGCTGATTGGTGTGTTTACAAACCTTTAGCTAGACACAGCGCGCTGATTGGTGCGTTTTTACAGAGTGCTGATTGGTGCATTTACAAACCTTTAACTGGACACAGAGCGCTGATTGGTGCATTTACAATCCTTTAGCTAGACAGAAAAGTTCTCCAGGTCCCCACCCGATTAGCTAGACACAGAGCACTGATTGGTGCGTTTTTACAGAGTGCTGATTGGTGCGTTTACAAACCTTTAACTAGACACAGAGCACTGATTGGTGCATTTACAATCCTTTAGCTAGACAGAAAAGTTCTCCAGGTCCCCACTGGATTAGCTAGACACAGAGCACTGATTGGTGAGTTTACAAACCTTTAGCTAGACACAGAGCGGTGATTGGTGCATTTACAATCCTTTAGCTAGACAGAAAAGTTCTCCAAGTCCCCACCCGACCCAGAAGTCCAGTCAGCTTCACCTCTCACTTTGAATCGAGGGCTGCGATAAAACATAATCTCAATCAGTTCAGCTAGCATCCCAAAGTGTGATCATTGCCATGCTGAAAGAAAACAGTGATTCTAAGGAAGCCAAAGAAACTTCTACTGCTAATAAAGACTGGTTTCATCATTTCAGATGCCAGAATGAATGATTTACAGTAAGCTATCTGATTAAGTAGCTGGTGAAAATAAGTTTTCTGCCGTGAAATTTGAAACAAGATTTCAAGAATTAGTTAAGGAAAGTAGGTTATGATGCTCTCAAACAAGAGAGTGGCTATGACAAAAGCACAAAGATGTCCCAGAGAAAGGGATGCTGCCAAAAATGTCAGGTTAAAGAAACTCTCAAAGATATTTCACAACCTTGAAAGTGCAGAGGATAAAATGTTAAAAGTGAATCCAAACTTGAAAGGATGGTGACAATTTGCCAAGGAATAAAAAAGGATGAAATACTGGGAAGGGCTACAACGTGGACAAACCTTGAAACATTATGCAAAGCCAGTCATAAAAGACCACTTACTATCTGATTCCATTTATATGAAATGTCCAGAATAGGCAAATCTATATAGATACAGAAAGTAGATTAATGGTTGTCTAGGGCTGAGGAGGGTATGATGAGAGGGTAGGAGGGTGATAGATAAAGGGTCTGAGATTTAAACTGTCTGTTTAACATTATCAGAGAGCTGTCAAAAATATCCAGAATTTGAAAGGCTAAGATTCCAAAGAAAAAAGAAGCTGACTAAGTGAGTCCAATATTCTTTATACCTCTTTCGCCCTCAAGGCATTAATGACTCCTAGGGTGGCCAGGGTTGTAGGGGGTCAGGGAGTAGGGTTGCTGAGAAGGCAGGCAGAGAATGAATGCTAAGAGGCAAAGAAGCTGGCAATCTTGTGGAGCTGGGTTGGAGCCTGCCAAGACAGCCAGGACCTAAATAGCCAAGATTCCTGAAGAGAGGAGGCCTGGGGAAGACAGCCTGATACTCAGTAACTTTCCCTTCAACACTGAAAAAATAGGAATAATTATCTAGCAAGACCAATAAAAAAAAAAGAGAAATCAAGCACAAATTACATAAGTAAGGGAACAAAAATGGCCTCACTACAAAAATGGCCTACACCCCACAAACATCAAAGAGTTACTAATGGGATATTAGAACAACCCTAGGCCAATAAATTCGGAAAATTAGATGAAATGGACAAACTCCTGGAAAAATAAAACTTATTAAAACTGCCTCAGAAAGATCAGAAAATCTGAATGGTGCTTTAGCTATTAAAGAAACTGAATCTATCATTTTAAGTCTTTCCACAAAGGAATCTCCAGATCCAGTTGGTCGTACTGATGAATTCTTCCACTGAGGAAGAAGAAAGACTAATACTAAGAAACTTCTCTCAGAGAAAACAATCTATAAATAAGGGAATTGATCAAGTTTACTAGTAAACAAGATCAATATACAACAAAACACCAAAAATAAACTACTAAAAATGAAATTTGAGGCCGGGCATGGTGGCTTACGCCTATAATCCTAGCACTTTGAGAGGCCAAGGCAGGTGGATTGCTTCAGCTCAGGAGTTCAAGACTAGCATGGGCAATGTGGCAAGACCCCATCTCTACAAAAAATACAAAAATTAGCCAGGCATGGTGGCGCATGCCTGTAGTTCCAGCTACTTGGGAGGCTGAGGCAGGAGGATGGCTTGAGCCCAAGAGGTGAGGTTACAGTGAGCCAAGATCGTGCCACTGCACTCAAGCCTGGAAAACAGAGTGAAAATGATATGATAGTGGCTCTCATCTGCTCCCCGCACCCGACCACTGGGGCAGATTTTAATTTTTTAAAAATCATCATCTGATGCTGAATTTAAAACTTTGGAGGGAATCAAAAGAGAAGGTCTTGCACTCCTGTTATCCAAGAGACATAAATACATGTGTGTTTTCCTTTTAGGCAGAAAACAAGAACAACATTCCTGGCATTCAACTACAAGGAAGCCCAATACCCCGGGTGCCATAAGACTTCCAGTATGCCTGCCTGAGCTTTGAAAGAGAGGAGAGGAAGCCAAGTCATCCAGCAGATCGGACCCACAAGCTCATCCTCTAGTTTTTTTCAAGGGGCACCATTCCTGTAAGAAAAACTTTCTTGGGCTTGGCTGTAGAATCTTCCAGAAATGTAAACAAAAGGGTAAGAGCCAAAGACCAAGAACCCTGGCTGGTGAGAGTCAGAGGGCCAGAATTTAGTGTAAAGCCTGCTCTAAAGACTGTTAACACTTCCTTTCCACCACTGCATCGATGATTGTTTGAAAAAGTGATTGTTTGTGATAGACTGGATTAAGAAAATGTGGCACATATAAACCATGGAATACTATGCAGCCATAAAAAATGATGAGTTCATGTCCTTTGTAGGGACATGGATGAAATTGGAAATCATCATTCTCAGTAAACTATCGCAAGGACAAAAAACCAAACACCGGATGTTCTCACTCATAGGTGGGAATTGAATAATGAGAACACACGGACACAGGAAGGGGAACATCACACTCTGGGGACTGTTGTGGGGTGGGGGGAGAGGGGAGGGATAGCATTAGGAGATATACCTAATGCTAAATGACGAGTTAATGGGTGCAGCACACCAGCATGGCACATGTATACATATGTAACTAACCTGCACATTGTGCACATGTACCCTAAAACTTAAAGTATAATAATAATAATAAAATAAAATAAAAAAGAAAAAGTGATTGTTTGAACAAGTGTATCAATGATTGAACAAGTATAAAAAAGGTTTATTAATGCCTTTAATAAAAAGGAACATATACATATCAATCTAAAAGACCTCTAAGGTCTCAAAATATAAATGGGCAACAAAACTGGACAGAATTTACAGAAAAAATGTCTAATAAAAATACAAATGTCTAGTAACCATGTGAAAAGTGTTTGCCTGGAGTAGAAATCAAAATTAAAATGAATTACCAGTTTTTGCCAAACATATTACCAGAGATGTTTTTAATAAACATTTTCCAAAAAAAAAAGAGTGACATGGGCACCCTCATGTCTGATGATGGGAGTATATTAATACATCTTCAAATCTATAAAATGTTAACAGATAAGAGATACTGACAGGGTTGATTCTAACCTAAATACTACAAAGAAACATATGCTGTGGGTATGGAGTGACAGTTAATATGTCCCGGCCCACCTCATGTCTAAATATGCTGAAACAGCTTCTATTTAAAATAAGTGCTGTCCTCCAGCTGTAGCAAATAGGAAGACAAGTAGCTTCATGCTGTTGACCTGGTTTTCCTATCGTGATTCACGAATGACTTTAAGAAAGAGCTAAATCAACTTGCAAACTACATTAGAAAGAAGAATTTAGGGCCAGGTGTGGTGGCACATGTCTGTATTCCCAGTACTTTGGGAAGCCAAACTGGGCGGATTGCTTGAAGCCAGGCGTTTGAGACCAGCCTGGCCAACATGGCGAAACCCTGTCTCTACTAAAAATACAAAACAGGCCAGGCACGGTGGCTCATGCACTTTGGGAGGCCAAGGCGGGCAGATCACCTGAGGTTAGGAGTTTCAAGATCAGCCTGCCTAACATGGTGAAACCCTGTCTCTACTAAAAATACAAAAATTAGCCAGGCATGGTGGCAGGTGCCTGTAGTCCCAGCTACTCAGAAGACTGAGGCAGGAGAATCACTTGAACCCAGGAAGCAGAGGTTGCAGTGAGCCCAGATCATACCACTACACTCCAGCCTGGGTGACAGAGCAAGATTCCGTCTCAAAAAATAATAATAAATAAATAAATAAATAAATAAATAAATAAATAAATAAAAATACAAAAATTATCCGTGTGTGCACTCCAGCCTGGGTGTCAGAGAAAGATTCTGTCTCAAAAAAAAAAAAAAAAGAGTTGAGGTAGAACACATTCAGATTGACAGTATATTCCCGATATATCCCTCCAGTAATACACACACACACACACACACACACTTGCACTCACACATGCACACTTGCTTCATGAAATTCTTTTTCTTTATTTTTATGCCTTTTCAAAACATACCTCCTTTCAATCCCCTAACTTCTGTTCAACCACTTTCCCCTCTCTACCAGCCAGTTTTCCTCTGTCTGACCTTAAATACCTCAAATGCTTTACATCCTTGGCTTTCTTCTCTTTCGGTCTTACACCTTCTTGATGAATGTGAGATTCTCAGACTCTGCTATTGCTTCAAGAACCCTTATCTCTATGCAATTTCCAAATCCATACCTCCAACTCTGTATGAACTTCCCTCACAAATACTAGATCAATATTTCTTGTTTTGACTTTAAATACACACCTAAAATGAAATTTTCCTTTCTTACCCCCATCTCAACTTCTTTCTGTCCTATATTTATTTATTCATTTGTTTATTCACTCATTCCACAAATAGCTAACAAGAACCAGGCATTATTACTGCCTGGTACTTACTATTGACCACTTGTTCTTCCAAATAGACATGTAAGAATCAACCTTCAATCTCCTCAGTCCTTTACTTGCTCAGGTCAACTGTGCGCACTAACTCACACAGGTGCCTTAGATTCAGCCCTTTTCTTCATCCCCACTAACATTTCAGCCCTAGCCCTCATCCTCTCTCACCGGGATGCCTGCAGCAACTCCTATATATTTTCCCTACCAGTAAAGTCAGTCCATCTTACACACAGTTGGCAGAATTATCTTCCTAAAAAGTAAATTGGACCATGTCACTTCCAGTTCTGAAAAGCCTTTCACAGCCCATAGCAATGGTGGGATCTGTGTATCAACCACATAAGAATCAGGCGGGGGAGCTCCTTAAGCTATTGCTTGCTGAGCCCCAGACCTACTGCAACCATCTCCTTGGAGAGAAGACTTAGGAATTCCCTTTTTTAATGAGCTCCCCAGGTAATTCTTGTACCCATGAAAGGTAGAGAGCCATGGGCCTGCAGGAGAGAATCCAAGTTCCTTAGGCAGAAATACAAGGTCCTTCACTCCCTCGGCCCAACTGGTCTCAGTTCCCTCCACTCTATACTGTTCACCCTACACACCAGTCACACTGAATTTCTCACTGTTGTCTGGACACTTTGGTTCCTCCACACCTCCATGCCTGTCTCTATACCCCGCTTCCTGCCTTCTCCTCCATCTAGTAAAACCCTGATCCCCCTTCCTCTGAGAATCCTTCCCTGACCAACACTTGCTGCCCCACCAGAGATGTCTTGTGCCCCATCAGACTTGTACCATATGTATTATATATGACATAATATTCTATATATTATATAGAATAGAGAGAGATTCATATTGGTTCTGTTTCTCTGGAAACCAATAAATATGTATTATTTAGACATACATAATAGAAGATATTCTCTCTCCCTCTAGAGAGATTTACTTTAGCATTTATTATAATGAATTGACTCATGTGATTATGGAGGCTGAGAAATCCCAAGATCTGCAGTTGGCAAGCTGGAGACCCAGGAGAGCTGATGTGTGGTTCCTGTCCAAATCTGAAAAAGGCCTGAGAACCAGGAGATTTTATACACACACACACACACACACACACACACACGCATATACACATACACACACATTTGTTTCTCTGGAGAACTTTGACTAATACAGTCACAAAGCAGCCATTTGAAAAATGTTTCTATATTTGTTCCATTGAAAACACTGTCCATTAGCAAACAATAGGTGTCTGAAAAAAAGAGAAAAGAGAACCCTGTCCATTATGTCAAGTGCTCCACTGAAACAGTCATAGACACAACTTGGATGCCTGCTCACACCCGAATGTGTACACCTCTTCTCCCCACCACTTCCCTGACATCCATACTTAAGAATCTACCTGACCACTGTCCACTTGACATCTCAATGAGTTATCTCTTTTATTTATTTATTTATTTTGAGACAGGGTGTCACTCTGTTGCCCAGGCTAGAGGGCAGTGATGTGATCACGGCTCACTACAGCCTCTTCCCCCCAGGCTCAAGCAATCCTCCCACCTCAGCCTCTCCAGCAGTTGGGACCGTAAGCGCATGCCGCCACACTCAGCTAAGTTTTTGTATTTCTTGTGGTAGAGACTGGGTTTCACCATGTTGTCCAGGCTAGTCTCAAACTCCTGAGCTCAAGCGACTCACCTGCCTTAGTCTCCCAAAGTGCTGAGATTACAGGTGTAAATCACCACACCTGGTCAAGTTATCTCTTAAGTAGCTCAAATTAAACATGTCCAAAACAGAATTCCTGATTTTGCTCCCCAAACCAGCCCAGTCTTCACCATCTCAAAAGATGGATCATCATTCATCTATTGTCTCGAGCCAAAAACCTAGAGCAATCTCAATTCCTCTCTTTCTCTTCTTTCCTTCATGCAGCAAATCAGCAAGTCTTGTTGATTCTACTTCCAATACTGAACACTTAACACAACTCCACCAGCTTTATCCTGGATAAAGCCACTGTCATCTCTCACTGAGACTTCTGCAATAGTCTCCCAGTTGGCATCCCTGCTTCCACTCTTGCTCCCTGACATCCATTCTCCAGACAGTAGCCAGAGGAAATTAGAATTAGGCATTCAAATATACAACATTGCTCCTTGATTAAAATTTCCACTGGTTCCCAATCTCTCTTGGGGGAAAAATCCAAATCTCTACAAAGCCATACATGGCTACCTTCTCTAACCTCATCTCCTACCAGGCCTCTGCCACTCCCCACCACCACCACTGTATCCCCCACTCTGTACAAGTCCTCTCCAGTCCAACTGGCTGTTTCTCAAATATACCAAGTTTTTCCTACCTCTGGGTCTTGGAGCTTCCTTTTCCTTCTCCCGAAATGCTCTTTGGATAAAGACTGGGCTGGTCTGGGGAGCAAAATCAGGACTTCTGTTTTGGACATGTTTAATTTGAGCTACTTAAGAGATAACTTGGGTCAGGTGTGGTGGCTCACACCTGTAATCCCAGCACTTTGGAGACCGAGGCAGGTGGAATGCTTGAGCTCAGGAGTTTGAAACTAGCCTGGGCAACATGGTGAAACCCAGTCTCTACCACAACAAATACCAAAAGTTGGCTGGGCCTGGTAGCTGGGCTCCCTCTCACCATTCAGCTGTCTGCTCAAATGTCAGCTACTCAGACATCTTCCCCCGCCTTCCCAACACTCTCTATCTCATTCATCCACTTCATTTGCCTTCAGGGCACTCATCACTACCAGGAATTACTTACTTTACTGACTTTATTGACTCTTTCTCCCCACTAAAATATAAACCCTATGAAGACAGAGAATTTATCTTGTACACCTTCATATCCATGGTGCCTGGAACACAGTATGTACACAACACATAAATCAATGAATGCTCTGAGAGTACTGTTGTTTTTAATACTCTGAATACCATTGTTTTTAATGCTCTGAGAGTACCATTTAATGCTCTGAGAGTACCATTTTGCGGAGACACTTACCTATTCCAGTGCAGGAATAGGTAAGAAAATCATGGAATGTATAAGGAAATTATGTAACTCATCATGTTTCTCCTTTGTCTTAACTTCCAGGAAGCTCAGTCTTAAATTTTGTACTGAAGCCTAACAATTTACCTTACATTGGGTTTCCTTTTTAATTATCTACTCATTATATGACTTTTGATCTTGTATCATTATTGTAACATTTATACACCTATCTTTTATTGTAAAGCACCTCAATTCCTTCATGTGGGCAGGCTGTAAAAATTAATACATACCAGTCCTCTGTTCTTTTATTGATTCACGTATGTTAATATTGTCTCTCTAACATGATTATAAGCTTCTTGAAAGCAGCCCAATAGATTTTATCCTTTTATATGCCCTCAAAACACATATTACATTCATTTAATAACATTCATCATTTACCAATTTCTTCATTGATTTGTTGATTGATCAATAGCATAACCCCAGGTGGTACAGGTGAATAATTCAGGGTCTAAAGAAAATTGTCATCACCCTTTGAAAATTTGGACACATTTATTAAAAGTGAGAGGGCAGGAGTTATCTACATCAAAAAGACAACTTGCCTTGGTGAGTTGGATGGGGAGGACATGCAGGTACAGCTAAGCCTGATGCAAAGTTTAGCAGCAGAGAACCTAAAAGGGGTAAAATATTCTACAAGAAAATGGTCCTGGAAAAACTGCTGGAGAGAAAGTGAAATGAAGGGAGCAAAGCCATGCCTGAAAAAAGATGAAGATACTGATCCACCTCTTGCTGGAGAAATAATGAAGAAGTCTTGGCTGAGTAGATGGGATTGAGGGGAGATGGGATAAATTTGGGATTAAAGGACAGGTGCAGGAGAAGGCTTTGTCATTAACACTGAATGACGACTACCTGGAGGTCGTCCCTTTATCCACCTGTGGGGCCCAGACTGAGGTTACAGCAGAAAAGACAGGAAGAGAGGGAGAGGTGAGTTCTGATAGAAACCTGGCAGGAATGCTTTCTCACTAATAACTTTTGACATTCAGCAAAACTCCCAGCAGTGATTTTAAAGACCAGCACTAACCAGGAAGGCCAGCAGGCAGAAGCGGATGCTGGCATGGTGGATGGAGCAGTTGTCCCCATCAGCATCTTTCCAGCTGGCTGGGCACTACATGTCCTCACAAAACTCTTTTGCAGCGGCTTCAGTGCTAGACATGTGGAAGGCTCTGAGTTTCTGTAGGAGTTTCCCCACCTCCAGAGCCCCCTTGAATCCACAATTTGCATTCCTCACACCAGGAGAGGGCCTGGAAAAGGCCCTTCACAGCAGGCAGCACACATCCACAGTCTCCATTTCAGCACCCAGAGCCTTCTAATGGGCACTTCGCTGAGACCTTAATGTCTGCATAAGGGCCCAGAAATAGCAGAATTTTCATCTGAAATAGTGAACTTTCATCTGAAAATCATGGCAAATAACTGCAGAGTCAGAGTGACTTATATAATATGCCAGGCATTTATTGTTGTTGTCATTGTTTTTAATGTTCTGAGAGTACCGTTGTTCTTAATGCTCTGAGTACCGCTGTTTTTAATGCTCTGAGAGTACCATTTAATGCTCTGAGAGTACCGTTGTTCTTAATACTCTGAGTACCATTGTTTTTAATGCTCTGAGAGTACTGTTTAATGCTCTGAGAGTACCGTTTTGCTGAGACACTTACCTATTCCAGTGCAGGAAATAGATGATAAGGCCAATTTCAACACTGGAGAGAGAGCAGTTTTGCTCAAAGGACTTTTGCCCTAACAATGAACCAGATCTACACTGGCATCTTCAGAACCCCTCATGAGCATTTGTTAAGTGATGCATTAGTTATCCCACCAAGAGGGCAGGTACACTGATGCACAAGGTAAGAGGTCACTCATGAATCTAATCAGTGTAGGCAAGCAAAATGGAATACATTCATAACAAATCTTGGACAAAATGGCCCACTAATGGCTTCCCCCCTCCTCTATACCTGTGGAGGACAGCTGTATCCATCCAAGATCCTCTCATCATCTAAAGTGTGTGTTCACTGAAAACTTACTATGTTCCATGCATTATGTTTACATCATCATCTCACATAAGCCTCCCAACATCCCTACAAGGAAAGTACCAACATTAGCCCATTTCACAAATGAGGAAACTCGTTGAGGTTAAGCCCTCACCTAGTTGGTGGATCCAGCAGCTGGACCCAGGCGGTCTGATTCCAGGGCTCCCATACTGAGCATCTAAACAACACTGTCTGTCTCCCACAGAGTGGCACAGGGCCAATGGGGAGAGACGCCAAAATGAGGCACATCATCCCATGTAGCCACCTCTGAAGAGCAAGAAATAGCTACAACTGACAAGAAGAAACAGATTTATACATCAGAGACAAAAGAGATAGGCCCTCTTGAATCTCTGAGCATAACAACTGAATAAAAGTGGCTTTGTTTGCTTAATTAAACTTCAGCATTTACTGAAATTACAGTAATGCAGCAATCACTTTCACTTTAATCTAGGTTACAGTATTTGAAGTTTCCTCCTAAAAAGCAAACATTTGGGCTTAAGAAAATACCTACCAAATGATTTCTGGAGAGGCGAAACATTTGAAAAGACTTTACCAATTGATCTCAATGCAGAGATACTTTTAAAACAAAAACCCTAAGCCCTGGGTCTCAGCTCCCTGCACAAGACCAGACATACACATAATCCACATTCATCACACACACACTGCACAGACAATGCACTTACACCACATGCACACACCACACCCATATATACATAGCACATACATACCCAACACACAAACCACATACCCACCATAGACACACATACACCACACACAAGACACCCATGCCATACAAACCACACACACAACACACAATCAACATACACTCATAGCACACACACACACACACACACATACTCAGTCACACTGAACAGCAAAGCGGCGTGTGCTGCCTCTCCTGGTGGTCCCCTCTGTGTCCTCATTTATGGTATAATTGCACATTTCATTTCCAACTTGAAGAGCACAGCTCTGCAGGGCAATTGTTTTAAACCTGAGATTGCCTGAATTAAATGGCAATTTTAGTTTTTTATAGTGCAAAATACAGTTTACATTGGCAAAAAAAAAAAAAAAAAAAAGACATGGAGTTTCAAAACTCATGCTCTTAAGCCTCCTGAATCACAGTAATTTTAAAATCTTGATTCTGCCATTAGGGTAAAAAAGAAAATCTATTTTGTAATCTGGCACCTTCTCATGATGAGTTTCTTACTGTGACTCATGCTATAGATGCCTTGTGCAAATGTAAAAAAAAAAAAAAACAACAGATTGATACGTGAGAAAAATTTCAATAACGGGAGAGGAACCATTTGGGTGAATCAAGCCCTTCCCAGTCTTCAATAACTTGGGGCTCCTTGGACAGCCCACATCATGCCAAAAAAGGCATTCTCACAGTTGGGAAGAACTGCATCGGACACCAGTGTCAAAAAGAGGATTTTTAAACTTGCCCTGACCAACACCCCTATGCATCCACTGACAAATATTCTCTGCGACCTAACAGCTGATATTCCTTTTGTTCTCCTAATTAAAAACTTTTATGGCTAAATGCAACATGGTATCCTGGATTGGATCCTGGAACAAAGAAAAGACATTAGTGGAAAAACTGGTAAAATATGAATATGTTCTGTATGTTAGTTGATGATATTATATCCCAGTTTTGACAATGTACCATCGTTACGTAAGATGTTAACATAAGGTGAAGCTGGGTGAAGGGTATATGAAAACTCTGTACCATCTTTACAACTCTTCTGTAAATCTAAAATAATTAAAAAAAAAAAAAAGTTTTAGTATTTGTGGTAGAGAATGCCTCCCATATCAGTCTTTGCTTTCTTTACATAAGGAGAATACTGGTGCAACACTTCTCATGGAGTTTATAGGATATTGAGACAGCCAAGTAAAAAGGGCTCCCTGGAGAATCTCCAACCCACCTGTGCACTGGGAGGACGGGGTGGGGCCTCGGGAAGTTTGAGCTGTTTGCAGTGGGGAAGAGCCTGGCCGCTCCTGTTCCCATGTGGTAACTGGGGATTCAATCTAGCAGGATTCTCACTTTGCTGAGAGTCCCTGTTTCCCTTTTTTTCTTCCTTTTCACCCAATGAACCCTGCCCTACACACCCTACAATGTGTCCATGTGCCTAAATTATCCTGGTTGTGTCACAAGAACCTGATTTTCCAACAACAACATTTGGGCACAGTGTAATCATGGCCTATAATCTCTTTTATAATTCTATAATTTTAAATATCTGATTAAGCTATTTCAAAAAAATTTTTCTTTTCTTTTTGTTTTTGGAGACGGAGTCTCGCTCTGTCACCCAGGCTGGAGTGCAGTGGTGCAATCTTGGTTCATTGCAACCTCTGCCTCCCAGGTTCAAGTGATTCTCCTACCTCAGCCTCTCAAGTAGCTGGGACTACAGGTATATGCCACCTCACCTGGCTAATTTTTTTTTTTTTTTTTTTTTTTTTTTGAGATGGAGTTTCTCTCTGTCGCCAGGCTGGAGTGCAATGGTGCAATCTCGGCTCACTGCAACCTCCACTTCCCTGGTTCAAGTGAGTCTCTTACCTCAGCCTCCCTAGTAGCTGGGATTACAGGGGCCCGCCGCCACGCCCAGCTATTTTTTTTTTTTTTTTTTTGTATTTTTAGTAGAGACGGGGTTTCACCATGTTGGCCAGGCTGGTCACGAGCTCCTGACCTCAAGTGATACACCCACCTTGGCCTCCCAAAGTGCTGGGACTACAGGCATGAGCCACTGCACCCAGTCTAATTTTTGTATTTTTAGTAGAGATGGGGTTTTACCATGTTGCCCAGGCTGATCTCGAACTCCTGACCTCAGGTGATCTGCCCGCCTCTCCCCATGTCTGCGTGGGTTTTCGGAGGGTACTCTGGCTTTCTCCCACATCCCAAAGCTGTACACATTAGGTAAATCGGGTGTCTAACTGGTCCCAGTGTGAGTGAGCGTGGGTGCTTGTGAGTTTGCCTTGCGATGGGATGTCGAACTCCAGGGTTGCTTCCCACCTGGCACTCAGAGCTGCAGGGAGAGGCTCTGGCCACCTGCACCCTGAACTGGAATAAGCGGGTAGTTATCTGACTTGCTTTCATTAATTTTTCTTTTTTTTTCTTTTTTTTCTTTTTTTTTTTTTTTGAGATGGAGTCTTGCTCTGTCACCCAGGCTGGAGTGCAGTGGCGCAATCTCAGCTCACTGCAACCTCTGCATCCCGGGTTCCAACAATTCTCCTGCCTCAGGCTCCCGAGTAGCTGGGATTAGAGGTGCTGCCACTGCGCCCAGCTAATTTTTGTATTTTTAGTAGAGACAGGGTTTCACCATGTTGGCCAGGCTGGTCTCGAACTCCTGACCTTGTGATCCACCCACCTCGGCCTCCCAAAGTGCTGGGATTACAGGCGTGAGCCACCACACCCAGCCGGCTAATTTTTCTTAAGTATATGTATGGTCCACTTTCATATTTCAATGTGTAATATTAAGAGTGTTTGGAGTCTTTATTTAGAAGTTTGGTGATGTTTTTGTGACCAGAAATATGTCATAGGAACTTGACTCTTGTTTATATCAATTAGCCTATGGCAAAATTGGTTTTGTTAATAACAGATGTTGGCAAGATTTTGGAAAAAAGGGACTGCTTATCCACTGGTGGTAGGAATGTAAACTAGTTCAGCCACTGTGAAAAACGGTTTGGGGATTTCTCAAAGAACGGAAAACAGAATTTCCATTCAACCCAGCAATCCCATTACTGGTTATATACCCAAAGGAATATAAGTCATTCCACCAAAAAGACACATGCACTCATATATTCATTGCTGCACTATTCACAATAGCAAAGACATAAAATCAAACTAGGTGCCCACCTACAGTCGACTGGATAAAAGAAAAATGTGGTACATATACATCATGGAATACTACACAGCCGTAAATTACAATGAAGTCATGTCCTTTGCAGCAACATGGATACACCGGGAGGCCATTATCCTAAGCGAACTAACGCAGGAACAGAAAATCAAATACTCCATGTTCTCACTTATAAGTGGGAGCTGAATGTTGAGTACACATGGACATAAAGATAGGAACAACAGACACCTGGCCATACTTGAGGGTGGAGGGTGGGAGGAGTGTGAAGGTGGAAAAACTATACTATTGGGTACTATGCTCACTATCTGGGTGACAAAATCACTTATATACCAAACCCCAGCAACACACAATTTACTCATGTATCAAACCCGCTCATGTACCCTCCTGAACCTAAAATAAAAGTTGAAAAAAAAGATTTTATTATATGTCATCTTACTTAAAGTCACAGTTTCCAGAGCCTATCAATGACGTTAAGTGAGGACTTACTGTACATAGATATTTACTTCCTTTTTTTCCCTGAATTAGGCACCAGCCCCCATTTTTTTTAAAAAACACCTTTAAGTAGTAGTACTCACAATGGCCAAAAAGTGGAAGCAACGCTATTCATCGGCAGGTGAATGGATAAAAAAATGTGGTATATACATACAACAGAATATTATTCAGCCTTAAACTGGAAAAGAAATGTGACACATGCTGCAACATAGATGAACCTTGAGGACATTATGCTAAGTGAACTAAGCCAGTCACAAAAAGACAATACTGTGCACCATTTATATGAGGTTTCTAAAGTAGTCAGATTCAGAGAGACAGAAAACAGAATGGTGGCTGCCAATGAAACGGAAGAGTTCCCTGTTCCCCCTCACAGGACATGCAACAGGGGTGTGGCTTAGCTGTTCAGTCACTGCCGCTGCTCAAACCCCTGAAGGGAGGGGAAGCACATAGACAGACAGGTGCAGGAGCCCAAGTGGGCATGAGTTACAGTGTGCCCTTTTAGCCCTGCCGTCTGTGGACAGCTTGAGTGTTAACCAGCTCAATGGACTCTCAGCCTTTTTGCAAGGGCAGAGGGCCAGTGTGACAGCTTTCTGTATCTCAAGCTCTTGCCCAGTGTCCCTGGAACACAGGCTTGAGGGATGAATGCGGGGTTTTATTGAGCAGTGGAGGTGGCTCTCAGAGGGATGGGTGGGGAGCTAGAAAGGGGATGAAGTGGGAAGATGATCTTTCCCTGGAGTATGGCCATCCAGCAGCTGAACTCCCCTCTGACCACCCTTAGCCAAACTCCTCTCGGTATTCAGACATTCCTCCTCTTCTCTCTTTCTCTGCTGTGTTGTTCTGCCATTCATCTGCTTGTCTCTTATTTCACTGCCTCCTCACCTGCTCGTCTGCTTCTGAAGCCTGGGGCTCAGAGTTTATATGGATATAGGATGGGGGGCATGGCAGGGCAAAAGACAACTTTTTGGGCACAAAAACAGAAATGCCTGTTCCCACTTAGGGCCACAGGTCTCCAGGCTTAAGGGTGGGGCCTTTGGCAGGGAACCACCCTCTTCTCCTTAGTATTTCCCTGTCTCCTGTCCATATCACTAGGGGCTGAAGGGCAGGAGGAAATGGGGAGTTGTTCAATGGGTGTAGAGATTCAGTTTTGCAAGAAGAAAAGAGTTCTGGGGATTAGCTGCACAACAATATGAATATACTTAACACTACTGCACTGTACACTTAAAAATGGTTAAGATGCTAGGTTTGGTTTTGTTTACCACAATTAAAATTTTTAATATTTTTATCTTATTTCTAGGGGACTATTTCATTCTTTTGTTACTCATCAAAGTCAAGGGCTGAATGTAGGCTACCAGCCCACAATAAAGGATCACAACTTCTTAAATTTTAATATTTGTTTATTACACAAATATTTATGTTAGAGAAAAACTAGAAAACAAAGACAAGCCAAAAATAAATATAGGCTGGGCACAGTGGCTCATGCCTGTAATCTCAGCACTTTGGGAGGCCGAGGTGGGTGGATTGCCTGAGATCAGGAGTTTGAGACCAGCCTGGCCAACATGGCGACACCCCGTCTCTACTAAAAATACAAAAATTAGCCAGGCGTGGTGGCACATGCCTGTAGTCCCAGCTACTTGAGAGATTGAGGCAGGAGAATCGCTTGAACCCAGTAGGCGGAGGTTGCAGTGAGTCGAGATCACCCCACTGCACTCCAGCCTGGGCAACAGAGCAAGACTCCATCTGAAAAAAAAAAAAAAAAAAGAAAGAAAAAAGAAATATAATTGTTTTTAAAACAACCATCATCCCTCCACCCAGAAATAACCCTGGGTAACATTCTGGTGGGTCCATCCAGATTTCTTTATTTTTGAAAGCCTAAAATTTGTTTGTTGCATATTTTCAGCAGCAATGTTAAAGATATCCAACACTTAAAGAGTGATATCAAGAATTGCAGGACTGGCCGGGTGTAGTGGCTCATGCCTGTAATGCCAGCACTTTGGGAGGCCAAGGCAGGCAGATCACTTGAGCTCAGGAGTTTGAGAACAGCCTGGCCAACATGGTGAAACCCTATCTCTACTAAAAGTACAAAATTAGCTGGGCATTGTGGTGGGCACCTGTAATCCCAGCTACTCGGGAGGCTGAGGTGGGAGAATCACTTGAACCCAGGAGGCAGAGGTTGCAGTGAGCTGAGATGGCACCACTGCACTCCAGCCTGGGCAACAAAGTGAGATTCTGTCTCAACAACAACAACAACAACCACCAAAAAAAAAAAAAAATTGCAGGACTGTAGAATTTTAGCCCTAGAAAGGAGCTTAGAGACTGACCAACAGAGTTACCTCATTTTACAAAGAAGTAGGAAACAAAAGCTCAAAGAGCATATGTTTAGGTAATAAGAAAACCAGGCCTTGAGCGTCAAACAAATCAGAAGAGAGAATGCTGAAGGTCAAATCAAACAGAATGATGTTGGGATTACTTGTGTCCCAGTATGGTCTATGGTTAAGAGGGCAGGCTCTTAGCCAGGATGCCTGGGTGTGAATCAAGGCTCTGCTGTGCACTTATTGGCTACTTGACCTCAATCTAGTTACCCAACTTTTTAAGCTTCATCTGTATTATTGCCTATTTATAGATTAAATCAGGATTAAAATTTACAGATTTATAGATTAAATCAGAATTAAAATTAAATCAGTCAAAATTAAAGGAAATAATTCAAGTAAACCACAGAGGAAGCACTTATCGTTGATTACAATTACCACCGTTACAGTGAAAGAGATCCAAGCTTCCCCGAGTTACTGGCAGCATATCTGTATGGTTCCAAAATTCAACTGAGGGGCATAAAGCAGAAAAGAGACCAAGGCAAGTTTCAGAGAAGGAGTGGAAGTTTATTTAAAAGGCTTTAGAACAGGAAAGAAAGGAAAATTAGCTTGAAAGAGACCCAACCAGGCACTGAAGGTCCAAAAGAGAAATGAGAGCAGAAGAAGACAGCAAAAGGGGCCTTTGACCTTGATCTTTATAGGTTCGCCTTTATAGGGGACTTTATAGGCTCGCCTCTCTCCCAGGATTCTTCCCTTAGGGTGGGCTTTCCGCATGCCCATGCTTTCCTTACTCTTTGGAATTGAGCACACACAGTGAGTTTAGGGAGTTGTACACATGCCCATCTGAGGCTTTCTTCCTTTTCCAGTGGAGGGTGCCCCCAGAAGATCATATTTCACCATTTTTGTCTCTTAACACGCATGCCCAGGAAGTTGCTTCTCCCTGGGGCCTGCATTCAATTAGCATTTTGATGTTAACAGGTGTGAACCATGAGGAAATGGCCTCTCCCTGGCGCTGCCAAATTACAAGTTTTAGAGAAGCAATGCAATAATTGCCAAACCATCACCCGACATTTCTAGTGGGTGGAGGGAGAGCCCTCTCCTGCCCCACTCATGCCTAACTACCTGTAGCACTGTTACTAATACATCATCTTCATAACAAAGGAGAATAAAGAGTGAAACCTGTTCACAACATTTTCTGTGCTTGCCCTGGACTTTGAACTGCTCATCCAAGGTTCTCTGAATGTTTGGAAGTAGTTTAGCCTAGTGGTGAAATTCCTAAATTGTCGCCTTTCTCTACTTCATTTCTATCAGTGGGTCATTCCTTCACTACTAGAACATTTGACCTGCACAGCACAGGTAAACATAAGACGTAGAGAATCCCTAGGCAAGGCCATACCTGGTGGGGAGGATTCCGGTCCTGACAGCATAGGCATGAGAGTTGTCTAAGCAGACACCATATAGGGCATGTTGAAGGGCTCGCACTGACTGCACTTACAGGGGGCCTCTGGATCCAGGCCATCTCTAAGCCTGGAAAGAAACAGAGCCGGTGAAGATGCTTTATTTCACTCTGCACACCAGACCACCATGATCAGGTTTTGAGAGGAGGATTTTTAATGGCATGCTGTATGGAAAACCACTGGTTATAGAGTGTTATCCAAATATCAGTACTATCCTCATTCCGTAAATGTAGGGGTCCCATTAATTTACTCTCAAAGGGATATATTTCCGGGTGTGGTGAGGAGGCCAGCCAAGGCCACATTTCCTAATTCCTGATACCTCTCCTCCCAGTCTCGCTCTAGTTTCCACCATTTGTTAAAAGTTTACTGGCTGACAGGATTTTTCTAATTTCTAATTTTCAGAAAAGCAAAATTTCCTTACAACATGTGATCTCTAGAGAGCAAATGCTCCAACTGTGCTCCTTACAGCTTATCTTTGGAATTACCAACATAAGAACATGATTTTCCCTAGAGATTTTAATGCCGACTCCAGAGACTCCATCTAGCTCGTCTTTGAAATCAGTGTGAAGCATAGGGCCATAGTCAATGTTCATTCGGCCAAGACTACATGCTTGGCACTGAGCTAGTCTGTGATTTCAAAATTAACACACAAACGACCAAACATATAACTCAAAATTAATATAACCCACTCTTTGGGCCTCCAGGTATGACTACAGATCCGATGCAAATCATTTGTGAGTATTTCTGATGCATTAAAAATCATTTTTTAAAGGATACTTAATAATACAACATTAGGGGAAAGCTGGGGAAATTTGAATAAGGTCTGCAATTTAGTTACGAGCATTGTACGAATGTTAATTTCCTGGTTTCATTTCCTGGTTAATTTCCTGTCAATGTTAATTTCCTGATTATGTAAGATGTTAACAGAGGTAGCAGGGTGAAGGGTATAAAGGAACTCTATTTAATTTTTGCAACTTTTCTTTAAGTCTAAAATTATTTCAAAATAAAAGGTCCAAAAATTCTTTTAAAAAGGATGCTCAGCTTTCAGGTGGCCCAGTGGCCTGGGGTGGCGGGCTACATCAGTCAGACACAGAGATGTGGAACCCTGCCCTTGTAGCTCCTCTGCCACGCAGGATCTGCAGGCTTCCTCTTCTGCACTGTGTTCATTGAATGTTTGCCTCCCAGACTGACGGGGAGCTCAAAGGGACCCAAATTCTCAAAGAAAAGTTTTCTGGAGCTACAGCTATCCAAGTCACTGACATTTCGGGAGGCTGTAGGTGATGTATAAAATCCAAATCAAACCAGAAGAATTTAAAGAAACAAGAACTGTCCCTCAGCACCGGATGATTAATCAGGCACTAAAAAAGGAAAATCAAAGGGATGCACAGATGGTGGGTATTTACCTCTGTCCCCAGACACTGACCTCCATGTCCCCGGGCTGTGTAGATGCAGCTGCCTAAAACTTCGGATGAACTTGACTGGAACCACTCTTTCCTAGGCATTTGCAAAAAAAAAAAAAAAAAAAAGTATCTGTTTTGTTTGTAGACATTTCCATATTACAATTAAAGAAGAATGTGTTATCTATTTAGAGGTTAATTAAAGGCAACAGACAACTGGTGGAGGAGCGGGGTGGGAAAAGATGTTCAACTCAAAAAACAGATGGAGATCTGAGCATAGGTGTCTGAAATGACTAAGGAAATGTAAAACTGGGACAAATCTCATTGGTGCTAGAAATTAAGGAAAGGTACCATCCATGAGCCAAAAAATTATTCTAGAGATAATGATATTGGTAGCCAAAATGAAGAAAGGGGGCAAAAGCCAATGTCCAACTGACGTCTCATAGAAAATTAGTGTGTCTGGTGGGAAGGACTTAGAGGAGAACCTGAATCCCCTCAACATCCACTCTCTCGGAGGAACTTTAGAGCAGTGGATCTAAGGGCCTGAGAAGGTAGGAGGGCTGGGGGCCCAGGGCATAAGCTTCAAACCAGAGCAGCAGCAGTGGAAGCAGGAGGCACATCTTCCCAGTGCAGCAAGGCTCAGCCCCGAGACAGCAACAGCAATGTCCAGAAGAGGCTGGGCAGGACACAGGGCATTTCCTTCCCTGAAAAAGCTGGCAGGAGCGTGAGGAAAAAGCCCGGCGGCAGCAAGTCTGACTCCCAGCACAGTCATTTCCTCAAACGAAGACGGTTGTGCCATATGTCCCACCAGGCCTGACCAAGGCTTAACGGCCTACACATTTCTCTCAGGCTGTGCCATCGCTGAGCAAGGAACCAGCCTCCAGCTCCAGTTAGGAGGGAGATCCTAAAAGCATCTAGAAGTGACAATACCCAAGAAATATCCTTACAACACCAATCTTGGATAGAATCTCATAGATCAAGTTTGAATAAAAACAAACAATAGCCGGGCACGGTGGCTCACGCCTGTAATCCCAGCACTCTGGGAGGCTGAGGCGGGTGGATCACCTGAGGTCGGGAGTTCAAGACCAGCTTGACCAACATGGAGAAACCCCGTCTCTACTAAAAATACAAAAACTGGCCAGGCGCGGTGGCTCAAGCCTGTAATCCCAGCACTTTGGGAGGCCGAGGCGGGTGGATCACAAGGTCAGGAGATCGGGACCATCCTGGCTAACATGGTGAAACCCCGTCTCTACTAAAAATACAAAAAATTAGCCGGGCGTGGTGGCGGGCGCCTGTAATCCCAGCTACTCAGGAGGCTGAGGCAGGAGAATGGCGTGAACCTGGGAGGCGGAGCTTGCAGTGAGCCGAGATCGCGCCACTGCACTCCAGCCTGGGCGACAGAGCAAGACTACGTCTCAAAAACAAAACAAAAACAAAAACAAAAACAAAAACTTGGCCAGGCCTGGTGGTGCACGTAATCCCAGCTGTAATCCCAGCTACCCCAGAGGCTGAGGTAGGAGAATTGCTTAAACCCCGGAGGCGGAGGTTGCAGTGAGCCGAGATCGTGCCATTGCACTCCAGCCCAGGCAACAAGGACAAAACTCCACCTCAAAAAAGAAACAATAGTAACTATATAGTGGGATCTGTTTTTTTTAAATGTAAAACAGAAATCCAGAAGCAATAAATTAGCATAACATTACATAATATAAATTTGTGTTTCCTCCTTTTCTTTTCATCTTTTTTTTTTTTTTAAGACAGGGGCTCACTACTTTGTCTAGGCTGGTCTTGAACTCCTGAACTCTAGCAATCCTCCCTCCTCAGCCTCTCAAAGTGCCGGGATTACAGGTATGAGCTACCACGCCCTGCCCAACCTGTTTCCTTCTTTTCTTTTTCTCTCTCAAGCAGTAACAGGCTCTGTGCTTCCTTCCTTGTGGAGGTTTATGGCAGGGCAGAAAGCAGAAGTTGCTGCAACACTTCCCTTCCTGATTGTTGGCTCCAAAACCTAAAGCAGTTGGAGATTTGCCAAATGTCCTGAGGGAGAAAAGAGTCTCTGAGGGAATAAGAAGGAACATGAGTATATTCCCTAAAACCAAGAAAAGATTCCCAGAAGCCTACAAGTAGATAAGACCACAGCCCTCTCACTGGCGAAGCCTGGAGATGTAAGCCCTCCAAGAGGAATCGCTGAGAGGTTCCCAGTTATGCCAAAATGCTGCACACGCCATGCCTGGCACAGAAACAGGAGACCTAGGACCGGAAGGTGCGGTGCAAGACGGCTCAGTAATAATCAGAACAGACTGAGAACCAATGCCTGGGGCTTCCACCCCAATGTCCTAAAGCTGTGTGAGACCTCCTTTTTACCAACCTGGAATGAGAAAGTCCATTAAAAAAATTAAGTGAATTCCCACCAATCTAACAAGATGGGGTCCAGAGTCAAAATTCAGGCAAGGAACAGAGAGTTTTAAGTGTGATATTTCATGCACACCTGAGTATTCACTGTACATATGTTTCGCACATTCACTAAGTTTTTTTAAAAAAGTGAATTCAATAAAATATTAGTGCCTAAACAACTTGCCTACTTTCCTCTCTGTCGCTTTTTTCAAATTTGTGAAAGATGAAGCCTCTTGAGTTCAAATGTACATCCCTGGTCCCATCAGCCAAAGCCAGTGCAGGAGAGAGATGCCTCTGGTGTGCTGGGCTTGCCCCTCCAGGGTCCTCTTAAGGGCTGTGAGCAGGGCAGGCCCAGATGGACATGTCTGGGACAAGGTGTTAAGGCAGCCGCCTGAGTCGGAAAAGAGTCTGGCTAAGAGCCAGACAGCCTAAAATGAGAGCAGGAAGAATGTTGTGATACCAGATATGTGATGACAAAAGCTTACAGAAAACTGGAAGAAATGCAGAGTAGAATCAACACGGCAAAAAATTAAATCAATAATGTTTGGACAAATTTGAGATGCTTTCCCAGAAAGCTAAAGAAATAGAACAGAGATAAAATTATGAGAAAGAAAATAGATACCGAAAACAGACTGACGATCTAACATATGAATAACGTATGTGCCTAAAGACCAAAACAAATAGAAAAGAAAGAACAATCATATAAAGAAAGAGAAAAAAACCTGCCTGAACTAAAAAAGAAAGAATTACATCCTTAGATGAAAAAGACTCATTAGGAGCCAGGTGGAATTAAATGGCAAAAGACCAGCTTCCAGACATACCAAGATGCAAATAATGAACTCTAAGGTAAGAAATTAATCCTGGAAGCATCAAAGCAGCAAAAACAAAATTACCTACAAAGAAGAAAAGTCAGGCTAACCTTTGCCCACAACACAAAAGCTAGAATTTTAAGAGGGAAAGATATAATCCAACAGTTCCCCACCAGTTAAGCTGTGTTTCCCATGAAAAGCAACTTGTGCATGCTCAGACGTGCAAGGCCTTGGGGTTCACCACCACACAACCTTCCGGGGAAACTCCTGACAGGGCTTGCTCCAGCCACAGATGGAAACCAGAGCATGGATGTTATGGAATAAGAAGACCGCAGTGAGCACTACAATCCTGTAAATGTAGCCGTAAGTTCAAATTATTACAGATATTGCTATTTTAAAAGTCACTCTTTTTTTTCTGAGACAGGGTATCACTCTGTCACCCAGGGCTGTAGTGCAGTGGCACGATCATGGCTCACTGCAGCCTTGACCTCCTGGGCTCAAGCCATCCTCCCACCTCAGTCTCCCAAATAGCTGGGACTAGAGTTGTGTGCCACCACACCTGGCTAATTTTGTATTTTTTGTAGATACGGGGTTTCACCGTGTTGCCCAGGCTGGTCTCAAATTCCTGAGCTCAAGGGATTCACCCACCTCAGCCTCCCAAAGTGCTGGGATTGCAGGCATGAGCCACCGCACCCAGCCAAAAGTCACAAGAGAAGATACACAGCATAAAAGAAATAGACATACACACAGATTAAATTCTGAATAATCTAGTAAGTCTTCTCCTAGGGCTGGCGACTGTCATGAACACCAGCCCTCGCACTGGGACTACTTTCAGGAAGTAGGTGCTAGGGCTAGGTGAACATGTTTTAGAGTAATTCCATTAAGATACAATAATAGTGAATTTGTGGAAAATTTACATTTATTAAGGGGGTAGGGACAGAGGATCTATACTTTAGAAGGTGCCTACTGTCTGAAAAGATAGAGCCAACAGAGGCACTCCACATGTTCTACTGTGTGGAATGGCCCTTTCCTTAGACAGCTTGGGCTGGTGTAACAAAATGCCATAAACTGGGTGGCTCAAACAACACATGTATTTCTCATAGTTCTGGGGCCTGGGAAGTCTAAGATCAAGGTACCAGCAGATTCCATTGTTGGTGAGAGCTCTCTTCCCGGCTTGTAGACAGCCACCTTCTCAGTGTGTGCTCACCTGGCCTTTCCTTGGTATGGAAAGAAACAGAACTCTGTCTTCCTCTTTTTATTTATTTATTTATTTATTTTTTTTTTTTTTTAAATGGAGTCTTGCTCTGTCACCCACGCTGGAGTACAGTGGCACCATCTCAGCTCACTGCAACCTCTGCCTCCCCGGTTCAAGCACTTCTCCCTGCCTCAGACTCCTGAGTAGCTGGGATTACAGGCGCCCGCCACCACACCCAGCTGATTTTTGTATTTTAATAGAGACAGGGTTTTACCATGTTGGCCAGGCTGCTCTCGAACTCCTGACCTCAGGTGATCTGCCTTCCTCGGCCTCCCAAAGTGCTGGGATTACAGGTGTGAGCCACCATACCGGCCTGCCTTCCTCTTTTTATAAGGACATTAATTGCATCATGAAGATCCCACCCTCATGACCTAATCTAAACCTAATCACCTCCCAAAGGCCCCACCTCCAAATACCATCACACTGGGGGTTAGGGCTTCAACACAGAAATGTTGCAGGGACACATTCAGCCCATAGCAGCCCTCCTCCTTCCCATCAGAGGGCAGCCTGCAGTGCTGCATCAGTGGGACCTGCTGCCCACACCACTGTCCTCTGCAGTCCCCCACGACGTGGACCAGCACAGCTTTGATGGAGCCTACACAGGACAACTTCCTGGCAGCTCAGGTCCAGACACCAGACAGCTCTAGCTCCTGTGCCCCCTCCCTCCTGGCCTCACACAGCCCTGAGCCCGGTGTGTCAACTTTGAGTCAAATGTCAGGTAGCATTTCAGGCCCAGGGGAAGTGACCCTGAGAAGATGGAGGCTGACCGCCCAGATCCCTCCTGGGAGGAAGGGAAGCGGAATGGGCTGGGGAGGCGTGGGAGGGCTGGCAGGTCATTCCTAGGTGTGCTCCATTTCCCTGCAGGAAGAGAAAATCCCACTCGGGCAGCTGCACACGTGGCACACTCACCTGTGAGCAGCCTCAATTGCCTCCAAGCTTAGAGCTGGAGGAGCTAATGCAGGAAAAGGAGAAGAAGGAAGTCAGGCTGAATGGGTTCCCCCATGAATGGGTTTCTCAAAGTGGGAGGGGAGGTGAAGAAGAGGGGAGGGCAGAGCAAGGGGCTGAGGACAGTGGGTGATGCACATAGCCTACAAGTGTGTGCCCATTTCTGCATACAGTATGCGCCAAATATGTTTACATTCAATCCATTTTGTACACTGACTGGATGAGTTTGGTTTACATTATAATTTGGGGTTATCCATGGCCATATATTTATCTCACCATATTACTTATCGAATTGTGTTTAGGTTTCAGGGGGCAAAACTGCCAATAATTATTTCATGTTTTAATCTATTATAGAAGAGATCAGGTGTATGTTTTTATATAAATGGTAATTACAATTCACCTTTAAGGATGGTCTCAGAAGTTTTCTGTGAATCATTTACATCACTGAACATACAGGCTATTCATTATTCCCCTTCATAAAAACTACTATTAAAATAGCATAATGCCAGCCTCGGCAACATGGCAAAATGCTGTCTCTATAAAAAAAAAAAAAAAAACACGATTTAGCCAGGCATGGTGATCAGTGTGCCTGTAGTCCCGGATGCTCAGGAGGCTGAGGTGGGACAATCACGTAAGCCCAGGAGCTCAAGGATGCAGTGAACCGTGATTGCACCACTGCACTCCAGCCTCGGGGACAGAGTAAGACTCTGTCTTAAAAATAATAATAATAATATAATGTGTCTAAACAGTATTTCACAAATGTTAGAGACAGTAAACTAAAAAAAGATCTATCGTGTGCTACAAGATAGGAACTAACAGGATTTTTAGTGCTAGAAAAATTCTTATCTTCTCCTTGGGTGTCAGATGCTGGAGAACAGTTAGTTCAATCAAAGCAAATGCATTTGTCTTAGACACTTTTTTTGAACCTTCAAAATCTAGCTAACAAGCACTCTACTGATAAGCTGGCTTCTATTTTTAAAGGGGAAAATTGTATTTTGCTTTTCCAATTTTCTTTCTTCTTAAAGAATTTAGGTGATTTTCTTCCACACCCCAGTTGACATAATTTGAGAATAACACAACTCCAGGGTACAGGTAATTTCCATGCTCTGTAATCCATTCCAGAGCATTAAACTAGGGAACAATTTCCTTCGTTTAATAAAATTCACATATCCCTGAATAGAAAAAAACAAAAAATAAGAAATCAAGCCTGTTACAAATATAGAATAAGTTTTATAATCAAGACAGGAATAACCAATATTACAGCTATTATTTAACATTGCTCTGAATATTTTAACAAATAGGGGTGGGGAGAAGGCAATAAAAATAAATAAGTAAAACTATCAGAAAGGGGTAAGAATTATCAAATGACAATCCATGTACAAACTTCAGTAAATCAACTGCCAAACTATCAGAACTAATCAAAACATTCGCTAAGGAGCTGGTTATACAATAAATTACCCAAATCACTAACTTTGCTATATATGAACAATAAATCATATATGATGAATATTATGAAAAATATACATCCCACCACTTTAATAGCAACATGATCTGTTTATATATAAAGAATAACCATTAACAAGAAATGTGGAGGGTATAGATTGAAAGAAAACTATAAAACTGTGCTGTAAGACATAAAGATTTGAACCAAATAGTTTCCAGGGAAGTGCAAGGGTTGTACAACTGAAGTTCCCCAGGCCCGCTGAGACCCCATTCAAGGCCAAAGGCAGTGACGATGTAATGCCAAACATAGAGAGCTGGGCTTTCTGCAGGATCCCAGTGATCAGCCACTGGACGATGGGAGGACACTATGCTGAAAAGCTCACCAGGTCCATTTGTTGTCATGTTTTCATGGTAATGAGACTTCACACAAAAGAATATAAACGAGTGGAGCTGTGCTATCTTCATAGATTGCAGGTTGCCTGGGGTAAGAGTATTTGCCTCTGTGTTATACTGTAACTGAAGGTAATGCTTGCAGCTATAAAGATGAACCCCATTTTCTCAATAGTAGAACAAAATGAAAATTACTTTCTCACTTAACTAAAAGTCTAATCATTGCCTCCTTGTGCACATTAAAATTAAAAAAAAAAAGTCTGATCAGCCTTGGATAGACACGAAGGTCAGGAACCAGGCTGATGGAGCCCTGCTGTCTTCAATACAGGTTTTTCAGGGTGCCCTGAACTTTGACATCCCACCAACAGATGGGGAAAGAGGAAGAAGGATGTTGTTCATGGACCAGATCTGAATGAGATGCCTTCCCTTCTGCTCACATTCCTCTGAATGCACTCAGTCTCAAGGCCAAACTATCCGCAAGTGGGGAGCCTGGGAAGTGGATCCACACTGCTTCCACATCCCTCAAGGAAAGAATGGTCAACCGGGTCTACTCAATAGGTGAAGAAGGAACTACCCAATTATCTTTTTCATGTAACTGGAGCTTGCCCTTTACACATTTGATTTTACATATTTTGATGAAACTTTTCCTAAGATGCATAACAATTTCCCTGTTTCAACAGTGGGCAATTGTAAGTCTTCTCCTAGGGCTGGCGACTGTCGTGAACACCAGCCCTCTCACTGGGACTACTTTCAGGAACTCTTGAGGATTTGCTGATCCTCCGCCTCTATACTAAAAGGTCCTTGGTTACTGTCTTTTTAAAACTCTTTTGAAATGTTTTTTTCTGAATCCTTCCTCAGAGTCAGATGGCATCTGTCACTTCTTCCTGCGTCCACAAGCATACTTCTAACAGTTCCTTTCCCTCTAATGTCTTGCTTCTACTAAGGGTTTATGCTAAGGTGTACAAATTGCATCTAAAGTTAAAAAAAAACAAAACAAAACAGGGGGGCCAGTCATGGTGGCTCACACCTGTAATCCCAGCACTTTGGGAGGCTGAGGCAGGAGGATCACTTGAGCCCAGGAGTTCAAGACCAGCCTGGGCAACATGGCAAAACACTGTCTCTACCAAAAATACAAAAATTAGCCAGGCATGGCAGCATGCTCCTGTGGTCTCAGCTACTCAGGAGGCTGAGGCAGGAGGATTGCTTAAGCCCAGGAGGTCGAGGCTGCAGTGAGCCATAATCTCACCAGTGCACTCCAGCTTGGGAGACAGAATGAGACCTCGTCTCTAAAAAAAAATAAAATAAATTTAAATTTTAAAACAAAATTGCCTCAGACTGAAATCCATTCCTGAGTAAAGAGTATGAGCTTTTATTACCTGGACTTTCTAGTGTTGATTTTGGTTATCCAATATCCTTTTTAAAATTTTTTCTTCCAAGTTTTTGTTGTTTCAGCAGTTGCAAATAAACAATTATATTGGCTGGGTACAGTGGCTCTCACCTGTAATCCTAGCACTTTGGGAGGCCAAGGCAGGCAGATTGCTTGAGCTCAGGAGTTCGAGACCAACCTAGGCAACATGGTGAAACAAAAAAATACAAAACTTAGCTGGGCATGGTGACATGTGCCTGTAGTCCCAGCTACTCTGCACTCCAGCCTGGGCGACACAGTGAGACCTTGTCTCAAAAAAATAAAATAAAAAAATTACGTTGGCTTATGATATAATCCTAGAAAGCAGAACAAAATTATACCTAAAAGAGAATGGCCTTTCAAATACAGTATTGACTAACAAGGAAAGAGGGCTACAATATATTGTTATGTAGGAAAGAGCCAGCTGCAAAATGACATTATAGTGTAATTCCATTTGTTAAATTTTTTTAAAAAAGCATACATTTGCAATGTGAGTAGTTATCTCTGAGATGTAGGATTACTGAGAACTTTTACATACTATGCCATTTATTTATGTATTGTTTGGCTATTTTATAAGAAGCAAGTATTTTACGTAAGCATAAAAAAACAAGAAGAAGCTGGGTGTGGTGGTGTGTGTGTCTCTAGTCCCAGGTACCTGGGAGGCTGAGGTAGAAGGATCACGTGAGCCCAGAAGTTCAAGGTCAGCCTGGAAAATACGTGGGACCCTGTCTCCATAAATCAATAAATTAAAATATTTTAAAACATAGTTCACAGTGTCTTCTCAGAGCATGAGCTCCTGGAAGACATGGATGACAGATGAGCACTCCTCTATATACTGCCTGCTGCCACAAATAAGAAGCCTCTCAAAATTAAAACACTGATTTTTATAGACCAAAAAATAAAAGAAAAGAAAAAACTAGAGGATAAACTCAAAGTTGATCTCAGACAGAGCAAGTTCCAGGAAAGTGTTGCTGGCTTCCACCTTGGAGGACTTCTACCTGGAAATCTGCTCGGTACCATATTAAGCAGTTTCAAGAGCCCATCAAAGCCCTGGCAAGTTCATAGTAACCAGAGGCACATTCTAACCTATACCAGAACTATGGTGAAAATGTACTTTGCTGGGAAAGGATTCTGAGTTACTAAGGCTTCTCAGGAACTACTCCATTCTCTAATGAAAACACTGATCATCTAATGTGGGCAACTAACATGTATTTAGTAGGTTTTTGCCTCCTGTTGCATACTGAGGAGATCCCACAAGACACCTTCTGCCCAGCATTTTCTTGCTACCATGAATGAATCTATAAAATATTCACATGAATACAAATATGAACTCCAGAATACCCCAGTTTAAATGAAAATGCATTCACTGGTAAAAGTAATGTATTCATTAAATAGGGCCACAAAAGTGCTGCTTAACAGATTCTTCTGAAACTGAAGGTCATGCAACAAGAAGCATTTATTCTCGTGTTCATAAGTCTGCAGGTCTGCTGGGACAGCTCAGTCTCAGGCTGTGGGTGTGCGAGTCAGTTGGGGCAGCTCTGCTCCATATGTCACATTTTCTATTGGGAACAGCAGAAAACCAAGAAATGTTCATGGCAATGCAGAAGCACAAGAGGGCAACCCAAAACCCACAAGCATATTTTAAGCCTTTGCCAACATCATGTTCGCTGACATCCCATTGGCCAAAGCAAATCACATGGCCAATCCCAACATCAGTAGGACAGGGAAATATAGTCCCTCTCTAGTGAGAGGAAACAAAAAGTCCCATAGCAAAAGGCAGGGACATAGGAGGGTTGAAGAATTGTGAACAAAAATACAATCTGTCAAAGGTAACATTAACTCACTGTTAACCAGTTATACGGTGACATTTCCGTTTTAATATTCAAGTGGTCTTAAAAGTAAGCCACTAAAGGAAGAGGACAGAAAGAAGGGGAAAAGTAAGATCTAGAAATGTGTAGCATTTTGGACATTGCCTGGGACAGAGGAAGGGCTAGGGAAGGAGCCACAGTGGCAGTCCCTGGAAAAGAACATCGTAAAGCACAGCATCTTCACAATTGAAATTTACTGATGAAAATCAGAAATGAAGAACAAGAAGATAAGACAGCAGGAACACATAGATACATGAAAGATACACGAAGTCCAAGAGAATGACAAGTTTTAAGAAAAATCACATACAGAAGTGAAGCTGTTCCAGCATAATGTGTTTCTCCATTTGAAACTGGCATTTTTTGTATAATCATCCCTAGTCTATTACCTGTGGTTTACTATTTATAATTTGAAAGAGCTGTGAGCCACTAGAACAATTTCTCTGCAAGAATCCGCTCTACAAGAAAAAAGAAAAGTGTGTGTGTATGGGTGTGTGTGTGTGTACACACACAGAATTTTTTTTCAAATCAGGCAGATCAGAACCTCCCTGGAATTTGAACTCCAAATGTAGGGAAACAAAATTGAAAATAGTAAGAGCTCACTCATCCTTATGTTTGCCCTAAAGAGGCTGTATTAAGTCCATTTTCACACTGCTGTAAAGAACTGCCCAAGATTGGATAATTTAAAAAGGAAAGAGGTTTAGTTGATCATAGTTCAGCATGGTTGTGGAGGCCTCAGGAAACTTACAATCATGGTATGGTGGAAGGCAAAGGGAAAGCAAGGCACCTTCTTCACAAGCCAGCAGGAAGGAGAAGTGCCAAGTGAAGGGGGAAGAGTCCCTTATAAAACCATCAGATCTCATGAGAACTCACTATCATGAGAACAGCATGGGGGTAACTGCCCCTATGATTCAATTACCTCTACGTGGTCTCTCCCTTGACACGTGGGGATTGTGGGGATTATAATTCAAGATGAGATTTGGGTGGGGACACAAAGCCTAACCATATCAGAAGCTGTCCCATGATTACTGATCCCCAGGTCCTCAGAGTTGCTCCAAATTTCTGATCCCTCCAAAGCCCCTCTCTGAATTCCCTCTCTTCCACATTTCCTTTAACTCTATGAACCATCCCTTCATCCTACCAATACATTTTCAACTTAAATAAGCCAAAATTGACTTCTGTGGCTTTCAACCACAGAACTGCATCAGGTACAAGTCCCTTTCCCATTTTCTATTCCCCAAGGAGACAAGAAAGAGAGTACTAAAGATGCCTTAAAGCAAATAACAAGGCATGCCATCACTCAAGAATTTAGTATCTAAATCCACTTCATGAAAATGACTGTTACTATGGCAACTTTTCCATGTGTATTCTTCAGTGACTTTATAATGTATTAACATTTTAAGGTAAACTAAACTGTATTGGCTTATTTGGCCTTGAATCCTTTTTAAATATAGATTGTTTTATCTCATAAAAGTTATCAGAGCCTCTAGTCCACGATGGCAGAGTGAGCCAGCAAATTTACTTTTCCCTCTAGAATTGCTATGAAAATGACACTACAAAGGAAAGCCCTCCATGCTTACCTCCCACCACCACCATTCTAGACACACACACACACACACACACACACATATATATATACACACAAAACCCACTACAGTCCCAGCTCTTGGCACCAAAATCTGTTCTGATAATCCAACACGGTTAATATGGGCAATACCCCTCCCATTAATTGATAAATTAAAAATAATCAAAGGAAAATCCTAATTTTTAAAAATAGACTCTGACAAGTTGCATAGAACATTCATCTGGAAAAGTAACTATTTGAGCTAATAAAATGTTTCCTGTTTGTTTTGTTTGTTTTGAGATAGAGTCTTGTTGTGTTGCCAGGCTGGAGTGCAGTGGTGCAATCTCGGCTCACTGCAACCTCCGACTCCCGGGTTCAAGCGATTCTCCTGCCTCTGCCTCCCAAGTAGCTGGGACTACAGGCCATGCCCAGCTAATTTTTGTATTTTTAGTAGAAGCGGTGTTTACTATGTTGGCCAGGCTGGTCTTGAACTCCTGACCTTGTGATCCACCCGCCTCGGCCTCCCAAAGTGCTGGGATTACAGATGTAAGCCACCGCACCCGGCTGAGCTAATAAAATGTTTAAGAAAAAGAACACTGTTCAGATAGGCCGTGACCATAGAGAAAGTCAAGGTAGGTCACAGTAGAATAGTCCAAAGAGCCCTGGGAGGTGGAGCATAGGGAGGGATGCTCCTATTTCTCATCATTATGAGTCACATGAACTTCCTCATTATCTGCATCCAGGACAAATTCAGCCAGAATTTGGGGCAGCAAATTGTTCACAAGACCATATGGGACTACTGAGCACCATGTAACTCATTCATGTGCCACATAATTCTGAGATTCACCCACTCACTACGTCAGAGAAGAGCTTCATCCTTCCTGAAGAAACCAATCAGGCAGTCAAAGAAGATGAATAAAGGAGGAAATAAAGAAAGAGGTGAATCCATATATCCTGGTGTCAGTGATGTTTTTACATCTTCAGAGAACCTAAAGAGAATTTTTAATTCCAGCAATAGAGAAAAACAGAAGATTTTGCACAATGCAGGTCCAAAAAGAAGTGTAAAAAAAAAAAAAAAGTTTGAACTACAAGTAGCAATCCTATTAATTCTAGAATTTCCACACAATGCAAGACCTAGAAGGCATGATACTGGGCACCAAAGAAATGGAAAGGTGATGAGTAGGAAAGGTACAGAAGAAGCTATAGTTGAGAAGATAGAGAGTGAAGCGTGCACCTGCTTGCCTCATCTTCATGGGGGTACTGTATTAGCTTGGCTAGGTTAAACGGAAGTAGGAAAGACAAAAGTAGGGAGGAAGAGGAGAATAAAAACAAGGGAGAATAAAGAATTTCTACAAGGCAGGCATGTTGGCTCATGCCTGTACTCCCAGCTACTCAGAGGCTGAGGCAGGAAGATTGAGCCTAAGAGTTCAAGACAAGTCTGGGCAACATAGTGAGATCCTATACCTAAAGTTAAAAAAAATAATTTCTAGATAATTATAGTAATAAAAATTGTGATATGAGTTTAGTAATTGCTCAATGGAACCAGAACAGGGAGTCCATAACAGACTCATATGTATTGGAATTTAACTTACCATAAACATGGCATTTCAAAGGAATGAGAAATGAAGCCTAGTTTAATAAATAAGTTGTAGCAATTAGGTAAAAATTGAAAAAAATAAAGATGCATCCCTACCTCACACTATACCATCCAAAAAAAAAAAAAAGCCAGATATGATAAAGACTTAAAGTCAAAAGACAAAAGTATAAAATTACCAGAAAAAAATGTAAGAACATATGGACAGGAAAGGCCTATTTAAGCAAAACACAAACATCCAGAAACAATGAAGAAAAAAAGAAAAGAATGCCTAATTTAGCTACATCGGGGTCCCCAACCCCCGGACTGTGGGTCTGTGGCCTATCAGGAACTGGGTCTCACAGCAAGAGGTGAGGCAATGGAGCATTACTGCCTGATGTCAGATCAGCAGCCACATTAGATTCTCATGAGAGTGTGAACCCTATTGTGAACTGTGCATGCGAGGGATCTAGGTTGTGTGTTCCTCATGAGAACCTAATATCTGATGATCTGAGGTGGAACAGTTTTATTCTGAAACCATCCATACCCCACCAACCATCACCACCAGTCCATGGAAAAACTGTCTTCCACAAAACTGGTTCCTGGTACCAAAAAGGTTGGGGACCACAGAGTTGCATAATTGTTAAACTTTGTATAATGAGAGAAATCTTCAAACGAAGTTAAAAGATTGAAACATCTAAATCTGTAACATATTTGCAACATAAGTAATAAATAAGTCAAAAAGAAAAAGAGAGGCAACTCGATTTTTTTTCTTGTGCAAAGGAACATTGGCAGAGACTTTTCAACATCTCCAATTTTCATTTTGTCCTCCTTCCATAATAATAAAAATTTTAATTGGACATGTAGTTGCCCAAAATAAAGTGCATATTTCACAGCCTCCCATAAAGCTTAGTCACATGAGGCCATGTGGAGTCACATGGGCTTTCTGCCCACAGAAATGTAAGGAGAGAGTCATGCGGAATTTCCAAGAACCTTCTTAACAGATAATCTGTGTGAGCCCTTGACGCCCTTCATCTGTTCATTCGTCCTGCTACCCAGAGGGCAGATGCTTCTGTCTTGGACCTTGAGGGCTGGAAGAAGAATGCAGTAGGATACAAGGCTGCAGAGGGGGCAACAGTAGACCAGGGAGACCAGGTATGTCAAATTGAGCGATTCGGACCAGACCCTGTAATCAGAAGTCTCACTCAATCCTGTTACACCCAATGTCTCCTTTTTTTTTTTTTTTTTTTTTTGAGACCGAGTTTCGCTCTTGTCACCCAGGCTGGAGTGCAGTGGCACAATCTCAGCTCACTGCAACCTCTGCCTCCCAGGTTCAAGAGATTCTCCTGCCTCGGCCTCCCAAGTAGCTGGGATTACAGATGCCTACAACCACACCCAGCTAATTTTTGTATTTTTAGCAGAGACAAGGCTGGGCATGGTGGTTGTGGTTCATGCCTGTAATCCCAGCACTTTGGGAGGCCAAGGCAGGTGAATCACCTGAGATCAGGAGTTTGAGACCAGCCTGGCCAACATGGTGAAACCCTGTCTCTACCAATGTCCCCTTTCTATTGAAAGATTCTGTAGCTTGCCTTTTACTATCCTGAAGTGAAAATCATGGATCACATAACCTATCTGCACTCCTAATTTTTAATAATACAATATCTTAACTATAATATAAAGGAAAAAAAGCAAAGTAATTAAATAAAATACTATGCTCAGACACACCCATACCTACTAGAAAAGAAATCCTACTAATCTCCAAACTGCTGTCCCCATCCCCATAAACACTTCTGGAAGCAATAAAGAGCCAAGGAAAGCTTTTCAAGCAGAAAATAACTTCATATCTTAGCCCAAGTTCCCTAGAAAACAGAGCTTAAGGGTAGGATTAAGGTGCTAAAATTTTATTGGGAAGTAAAGCCTCAGAGCAGTGAAGTGAAGGAAGAATTGAAAACAAATGCAACTGCTTACTGCTTTATGACAAGCCATAAAGAGGCAAAGCCAATTTTAGCTTTACTCGAAAGCTAAAAAGTACACTGCTTGGCCACACAAGATGTCCCTGGACAGGGTATGTGGGAAAACCATGCCCCGGACAAGTCCATGGAAGGGACTCCTTTCTCCTGCTCGTCAAAGTTGCCCCAGAGGATTTAACCCTGACTTCTTTACCCAGAAGTAGGGGAGAAGCCAAGAGTATGGTTGGTCTGCCTCAAGTGGAATTGCAGGGGCCTGCATAGAACAATAATCCAAGGGTCTGTGAAACTGATCAAGCTGAGAGAATCTACAGAGGTAGGGAAGATGTGTCTCATATACATGGTTAGATTTGCGTTTTCAAAAAAATAATCCCTAGAAGCTGTAGAGTGTGGATTTGAAGGGGGTAGAAGGTGGCAACAGCAGGGAGACAAAAAGACCAGATAAGAAGCTGGGCCAGGCATGGTGGCTCATGCCTGCAATCCCAGCACTTTGGGAGGCCACAGTGGGTGGATCACCTGAGGTCAGAAGTTCGAGACCAGCCTGGCCAACATGGTGAAACCCCTGTCTCTACTAAAAATACAAAAATTAGCTGGGCATGGTGACACACGTCTGTAATCCCAGCTACTCGGGAGGCTGAGGCAGGGGAATCACTTGAACTGGGGAGGCAGAGGTTGCAGTGAGCTGAGATCACACCACTGCACTCCAGCCTGGGTGACAGAGTGACTCTGTCTCAAATAATAATATGAATTAATAATTAATTCAGCAATCACTGCAGAAACTCAACCCCGTCAACTGAGCCAAATTTCTGAAAAGAAAATAAATTGTTATTTATTTTTAAATAAAAAAGAACCTTATTTACTGTTGGGAGAAAAAGCTGAGTGTCCGGAGAGAAGCTGAGGCAGGGCTTGCATGTCTGCTAGACTTGCTGGCTCCTTGCTTCTAGCACTCCCATTATCTCAAGCCGCCATATGTTTTTCATTCACTTGATACACTGTTTCCTTTCAACCCCCACATCCTCACCACCTGTTTCTTTGAGCACCACTAAATAGTGTGGGCTCCCAAAGCTCTGGGCCTTCACAGGCTCCACACTCAGGATGGCCCCCTGGTCCGACTTTCTCTCTCAAACTCTTTTTCTCATTCCTTTGACTCAGCAGGACTTCGTCGCCCCCACGACCTGGTGTTGGGTCTGATCACCCCAACGTTTACAGATAACAAGTAAAAAATAACCATAAGTAAACAGACAACATGCTGCTTAGAAATGGAAGAATCATGCTTAGAAATGGAAGAATTGTTCTTAGAAACACTGGAAAGGATATCATCAGGGTTTTCTAGCGCAGTCAGTAAAGTCCGGATCAGAAAACTTCTCCTACTCCATATGCCCTTATCACACTCCCACTCAGTGTGTAAATGATTGCCTGAAGTGTGGACGGTGTGTGCCTGTATATCAAAGATATGAAATAAACATCAGTAGGATCCTTAAGATGCACTCAGAGAGCAGGGGTAGTGTCTTTGGCTAGAGGAGTAGCTGTAACTTTGTCTCCGTTTGTTATGTTTGAAGGCATGTAGTTTGCTCTCTGATATACCAGAATCCAGTTAACTCAAATGGCTTATAGACCACACAAATACGAGGCAGTACCTGCTGTCCAATGCCTACCACACTGCAGGTACTCAACAAATGTTAACAAAATCCATTTGTTTATTTATGCAACCAACATTTATTGAATGCCAAATATGTGCCAAACACTGTTCTAGACATTGGAGATAGAGCAAACACATTTTTAAAATTTCTCTTTTTTGTATTATAAAAGTATTAAAGATTGTGCACAAAATGAAGCAATACAGAGATATATTAAAAAAAAAAAAAAAAAACCTAATCAGCCCCATCCATACCCCACATCTTCCAAACCTACCCCTGAGGTAACCAATTACTTTTGTTTTTGTTTTTTGAGACAGGCTCTGGCTCTATTGCCCAGGCTAAAGTGGAGTGGCATGAACATGGCTCACTGCAGCCTTGATCGCCTGGGTTCAAGTGATCCTCCCACTTCAACCTCCTGAGTAAGCTGGGACTATAGGCACGTGCCATCACACTCACCTAGTTTTTTAATTTTTGTAGAGACTGGATCTATGTTGCCCAGGCTGGACTTGAACTCCTGGCCTCAAGAGTTCCTCTTGCCTCCGCCTCTCAAGGTGCCGGGATTACAAGCATAAACCATCATGCCTGGCCCAATGTATTTTTTTCTAATATTTTTAATTGACAAAAATTATATAATTTATTGTGTACAATATATTGTTTTGAAATATGTATACACTGTGGGATAGCTAAATTGAGCTTATTAATGTATTACTTCACATACCTATCTTTTTTTGAGGTAAGAACACTTAAAATCTAATCTTTTAGCAATTTTCAAGAACACAATGCATTGATATTAACTGTATTCACCATACCGTACAACAGATCTCCTGAATTTATTCCTCCTAACTGAAATTTTGTATCCTTTGACGAACATCTCCCCAACGCCCAATTCTCAGCCTGATAACCACTATTCCACTCTCTGCTTCTATGAGTTCAACTTCTTTAGAATTCACGTACAAACGAGATTATGCAGTATTTGTCTCTCTGTATCTGACTTATTTCACTTAATATAATGTCCTCTGGGTTCATCCAGGGTGTCACAAATGGCAGGATTTCCTTCTTTCTTGAAGCTGGATAGTATTCATATATAGCATTTACATTTTATTAGGTATTATAAGTAATCCAGAGATGATTTAAAGTATATGGGAGGGGGCTGGGCATGATGTCTCACACCTGTAATCACTGCATTTTGGGAGGCCGAGACGGGAGGATCACTTGGGACTAGGAGTTCAAGACCAGCCTGGCCAACATGGTGAAGCCCCGTCTTTATATAAAAAATAAAAGTATATGAGAGGATGTGTGTAGGTTATATGCAAATACTGTTATCATTTTATATCAGGGACTTGAGCATCGGCAGATTTGGGTATCCGCAGGGTGTTCTGGAATTAATCCCCTACAGATCCCAAAAGATAACTGTGCTTGGTCACTTGTTTGTCTTTTTTTGACAAATGTCTATTCAAATCCTTTGACCATTTTTTAATTGCATTATTTGTTTTCTTACAATTGAGTTGTTTCAGTTCCTTATTATTTTAGATATTAATCCCTTATCAGATGTATGGTTTGCAAATATTTTCTCCCATTCTGTAGGTTGTCTCTTAACTCTGTAGATTATTTCCTTGGCTGTGCAGAAGCTTTTTAGTTTGATACAATCCCATTTGTCTATTATTACTTTTGTTGCCTGTGCTTTTGGGTTTATATTTAAAAATTCAGGCCTGGGTACTGTGGCTCATGCCTCTAATCCTAACACTTCAGGAGGCCAAGGCAGGAGGATCTCTTGAGGCCAGGAGTTTGAGACCATCCTGGGCAACATAGCAAGGCCTCGTCTTTAAAAAAAATTAGCTGGGTATAGTGGTGCGTGCCTGTATTCCTTATTACTTGGGAAACTAAGGCAGGAGGATCCCTTGAGCCCAGGAGTATGAGGCTGCAGTACAGCTATGCTCCTGCCACTGCACTCCAGCCTGGGCAACAGAGCAAGGCCCTGTCTCTGAAAATAAATAAATAAATAAATTTTTAAAAATCTTTAAACAGATTTTATGATTCCAAGTCATTAAAGAACATGAGATGTCTTTCCATTTGTTCAGATAACATTTATAATTTTAATTGAGCGTGTATAACTTTAAATAGGTCTTATATCTTATTAATTTTACTGTCAAGGTGAAATTATTTTGATTTCTGAAATTTGCTTTAAAGTAGTACTACAGTAGGTAAGGTGGAGAGGCAGGATGAAACAAGAAGGGCAGAATATTGACAATTGTTGAAGCTGGTTATGGGTACTATTCTCTGGGTTTTTGTGGATGGTTTGGTATTTTGAAATTATACTCCCTGCTCTGTCGCCTGCCACCGCTCCCTGAGCCTGAGTGGTTCACCGCACCATGAAGACAGATGGCAGATGCCAGGAACTCGAGCCTCCAATCCCAGATGCTATGTCCAGCAAAGGCTCAGTGGTTCTGGCCTACACTGGCAGCCTGGACACCTCCTGCATCCTTGTGTGGCTGAAGGAACAAGGCTATGACATCATTGCCTACCTGGACAACACTGGCCAGAAGGAAGACTTCGAGGAAGCCTGGAAGAAGGCACTGAAGCTTGGGACCAAAAAGGTGTTCATTGAGGATGCCAGCAGGGAGTTAGTGGAGGAGTTCATCTGGCCGGCCATCCAGTCCAGCGCACTGTATGAGAACCGCTACCTGCTGGGCACCTCTCTGGCCAGGCCCAGCATCGCCGGCAAACAAGTGGAAATCGCCCAGCGGGAGGAGGCCAAGTATGTGTTCCACGGCACCATGGGAAAGGGAAATGATCAGGTCCGGTTTGAGCTCACCTGCTACTTGCTGGCCCCCCAGATAAAGGTCACTGCTCCCTGGAGGATGCCCGAGTTCTACAACCGGTTCAAGGGCTGCAATGACCTGATGAAATAGGCAAAGCAACATCGGGTTCCCATTCCAGTCACTCCCCAGAGCCCGTGAAGCACAGACGAGAACCTCATGCACATCAGCTATGAGGCTGGAATCCTGGAACCCCAAGAACCAAGTGCCTCCAGGTCTCTACACAAAGACCCAGGACCCAGCCAAAGCCCTCAACACCCCTGACATTCTCGAGATCGAGTTCAAAAAAGGGGTCCCCGTGAAGGTGACCAACATCAAGGATGGCACCACCCACCAGACCTCCTTGGAGCTCTTCGTGTACCTGAATGAAGTTGCAGGCAAGCACGGCGTGGGCCGTATTGACATCGTGGAGAACCGCTTCATTGGAATGAAGTCCTGAGGTATCTGCGAGGCCCCAGCAGGCACCATCCTTCACCACACTCATTTAGACATCAAGGCCTTCACCATGTACCGAGAAGTGCGCAAAATCAAACAAGGCCTGGGCTTGAAATTTGCTGAACTGGTGTATACCGGTTTCTGGCATAGCCCTGAGTGTGAATTTGTCCGCCACTGTAACGCCAAGTCCCAGGAATGAGTGGAAGGGAAAGTGCAGGTGTCCGTCCTCAAGGGCCAGGTGTATATCCTCGGTCGGGAGTCCCCACTGTCTCTCTACAACGAGGAGCTGGTGAGCATGAACGTGCAGGGGGATTATGAGCCAACTGATGCCACGGGTTCATCAACGTCAATTCCCTCAGGCTGAAGGAATGTCATCTCCAGAGCAAGGTCACTGCCAAAGAGACCCCTGTACAATGAGGAGCTGGGGCTTCCCCAATTTGCAGATTTCCCCCAAGTACAGGCGCTAATTGTGATAATTTGTCATTGTGACTTGTTTTCTCCAGCTGGCAGCATAGTGGGTCTGCCAGGCCCCAGCTTTGTTCCCTGGTCGCCCTGAACCCTGCAAACGTCGTCATCGAAGGGAAGGGTGGGGGCAGCTGCGGTGGGGAGCTATAAAATGACAATTAAAAGATTTTTTTAAATTACACTCCTAAGTATTTTAAGCTTGTATAAAACTGTAGAAAATAAAATAGTTTTCTAATTTCCTTTCAAAGTACTTACTGCTAATACGGAGAGAAGTTGGTGCTTTTTGTATATTTATCTTGCATCTGCCCACTTTTCCAAAATGACCTACAATTCAAATAGTTTATTACTAAAGTCCCTCGAGTTTTCTAGGCAAATAATGAAGTCACATAGACAAACATAAATAGTTTTATTTCGTCTTCTTCAAAGTTTATGGCAATTATTTTCTTACCTTACTTTGACAATGTAACATAATAATAGCACATGGACATCCTTTTCTAATTTCTGATTTCAATGAAATGATTTCAGAGTTTTGCTATTTAGAACAATGTTTGCTATTGGGTTTAGAGATACAGTCCTTATCCTAGATAAGTAGTTTCCTTGTATTGTTACTTAGACTTGTTTTTAATAGAAAAGTCATCACACCCTATTAGCTTAGAATTTTTATTAGGAATGGCTATTAAATTTTATAAAATGTTCCTCCAGTGTATATTGACAGGATCATATGGTTTTTCCTTTATAGTATTATCATAATTCATTACTAACGGTAATAGATGTCTTGATAGTGAACCAGCCTGTACACCTGAAATATATAGAATAGGGCATAATTAAAATACTCTATAACAGTATATTATTATTATATAACTTGATTTTTATTAATACTTTATTTAGAATTTTTGCATCTGTATTAATAAGTGTAAGGTTACATAAATAACCAAAGTGTTTTTTCTACTCTCTACTCCCACAGAGTCACTCAACATTTCTGACACCGGATGTGTGGGTTTTTCCCCACACACCAAGACAGTTCTGCAGATGATTCTCCAGTTGACACCAGCTAGGTGGCTGCCAATTCAATTTAACTCTGACACTATCCACCTGGAGATTGCATCCCACAGGTGAGGGCTCAGTCCCACAAGACTGCCCTCACCACTGCAGATGCTGGTTGCAAGCACAGATTGTGGCCTGTGCTTCTGACCAACCACCTCTAAGTCAGGGTTTCTACAACTCCCTCCTGGGATTCAATTAATTTGCTAGAGCAGCTTACAGAACTCAGGGAAACACTTACTTACATTGACCCATTTATTATAAAGCATACAGATGAACAGCCAGCTGGAAGAGATGCATACCACAAGGCATGTGGGAAGGGAAGCAGAGATTCCATGCCCTTCTGGGGTGCCACCCTCCAGGAAACTCCATATGTTCAGCTATCCAGAAGGTCTTCTGAACCCTGTCCTTTCGTTTTTATGAAGGCTTCATACCTGATTACATTACTACCCATTGGTGATCAACTCAACTTTCAGCCCCTCTTCTCTCCCTAGAGGCTGGAGGGTGGGGCTGGAAGTTGGAGCCCTCTAATCATGCCTTGGCCTTTCCAGTGACCAGCCCTCATCCTGAAGATCTCTAGGGGCTCCCAGCCACCAGTCACCTCATTGGCATATAAAAGATATTCTTATTACTCCAGAGATGCCAAGGGAGCTTTTTGCCAGTATCACAATAAGTAATCTCAAGAGAACAGGGACTTAACCTGTTTTGTTCCCTGCTATATTCCCTGCCCCTAGAACAGTAACAGACATTCTTAGTAGGTGCTCAATAAACATTTGCTGAATGCATGTGCAAGTGAAATTAGTCTATGATACCCTTTTCTTTGCATCCCTTGTACCTGATTGAACTATGAAAGCTGTGCTGGCTTTATTAAAGGAGCTTTCCATCCTGTTTTATGGGTTGTTGTTGTTGTTGTTTTGTTTGTTTTTTCAGATGGAGTCTCGCTCTGTCGCCCAGGCTGGAGTGCGATGGTGTGATCTTGGCTCACTGAAACCTCCACCTCCCAGGTTCAAGGGATTCTCTCGCCTTAGCCTCCCAAGGAGCTGGGATTACAGGTGCACAGCCACAATGCCCTGCTAATTTTTGTATTTTTAGTAGAGACAGGGTTTCACCATGTTGGCCAGGCTGGTTAGGAAGTCCTGACCTCAAGTGATCCACCCACCTCAGCCTCCCAAAGTGCTGGGATTACAGGTGTGAACCACCGCCCGGCCTGTTTTATGGTCTTGAGTCATTTAAATCCTTGCAGTGCAAAGAGCATGGACCAGTAACATCAGCATCACCTGACAGCTTTTAAGAAATACAGAATTTCAGGTTCCACCTCAGACCTATTGAATCACAGTGTGCAGTTTAACAAGATTTCCAGGTGATTCCTATTGATGTTTGATACGTACTGGTTTAAATAACACTGTATTACCTGCTTTTTAAAAAATAGTCAGGTCACATTGAGCTGGGAAATCACCTGGCACCAGCTCTTTTTTAAGGATAGAGCTATAATCATTTCTCCAACCTCTTATGGTAATGAGTCTGTTCAAGTTTTCAGCTTCTCTTCATGTCACTTTTATTCATTTATATTTTGCTAGGAAATCCTCAAGATTTCCAAATAGTTAGAGTTCAAGTTAACACACTCTCTCTCTCTTTTTTTTTTTTTTTTTTTTGAGACAGTTTTGTTGCCCGGGCTGGAGTGCAGTGGTGTGATCACAGCTCACTGCAGCCTTGACCTGCTGGGCTCAAGCAATCCTCCCACCTCAGCCTCCCAAGTAGCTGGGACTACAGGTGTATGCCATCTAAACCCAGCTAATTTTTAAATTTTTTATAGAGATGGGGGTTCTCCCTATGTTGCCCAGGCTGGTCTCAAACTCCTGGGCTGAAGCAATCTGCCCACCTCAGCCTCACCAAGTGTTGGGATTACAGATGTGAGCCACTATGCCCAACCAACATTCTCTTTAAATCATTTTTAACCTTTTCTATTTCTGTGGTTATGCGTGGGGAAAAGAAAGACAGATCAGATTGTTACTGTGTCTATGTAGAAAAGGAAGACATAAGAAACTCCATTTTGATCTGTACGAAGAAAAATTGTTTTGCTTTGAGATGCCATTAACCTGTAACTTTAGCCCCAACCCTGTGCTCACAGAAACATGTGCTGTATTGAATCAAACTTTAACGGATTTAGGGCTGTGCAGGATGTTTCTTGTTAACAATATGTTTGCAGGCAGTGTGCTTGGTAAAATTCATCACCATTCTCCATTCTCGATTAACCAGGGACACAATGCACTGCGGAAAGCCGCAGGGACCTCTGCCCAAGAAAGCCTGGGTATTGTCCAAGGTCTCCCCCAACTGAGACGGCCTGAGATATGGCCTTGTGGGAAAGACCTTACCATCCCCCAGCCCGACATCCCTGAAGGGTCTGTGCTGAGGAGGAGTAGTGAAAGAGGGAGGCCTCTTTGCAGTTGAGATAAGAGGAAGGCTTCTGTCTCCTGCGCATACCTGGGAATGGAATGTCTCGGTTTAAAGCCGACCATTCCCATTCGTTCTATTCTGAGATAGGAGAAAACCACCCTGTGGCTGGAGACGAGATATGCTGGCAGCAATACTGCTCTGTTACTCTTTGCTACACTGAGATGTTTGTGTAAAGTGAAACATAAATGTGGCCTACGTGCACATCCAGGCACAGTACCTTTCCATGAAATTATTCATGATACAGATTCCTTTGCTTACATGTTTCCCTGCTGACCTTCACCTGTTGCCCTGCTACACTCGCCTTGCTAAGACAGTAAAAATAATGATCAATAAATACTGAGGGAACTCAGAGACCAGTGCCGGTGCAGGTCCTCGCATGCTGAGCATGCCGGTCCCCTGGGCCCACTGTTCTTTCTCTATACTTTGTCTCTGTGTCCTATTTCTTTTCTCAGTCTCTCGTCCCACCTGACGGGAAATACCCACACGTGTGGAGGGGCAGGCCCCCTTCAGTTATGTCTCTTTCTTACTCAAAATATCATATAATTGTGCTTTCTTTTTTCTTTAACCTGGTTAGTGATGAGTTTATTTACTTTATTGCTCTTTTCAAAAAAACCAACTTCTGAATTTAAATAACTTTTTTTTTTTTTTGAGACAGAGTCTTGCTCTGCCCAAGCTGGAGTGCAGTGGCGCAATCTCAGCTCACTGCAACCTCCGCCTCCTGGGTTCAAGCGATTCTCCTGTCTCGGCCTCTCGAGTAGCTGGGATTACAGGCGCGTGCCACCACGCCCAGCTAATTTTTGTATTTTTAGTACAGACAAGGTTTCACCATGTTGGTCAGGCTAGTCTGGAATTCCTGACCTCGTGATCCGCCCGCCTTGGCCTCCCAAAGTGCGAGAATTACCAGCATGAGCCACTGCGCCCGGCCTATATGACCTTTTGGTACATAGTTTTTGCTTTCTATTTTGTTAATTTTGGCCTTAATTTTGTAACTTCCCTTTTCCTAATTTCTCTTGGTTAAATTTCTCTTTATTTTTTACATATTTTTTCTAAGTTCTTAAGATGAATTTATCTTCAGTCTCTTGTCTGTACAATGAAAGCTATTTAAATCAATCTACTTTATTCTGAAAATAGCTTTTGCTATATCCTACAGATTCTTGTATAAAATGTTAGACTTTACATTACTAAGCGTGCAAGTTCAGCATTGATTTCTTTAATAATCCAAAAGTTATCTGGCAGTGTAATTCTTAACATCCAATTGGTCAAGATTTTTAGATACTTTTTAAATTATTAATTTATAATTTTAATTATGTTCAAATACTGTGGCCTGTATTAGTCCATTCTCACACTGCTAATAAAGAACTACCTGATGGTCGGGAGCAGTGGTTCATGCCTGTAATCCCAGCACTTTGGGAGGCCGAGGTGGGCAGATCACCTGAGGTCAGGAGTTCGAGACCAGCCTGGTCAACATGGGTGAAACCCTGTCTCTACTAAAAATACAAAAAATAAATAAATAAATAAAATTAGCCAGCCTGGTGGCATGCCCCTGTAATCCCAGCTACTCGGGAGGCTGAGGCAGGAGAATCGCTTGAATCTGGGAGGCAGAGGTTGCAGTGAGCTGAGATTGTGCCATTGCACTACAGCCTGGGCAACAAGAACGAAAACTCCATCTCCAAAAAAAAAAAAAAAAAAAAAAAAGAACTACATGAGACCGGGTAATTTATAAAGAGAAGAGGCTTCACTTGCTCCCAGTTCTGCAGGCTGTAAAGGAAACATGATGCTGGCACCTGTTCAGCTTCTTGGGAGGCCTCAGGAAACTTTCAATCATGTCAGAAGGTAAAGGGGACACAGGCACGCCTTACACAGCTGGAGCAGGAGCAGGGTGGGAGGTGTTACACACTTTTAAACAACCAGATCTCATGATAACTCTATCAGCAGAACAGCACTAGAGGAATGGTGCTAAGCCATTCGTGAGAAACTGCCCCCATGTCCAACCACCTCCCACCAGGCCCTACTGCCAACACTGGGGATTACAATTCAACATGAGATTTGGGTGGGGACACAGATCCAAGCCATATCATGGCCTGTGGTATACCTCTTCTATTTTTTAATGTATCAAGAATTGCTTAGGCCAGGTGTGGTGGCTCAAACTTGTAATCCCAACACTTTGGGAGGCTGGTGGGGTGGGGAAGGATCAGAATCACTTTACACTAGGAGTTTGAGACCAGCTTGGGTAACATAGTGAGACCTCATCTCGACAAAAAATTTAAAAATTGAAATTAGCTGGACATGGTGCCATGCACCTATAGTCCTAGCTACTCAGGAGGCTGAGGCGGGAGAATTGCTTGGGTCCAGGAGTTTGAAGTTACAGTGAGCTATGATTGTGACACTGCACTCCAGCTTGGGTGACAGAGGGAGACCCTATCTCCAGGGGAAGAAAAGAAAAAGAATTTCTTTGTGGCCAAATATGGGATCAACTATTTTAAAGGTACTATGATCATATGGGAAATGTGTATCTTCTCTATTCAAAGAATATAAAGATCTTTCTAGATCCTCTACACGTAAGTGTATGTATGCACGTGGGTGCACACACACACACAAATGTTTACTGAATTGCTCAATTCCTAAATATCCTTATTTTTTTGCCTCCTGGATTCATTACCGGAAAAGGAGTCTTGATCCAGACCCCAAGAGAGGGTTCTTGGGTCTCACGCAGGAAGGAATTCAAGGTGAGTCACAGAGTGCAGTGAAAGAAGCAAGTTATTTAGAAGCTACTCCCTTCCAGAGTACAGCACCCTCAGAAGGCAAGCAGAGGAACGCACCATCTTTGCTTTAAGTTTTTCTTATGTAGGGGGTCTTATGTATATAAAGACTAAGCTAAGCTGAGTCTACATGAGGGTGAGCAGACAGCATGACAAAATGTGTAATACTGATTTAAATAAAACTATCCTTGACATTCTAGTGTGTGAGTACCTCAAACCATAACTACAATTATATTCAAAGCACATACTGTTATGGATATCAGGACATCTGGACTTTCTGTTATTGTAGGAGTGTGTCCTTGCAGGCGTTAACAAGCTGCTACTTTAGCTGTAAACATCTAAGGACCATGGGTCATGACTGGCAAGGAATGTGCCTTGCTAGTTTCAAGATGGAGGTGATTTTAAAATGGTATCATCCTGGCTCCTCTAGGCTCCTGCTTCCCTAACAGAGATGTCCAAGTTTGATATACACATATTAAAATCTCTCACTATAATTATTTTGTTTGTTTCACTAGTCAATAAAAGATTAAAGAATCATACAATAGTCAATCAAGACACAAGAGCTAAAGTAATCCCTTTGTTAAGCACCAAATGAATCAGAAAAACATTAAAGGAATTCTGTCAATAAAACTCTCTATAGCTAAACACATTGTGGATTAAATTATATATTTTTTTCAGAAAAAAAATATTTTTCTGTTGATGTCTAATTAAATCCCTCACGCACAAGAACTACACATCAGATTATTTACCTCTTCCCAGCCTGCAAGTCGTAATTATTTCCCTTTGCTCATTTTTAATGTTGGCTTTTGTATGGCTGAAAATGACTGTGCAATTAGATAATGCCATTTAAAAATATATATATATATTAGGTTTTTCTCCAGAAACAGAGCTATATATAATGAATACAGTGATGATGAACTAAAAAGCAATTCAGAAACACTTTTTATTATAATACAAAGTCCTCTTAAGCTAGCCTACAAATATGATTGTGAGCAAGTAACTTGACTGCATTGTTCACCTCTAAAGAGATTTCTTCTCTTTTTGTAAGTCCTCTTTGGGTTTTAAATAAAGGGGTAGATAACATGCAAGACTCAATTGTGTTGTGTCTACGGAGTCGTCTCACACAAAAAGAAATGAGTCACAGAAGGAGGAAAAATGCCCTCATGACCACCTTTGCTATTAGTGATATTGGCTTACAGCCTTTTAGATTTGGGGGATAGAGCACGTGGAAAACAGCAGGAAAGGACGCAGAGGGTGACTATTACAGTAACAACAGCTGTTTTCAATTATTCAGCATGTTTACTTTCCACACTGGCACAGCAAATGATTGGGAAATGATTCTTTACCTGGCCAAATGTCTGGACGTTGACCTTGAAGTTAACTGTTGCTCCAGACACTTGTGAAATGAACTCCCCTAAACCTGTCACCGGTCAGAGCATTTTTTCTATTTTAAAAACATAAGTTTTTTAATGAATATAGAAACTACCACTGTAATCTCTTATCTTTGGAAGGGGGGCTAAATTATTTTTTCTCAAAATTCTTTTGAATTAAAAGTGACTTGCCTTGTCAAGGATGTCTTACTTCGTCCTAAGCAGTATTGAGCATCTACCAAAGTTGATATTTTCTTAAGCCTGCTCATTGTTGTGTAGTTACTTAGGACAGAAAAGAAACAAAGAATGTAGATGAATAAATGTATTAAACCAATTTCACAGGCAAGTTTCCCTTGAAAAACAACTCCTTGCCATAATCATCACATTCATTGAGTGACCATCTACCAAATGCTTTACTCCCATGATTTCATGTAATATTGACATTCACCCTACAAAGTAGATGATATTACAGTGTCTGTTTTACAAGTGAGAAATCCGAGGAACAGGAAGTCAATTTGCCAAGTGTTGCACAGCTAAGTGGAGATTCCAGAGAATGTCACCTCAAAGCTTCTAGTGGGGCTGTCATCTAGGTTGTGGTCGCTTTGGATAACAGGAGACGCTAAGGAAAATCAGTACTGGTTACCGAGGATGGAAGAGGCGCAGATATTTCACCACAGGCGACGAAAACCCCACTTTTAGGCTGGCCACACAGGAGCCCCAAGGAAACTATGCGTCCCCTTCCTCCCCGCCCCCACACTGCCCTGGCCTGGGCGGAGCAGCGGCCGCAGTGTAACTGCTGTTGCCCAGATCGAACCAAGCCCGGTCCCAGTGACGAGCAGCGCCTGCGGGGCCAGAGCGTCTGGGAGCCTTTCATGACCCCAAAGCCCAGGGAGGTCCCTGCACCATCGGCCCCGCGCCCTAGCTCGGTCCGCCGTCGAGGGTGCCTGGAAGTCCCCTGCGGGCGCCGGGGAGAAAGCCCGGGGCTTGGCCTCCTCCATCCCCAGCCATCTGTCACCGCCTCCTAGGCCCCGGCTGGAGCCCCATGGGCGCCTCCCGCGCCTACCAAGGAGCCAGGGAGACAAGGATCCCGGAGACCTCTGGGGCGCCCTCCAGCTGAGGATTCCGCAGCGGCTCCCGCAGCCGCTTCTCCCCATTCGGTGCAGCCCACCTGGCCCAGCTCTCGGCCGGTCTCCCTCGGAGGTCCGAAAAGGGAGAGGGCGGGCCAGGGCTCCCCGCTGGCCGGAGCCGCAGCCCCTTTCCCCCTCCCCCACCCAGGGACCCTTCCCGGACCCTCCCGGGCGCAGCCCTCACCTCCTGCCGCACCGCCTCCGAGGAAGGCCCTCGGGCTCCACCTGGCCTCATCACCGCTTCCCTTACCCGGGAGGAGGAGGAAACTCAACCCTCTAGGCCAGGCTCTGTGCTCACTTTAGATACTTTATTTCGTTTAATTCTTAGGGTTTTAACCCCTGAGTTTAAGGCGAAGGATCCGAGGTTCCGAAAAGCCATGCAGAGCAGGGAGGATTCAAACAGCCAAACCTGCTGGTCTCCGTGCTCTTGGTAGCGGAAGAGATTTTGATGGAGTAAGTCGTTTTTTAGCTATACTCCCTCTGTTAACATAATTAAAACTGGACCACCATCTTCTGGAAAGAAAGGCAGCTGGACAGCACAAGGGCTTTTATGAAAGGGACTAAAGGAAGATAGCATACCCCCAGCCCTCGTCTCAGCTTTGTAATTCTCATTTGCCTTTGAACGTTAACAGAAATTCCAGGCTCAGTAACCAGTTTCAGGAAAATGCTGTGCGTGAATACAAGAGGAGGCGCCTTGGCATAGGGGAAGCATTCTGTCCTCTGATGGCCAGATCCTCCACTCCCGTCTTGGCCTGTGACACAAACACCTTGAGTTGTAAATTCCTCAAGCAAAGTGAGGCATTTTGGCATTTGCCAGGGGTGGTGACTGACACACAGGGAGCCTCAGCACTGTTTATTTGGTGTCTCCATACCTAGCAGACCACATTTTCCAGGCCCCAAGTAGGGGGTGGGAGGGATCTCATTTTAAAGAGATCAGTTGATAGTTCTCTTGGCAAATCTAGCACAGGACTTTTGTCCCCAAAGACTTCTGTTCTCACTGCTTGCCCACATGCCTGGGCAGCCTAATGCTCTCTACGCCCATCTTCCCTTCAGGAATGAGTTCCCATCTCTTTCTCAACAGTGGACACCACTCCAGTGTTCCTCCCACCACCTTTAACTGAAAAAACAAACTGCCTTTACAGAACACTGTGCACACAGGTCAGCCTGGCTCCTGGAAATGCAAACTGGAGTTTCAAAAAGATGAAAACATTCCTGGAGAATTTTTGGTGTTTTGGAGAGTGCCTCTGGGCAGATCACACACTGTGACAAGTTCCTCAATTGTGAAAATTCAATCATGCTTTCCACAAAGAACTGACTTTTCACACTTAACACTGGAGGTTGCTCATTTTCCCCCAAATCTTGAAGTGGATTTGGGATTAAGATACCAAAGCAAATGCATAGTTCTTTGAGCACTGCTCCTATCTCATGGTGTCTGCATACTGGCAGACAGACACAGGCAGGAAGTAGGGGGCCTCTGCTGATGGTTTCCTTGGAGTTAGAAAGGTTTGACACATCCAGCCCAGAGAAGGCAGAGGCTCCTGTAACCCCACCCTGCTGCCAGCTGTCAGTAGAAGAAAAACAGCTGGAGGAGGGGGGAGATCTCACACTCCAGTCTCCCTAATTTGCATGGCTTTCTGCTAGCAACTGTATTCTTTCCTCTTAAAATTATTGTAATCACAAATTCTCATTATTAGGGACATGGGACATTGGGAGAGGAGGAAACACTTTATATTAAAAAATTTCCGCTTGGTTCCAAGATGGCCGAATAAGAACAGCTCCAGTCTGCAGCTCCCAGCGTGATCGACACAGAAGACGGGTGATTTCTGCATTTCCAACTGAGGTACCTGGTTCATCTCACTGGGACTGGTTGGACAGTGGGTGCAGCCCACGGAGGGTGAGCCAAAGCAGGGCAGGGCATCACCTCACCCAGGAAGCCCAAGGGGTCAGGGGATTTCCCTTTCCTAGCCAAGGGCAGCCATGACAGACTGTGCCTGGAAAAATGGGACACTCCCGCCTAAATACTACACTTTTCCAATGGTCTTAGCAAATGGCACACCAGGAGATTATATCCCGCGCATGGCTCGGTGGGTCCCACGCCCACGGCTCGGCGGGTCCCACGCCCATGGAGCCTTGCTCACTGCTAGCGCAGCAGTCTGAGATCGACCTGTGAGGCAGCAGCCTGGCAGCGGCAGGGGCGTCCGCCATTGCTGAGGCTTGAGTAGGTAAACAAAGCAGCTGGGGAAGCTTGAACTGGGTGGAGCCCACCGCAGCTCAGCAAGGCCTGCTGCCTCTGTTGGCTCCACCTCTGGGGGCAGGGCATAGCTGAACAAAAGGCAGCAGAAACTTCTGCAGACTTAAACGTCCCTGTCTGACAGCTCTGGAGAGCTGTGTTCTCCCAACATGGCGTTTGAGCTCTGAGAACAGACAGACTGCCTCCTCAAGTGGGTCCCTGACCCCCATGTAGCCTAACTAGGAGACATCTCCCAGTAGGGGCTGACTGACACTTCATACAGGCAGGTACCCCTCTGGGACGAAGCTTCCAGAGGAAGGATAAGGCATCAATATTTGCTGTTCTGTAATATTTGCTGTTCTGCAGCCTCCGCTGGTGATACCCAGGCAAATAGGGTCTGGAGTGAACCTCCAGCAAATTCCAACAGACCTGCAGCTGAGGGACCTGACTGTTAGAAGGAAAACTAACAAACAGAAAGGAATAGCATCAACATCAACAAAATGGACATCCACACCAAAACCCCATCTGTAGGTCACCGACATCAAAGACCAAAGGTAGATAAAACCACAAAGATGGGGAGAAACCAGAGAAGAAAAGCTGAAAATTCTAAAAACCAAAGCGCCTATACTCCCCAAAGCATCACAGCTCCACGCCAGCAACAGAACAAAGCTGGATGGAGAATGACTTTCACGAGTTGACAGAAGTAGGCTTCAGAAGGTCGGTAATAACAAACTTCTCCGAGCTAAAAGAGGATGTTTGAACCCATAGCAAGGAAGCTAAAAACCTTGAAAAAAGGTTAGATGAATGGCTAACTAGAATAAACAGCATAGAGAAGACCTTAAATGACCTGATGGAGCTGAAAACCATGGCACGAGAACTACGTGACGCATGCACAAGCTTCAGTAGCCAATTCGATCAAGTGGAATAAAGGGTATCAGTGATTGAAGATCAAATGAATGAAATGAAGCGAGAAGAGAAGTTTAGAGAAAAAAGAGTAAAAAGAAACAAACAAAGCCTCCAAGAAATATGGGACTATGTGAAAAGACCAAATCGACATCTGATTGGTGTACCTGAAAGTGACAGGGAGAGTGGAACCAAGTTGGAAAACACTCTTCAGGATATTATCCAGGAGAAATTCCCCAACCTAGCAAGGTAGGCTGACATTCAAATTCAGGAAATACAGAGAACACCACAAAGATACTCCTTGAGAAGAGCAACTCCAAGACATAATTGTCAGATTCACCAAGGTTGAAATGAAGGAAAAAATGCTAAGGGCAGCCAGAAAGGTCAGGTTACCCACAAAGGGAAGCCCATCAGACTAACAGCAGATCTCTCGGCAGAAACTCTACAAGGCTGAAGAGAGTGGGGGCCAATATTCAACATTCTTAAAGAGAAGAATTTTCAGCCCAGAATTTCATATCCAGCCAAACTAAGCTTCATAAGTGAAGGAGAAATAATATCCTTTACAAACAAGCAAATGCTGAGAGATTTTGTCACCACCAGGCCTGCCTTGCAAGAGCCCCTGAAGGAAGCACTAAACATGGAAAGGAACAACTGGTACCAGCCACTGCAAAAACATGCCATATTGTAAACACCATCAATGCTAGGAAGAAACTGCATCAACTAACGAGCAAAATAACCAGCTAACATCATAATGACAGGATCAAATAAACACATAACAACATTAACCTTAAATGTAAATGGGCTAAATGCCCCAATTAAAAGATACAGACTGGCAAATTGGATAAAGAGTCAAGATCCATCAGTGTGCTGTATTCAGGAGACCCACTCACATGCAGAGACAAACATAGCCTCAAAATAAAGGCATGGAGGAAGATCTACCAAGCAAATGGAAAGCAAAAAAAAAAAAAAAAAAAAAAAAAAAAGCAGGGGTTGCAATCCTAGTCTCTGATAAAACAGACTTTAAACCAACAAAGATCAAGAGACAAAGAAGGCCATTACATAATGGTAAAGGGATCAATTCAACAAGAAGAGCTAACTATCCTAAATATATATGCACCCAATACAGGAGCACCCAGATTCATAAAGCAAATCCTTAGAGACCTACAAAGAGACTAAGACTCCCACACAATAATAATGGGAGACTTTAACACCCCACTGTCAATATTAGACAGATCAACGAGACAGAAAGTTAAGAAGGATATCCAGGAATTGAACTCAGCTCTGCACCAAGCAGACGTAATAGACATCTACAGAACTCTCCACCCCAAATCAACAGAATATACATTTTTCTCAGCACCACATCACACTTATTCCAAAATTGACCACATAGTTGGAAGTAAAGCACCCCTCAGCAAAGGTAAAAGAACAGAAATCACAACAAACTGTCTCTCAGACCACAGTGCAATCAAATTAAAACTCAGGATTAAGAAACTCACTCAAAACTGCACAACTACATGGAAACTGAACAACCTGCTCCTGAATGACTACTGGGCAAATAATGAAATGAAGGCAGAAACAAAGATGTTCTTTGAAACCAATGAGGACAAAGACACAACATACCAGAATCTCTGGGACATATTTAAAGCAGTGTGTAGAGGGAAATTTATAGCACTAAATGCCCACAAGGGAAAGCAGGAAAGATCTAAAATCAACACCCTAACATCACAATTCAAAGAACTAGAGAAGCAAGAGCAAACAAATTCAAAAGCTAGCAGAAGGCAAGAAATAACTAAGATCAGAGCAGAATTGAAGGAGATAGAGACACAAAAAACCCTTCCAAAAATCAATGAATCCAGGAGCTGGTTTTTTGAAAAGATCAACAAAATTGATAGACCACTAGCAAGACTAATAAAGAAGAAAAGAGAGAAGAATCAAACAGACACAATAGAAAATGATAAAGGGGATATCACCACTGATCCCACAGAAATACAAACTACCATCAGAGAATACTATAAACACCTCTACGCAAATAAACTAGAAAATCTAGAAGAAATGGATAAATTCCTGGACATGTACACCCTCCCAAGACTAAACCAGGAAGAAGTGGAATCTCTGAATAGACCAATAACAGGGTATGAAATTGAGGCAATAATCAATAGCCTACCAACCAAAAAAGTCCAGGATCAGACGGATTCATAACCAAATTCTACCAGAAGTACAAAGAGGAGCTGATACCATTCCTTCTGAAACTATTCCAATCAGCAGAAAAAGAGGGAATCCTCCCTAACTCATTTTATGAGGCCAGCATCATCCTGATACCAAAGCCTGGCAGAGACACAACAAAAAAGAGAATTTTAGACCAATATCCCTGATGAACATCGATGCAAAAATCCTCAATACTGGCAAACTGAATCCAGCAGCACATCAAAAACCTTATCCACCATGATCAAGTTGGCTTCATCCCTGGGATGCAAGGCTGGTTCAACATACGAAAATCAATAAACATAATCCATCACATAAACAGAACCAACAACAAAAACCACATGATTATCTCAATAGATGCAGAAAAGTCCTTTGACAAAATTCAACAGCCCTTCATGCTAAAAACTCTCAATAAACTAGGTATTGATGGAATGTATCTCAAAATAATAAGAGCTATTTATGACAAACCCACAGCCAATATCATAGTGAATGGGCAAAAACTGGAAGCATTCCCTTTGAAAACTGGCACTAGACAGGGATGCCCTCTCTCACCACTCCTATTCAACATAGAGTTGGAAGTTCTGGCCAGGGCAATCAGGCAAGGGAAAGAAATAAAGGGTATTCAATTAGGAAAAGAAGAAGTCAAATCGTCCCTGTTTGCATATGACATGATTGTATATTTAGAAAACCCCATCATCTCAGCCCAAAATCTCCTTAAGCTGATAAGCAACTTCAGCAAAGTCTCAGGATACAAAATCAATGTGCAAAAATCACAAGCATTCCTACACACCAATAACAGACAAACAGAGAACCAAATCATGAGTGAACTCCCATTCACAATTGCCACAAAGAGAATAAAATACCTAGGAATCCAACTTACAAGGGATGTGAAGGACCTCTTCAAGGAGAACTACAAACCACTGCTCAATGAAATAAAGGAGGACACAAACAAATGGAAGAACATTCCATGCTCATGGATAGGAAGAATCAATATCATGAAAATGGCCATACTGCCCAATGTAATTTATAGATTCAATGCCATCCCCATCAAGCTACCAATGACTTTCTTCACGGAATTGGGAAAAACTTCTTTAAAGTTCATATGGAACCAAAAAAGAGCCTGCATTGCCAAGACAATCCTAAGCAAAGAGAACAAAGCTAGAGGCATCATGCTACCTGACTTCAAACTATACTACAAGGCTACAGTAACCAAAACAGCATGGTACTGGTACCAAAACAGAGATATAGACCAATGGAACAGAACAGAGGCTTCAGAAATAACACCACACATCTACAACCATCTGATCTTTGACAAACCTGACAAAAACAAGAAATGGGGAAAGGATTCCCTATTTAATAAATGGTGCTGGGAAAACTGGCTAGCCATATGTAGAAAGCTGAAACTGGATCCCTTCCTTACACCTTATACAAAAATTAATTCAAGATGGATTAAAGACTTAAATGTAAGACCTAAAAACCATAAAAACCCTAGAAGAAAACCTAGGCAATATCATTCAGGACATAGGCATGGGCAAGGACTTCATGACTAAAACACCAAAAGCAATGGCAACAAAAGTCAAAATAGACAAATGCGATCTAATTAAACTAAACAGCTTCTGCACAGCAAAAGAAACTACCATCAGAATGAACAGGCAACCTACAGAATGGGAGAAAAATTTTGCCATCTACTCATCTGACAAAGGGCTAATATCCAGAATCTACAAAGAACTTAAACAAATTTTGAAGAAAAAAACAACCCCATCAAAAAGTGGGCAAAGGATATGAATAGACACTTCTCAAAAGAAAACATTTATGCAGCCAACAGACACATGAAAAAATGCTCATCATCACTGGTCATCAGAGAAATGCAAATCAAAACCACAATGAGATACCATCTCACACCAGTTAGAATGGCGATCATTAAAAAGTCAGGAAACAACAGATGCTGGAGAGGATATGGAGAAATAGGAATGCTTTTACACTGTTGGTGAGAGTGTAAACTAGTTCAACCATTGTGGAAGACAGTGTGGTGATTCCTCAAGGATCTAGAACTAGAAATACCATTTGACCCAGTGATCCTATTACTGGGTATATACCCAAAGGATTATAAATCATGCTACTATAAAGACACATGCACACATATGTTTATTGCAGGACTATTCACAATAGCAAAGACTTGGAACCAACCCAAATGTCCATCAATGATAGACTGGATTAAGAAAATGTGGCACAGATACACCATGGAGTACTATGCAGCCATAAAAAACGATGAGTTCATGTCCTTTGCAGGGATATGGATGAAGCTGGCAACCATCATTCTCAGCAAACTATCACAAGGACAGAAAACCAAACACCACGTTCTCACTCATGGGTGGGAATTGAACAATAAGAACACTTGGACACAGGGTGGGGAACATCACACACCAGGGCCTGTCGTGGGGTAGGGGGCTGGGGGAGGGATAGCATTAGGAGAAATACCTAATGTAAATGACATTAATGGGTGCAGCAAACCAACTTGGCACATGTATACCTATGTAATAAACCTGCACGTTGTGCATATGTACCCTAGAACTTAAAGTGTAATAAATGTATATATATGTGTGTGTATGTATGTGTAGAGACATATGTGTGTGTATATATATGTGTATATATATATGCATGTGTGTGTGTATATACATATATGTGTGTGTATATATATATATATATACACACACACACGAAAATTAGCCGGGCATGGTGGCAGGTGCCTGTAATCCCAGCTACTCGCGGGGCTGAGGCAGGAGAATTGCTTGAACCTGGGAGGTGGAGGTTGCAGTTAGCCAAGATTGTGCCATCACACTCCAGCCAGGGGGACAAGAGTGAGACTTCGTCTCAAAAAAACAAAAAAAAAGTTTTCAATTTTTAAATTTCTACTGCTATCAGCTTTTTATTCTGAATATTGTTTATTTTTGCCTTCTTTATAAATCAGCTTATGTCATTATTACTGTTATATGCAATATATGTTTTACATAAGAAAATAAATGTCTTTTCTCACTAAAAAAAAAAAAATTCCCCATCTGGTAATGCTTAAAAATGCTTCAACTGGACATTCACGGAAATGAATCTAAATAACAATCTTACCCCTTTCACAAAAATTAACTCATAGACATAATGGATCACAGACATAAATATAAAACATAAAAGTATAAAACTCCTAGAAGATAATATAGGAGAAAATCTAGGTATCTAGGTGACCTTGAGTTTAGCAATGACTTTACAACACCAAAATACAATTTACAAAAGATAAAATGTAAAAATTGGACTTCGTTAAAATTAAAAATCCTTCAATTGAGGACAAAGCTTTTTGTTGTACAAAAAGAATTGAAATGCAAATTCCTGTCTGGAAAAGATAATAGTGATCTGTAAAATCATGCTGAAGTATAAAAGACTAATAGCAGATCCTGTGTTTCTGTGCTCGGGGGTAGAAGGCTACTCATGTATAAGAAAATAGGAAGAAACAATATTTGTGGGCTAAGGTGGAAGGATCACTTGAACCCAGGAGTTCAAGGCTGCAGTGAGTTATAATCATGCCACTGCACTCCAACCTAGGTGACAGAGTTAGAACCCATCTCAAAAAAATAAAAAAGAAAAAAAAAATTGTGAAATATACAAGGAGCAAAGCCTTATCCTACACTTAAGCATCCTGACATGTGACTTCTCTGATGGAAACAAGAAAACCTGATGGTTCAGGTCTTGAAACTAGAGTAAGTATTTTCTTCTTATCAACAGCCAAGGCAGTCTCTGTAAATCTCAGGTCCAACCCAACATTCAATTTATAGCCATAAATATTTTCATTATTTTTAAAAATTTATTTCATCATAAAAATAAAATTCTTTTTTTTTTCTTTTTGAGACCCAAAAGAGACTCCAGCTTGTCACCCAAGCTGGAGTGCAGTGGCATGACCACGGCTCACTGCAGACTTGACCTCCCAGACTCAAGCAATCCTCACCTCAGCCTCCTGAGTAGCTGGGACTACAGGTGTTTGCCACCACACCCAGCTAATTTTTTAACTTTTTTTTTTAGAGACGGAGTCTCACCATCTTGCCCAGGCTGATCTCAAACTCCTGGGCTCAAGCAATCTGCCTGCTTCAGCCTCCCAAAGTGCTGGGATTACAGGTGTAAGTCACCATACCCAGCCAAAAGAAAATTCTTAATATTAAAGTATATGAACTTTGACTCAAACGTTTTTTTAAAAGCAAAAGAAAAGGCAAAAATAAGAGTTATAAAGAAGACCTACTTTTCTAAAAAACAGCATTTTATAAGCAAACATCTAGCAAATATTATCAAGAAAAAAAGAAGAAATACAAAATGCAAGAAATGATAAATTGGAATAGGAACAACAAAAGTCAAAATGTGGCCAAAAAGGCCAGGTGCAGTGGCTTATGCCTATAATCCCAACACTTTGGAAGGCTGATGGGAGGATCCCTTGAGGCCAGGAGTTCAAGATCAGCCTGGGCAACATGGCGAGACCCTGTCTCTACCAAAAAAAGAAAAAAAAAATTAATCAAGTATATAATCTTTGTGTCTCTCAAAAATATATTAAAAGGGACTCATTTATACCCAGAGAGACCAACCCTTCTTCAAATCCCCTTCTTTTCCCCAAATCTCCCAGAGCCCTCCAAAGCTCCCACTTCCCAGATGCCTCAAAGTCTGCCCCAAATATTCACCTATCTTTTTCAGTCCTTCTCCCCCTTCTGTCTTCACTATGTAGATTGGTTTAGCTTCACTAACTTTTTTGTTTTCTTTCCACTTCTCCCATTACTTGATTTCTCTAACACAAAGGATGTTCTGGGAACTGATCCAACAAGCCAAAATTCTAACCATTCTTCTCATTTTCCATCTTTTCTTCCCCTTTTCCTGATACTTTTGTTAAAATCTGGGGACCAGGCCAAATACATAAATCAATGTATAAATCTTATTCACCAAACCCATCCCATCACGAATGTTTCAGAGTCAAAGTCAATACTGAAAGAGAAGCCCTAGGGAACCAAGAGGATTCACCCCCAGAATTCAAGGTGGTTCAGTATTTGGAAACCGAATGTAACATTTCATATCAACATAATTTACAAGGGAAATCATGGGATCTCAATGGGTGGTGAAAGGCATTTGTAAGTACAAACAGAAAGTTGCTATGGACAGCAATTTTGAATAACTAAAACGTAGTTAGTGTCTCGCAGACATTGAGGTTAGGGGCAAACAGAGAAAAAGCCACTATTTTTCTAGATCTAGTGTTAGGAATATCAGATCCATCAGATCAAATGAATTACCTTCACGTGTGTCATTCTCAGACTCAAGCAAATTTGGTCTTGAAATCTGGCCTTGCAGGATGCCTGTCTCTGGAGGGCCATAGAACACTCGAATGGAACTGGCATTATTTGTAAAAAAAAAAAAAATTAGCCACTTTTTGTTTTATCAGCTATTAATATAAATAATTGAATGTTGATTACATTCCTTTGTGACCTATCACTTTTTAAAAATAAAATTTGAGGCTTTTTTCACACTCCCAAATATGTATTCACTGTAGCTAATTTAGAAGCGTGCACAACAATATAACACAATTTAAATTATCCACATTCTTACCAAGAGAGGACCGCTAATTAACGTTTTAGTATATTCTCTCCCAGCATGAATTTGGGAATGCAAGCACTCTTGATGTTTAATTAGGACATAAGTTGGTTGCTGATATTATAACAGTCACTTCTATGTTTCAAATCCCTCAATGGAACATCAGAGGCTACTAGAATAAAGAGTTCTGATAGATTCTCCAGGCAAGAGATTAAACTTTGCCCCAAAGCACCAGAGAGATTAGATGCCCAGTGGTAGCAGAGTGACTTTCTGTGTGTAGTTTGGAAAAAAGGACTGCCAGTTGGTTCAAAATAATTAGAATCTAGGGGATACACACACACACACACACACACACACACACACACACACACACACACACACACCAGCTGAGAAGACCTGCCCTAGAAAATCCATGGATTATTGATTTTTGGGGCGCTTCCCTTGAAATTACATGCAAAACATATGGGAAAGGGGCTATCATCTTCACCAAATTTTGGATCTATGACTCCCTCAAAATGTCAGGACCCCTGGTACATAAAGTCCTTTTCAATTTTAATATTCTGGTACTATTTGGCATTGGAGCTTTTATTCTGCCTGCTTAAAAGACAGAAGGCTTGGAAGAGATGGAAGACAGATGAAGCTAGGTTCTTCTATCAAAAGGAGGTTTGCGGGGAAGCTGGCCCATGGAAAATGCAGACACAGCCCTTTACCTTCTCTGTATATTAACCATCCTGCTTTGACAGTGCTTCCTCTAATATCTGACCACCAGCGACTTAGCAATTGTCGACGTAAAAATGATGCCATTTTTGAAGAATATGACCAAAAGAAGTGTCTGCTTCCAGTGCTACTCCCAGGTATTCTTGTGATGTGAACAACAGTCACTAACTTGGGGTCAAATTAAGAAAATTTGCCAGCATATTTTCAATGCCTACCATGCATTGACATGCCCCAAGACCCATTTCATGAGTGCCAGAATCAGGCTTCAACCTTGGCTCTAGCCAACTTATTATTTTTTTAATAGAAAGAATGTTTTTTGGGGTTCGTTTGTTGAGACACAGTCTTGATCTATCACCCAGGCTGGAGTGCAATGGCACGATCTCAGCTCACAGCAATCTCTGCCTCCTGGGTTGAAGCGATTGTCGTGCCTCAGCCAGCCAAGTAGCTGGGATTACAGGCACGTGCCACCACACCTGGCTAATTTTTGTATTTTTGGTGGAGACAGGGTTTTGCCATGTTGGCTAGGGGCTAGGCTGTTCTCGAACTCCTGACCTCAAATGATCCGCCAGCCTCAGCCTCCCAAAGTGCTGGGATTATAGGCGTGAGCCATCGCGCCCAGCTTCCAGCCAACTTTAGAGTCTATTTCACCTCTCAGCCAAACAGCCTCCCAGTCAATCAATTGTGTATGTTTTGTATTTTGACCCACACAGTGGTTTTCCCTCAAACTTCTATCTTAATTAGGAGATACGTTAAACACACATCAGTCTTATTTTAAAAGCCCCTTATATATTTTATTTTGAAGCATTGATTCTGAAACATAAGATACTTTATAAAAGGGCTTCAAAAACAGCTTTGTCTTGTGGAAGACAATTAAAAATTTATTGTTCAAATGCTGCCATCTGGTGGCCAAACATGGCAAGCCCCGAAAATAGACCATTCACAGAAAAGATACGGAAAACCCCAGTTTCCCTAATCACTTGCTTTGTTAGCAAAGATTTGGAAAATTCTGTGGAAATATATTAACATGCTTATGTTCCACTAATTCTAACCTGTAAGATATACTTTTTTCCCATAAACAATGGCAGTAAGATGTTTATCAGAATGTTCCCAAAGTCATATGAAGGAAAAATGAAGAAGGCAAGAAAAAATGTTTAAATAAAAAAAATTAAAGATCAACGTTGACCTGTGAAAAAAAGGGATTAAAAAATAAAAATAACTGTTTCTAAGGACAAAGATGCAGACTCACTGGACAACATGCTTGCCAATCAAATTCAGATGTAACAGAAAAAGTTATCTTTTCTACATCCATTCCAAGTGTATTGACACAGGTGTCATTCACTCAACGAAATTTTATTGCAAGGCTGTTTTGTTCCATATTCTTTTAATTTTGTTGGGTACATGATGGAGAACCAAAAAAACTACCTTTCCTAGAGAACCTCATGAGAAACAGGGACCCCACACCGTAAGATTGTACGGTTGCACCCTATGTGGCCCTCAGTCTCAAGTGAGTGTGAGCTAAAAGCTTCTGCTTGCAGGGCATGCCTTTTCTCATTCACATAAAGGGGACATAGAGGCTTTGAGCTACTGCGGGGATGTGGGGGATTCAGATACCTATTGGGGCCTCCCTCCCACATCTTGGGTCTCTTTCCTAATGCCTGGCCAGCTGGAGGGAACACATTTTAGTATTTGACCTATTGACCCTCTTGCTTTGTCATGAACATCTTCCACTTTGTGGGTTCTCGAAAGCAGTCCTAGTCTCTGAGCAATGTATTTGTAACCTAGAGAATGCTTGTGATTCAGCTGCTCAACTGGCTCTTCAGACATCCCCAGATGCCCCCTCCTCTGCCCTGGGCCCAGCTTCCTACCTCCAGAATGCAGCTGGGGAAAGAGCCGCAAAGGCTGGTGGTCTGGTGATCCAGGACATGGAGGTGCCTCTGGACCCTGGCAACTCCAACTAGCATTCTAGGAGGACCTCCCACAGTTTCTGGAGAAGATTCTACAAAAGGTCTTTGGCCAGTAACTAATTCTTCAATGTGAATAAATGATAGTTTTTTTCCTCCAATAAATGTCAAACAGTACTAGTTGGGGGTGGGGGCAGTGGGTTGTGTCAGCTTTCAACTTGTGGCTGCCAGAACTACAATGCTTCTTCTTGGTTGGTAAAATATTAAAAAAAAAAAAAAAAAAAAAAAAAAAAAAGCCTGGCGCAGTGGCTCACGCCTGTAATCCCAGCACTTTGAGAGGCCGAGGTGGGAAGATCACTTGAGCTCAGGAGTTTGAGATCAGCTTGGCCAACATGGTGAAACCTCATCTCTATTAAAAATACAAAAATTAACCAGGCATGGTGGTGGGCGCCAGTCCTCCACAGTGACCTGAGACCCCTCCTGTATATCCCAGATGCATGGTGATGACCCTTTTCTCTTGAGATTCTTAAACTGGGGTCCACAGACCCTATGGAAGCACTTCAGTGGCTCCATAAATTCCCTGATAACATATACAAAATGTGTAAATATTCATTATGCTGAAGAGGTTTCACGGCTTTCATCACATTTTTAAAAATTAGTCTATGGTAGAATCTTCAGAGCCCTGCGAAAGTCTCCCTCCAAGTTGGAGTTGTTGGAAGCAGAGGGAAGCATTTAGGCCAACACTGACAGATGAGTCCTGACTCTCTGATATCCAGCCATGTCCAGTCTGTGTGACTGTCAGATGCCAGGCTCTAGAAAATATCCCTGAATCTAAAGACATCCTTAACTACTATCTCAAGTATGATCTAGTCCCTACAAGGACCATTTGTACCTGGGTATCTCAGAGACAGGCCCAGAGAAGGAAAAATACTTACGCTCTGAGCCTAAGGCTGGCAATGTTCATTACAGGTCCCAGACCAAGCCACTGGACTGATCTCTGGGCATGAAGAGGGAACGGGAGCAACTGAGGGGAAGTCATCTCCAGACATGGCTCCTAAGAGCCTGGGGCCAAAGGAGCTCTGCCAAACTCCTGAAGAAAGGAAGGGCTGATCCCTGTATTGAGGGACTCCCCTTCAGCTAATGCCGGAGGTCTCCCCAGACTCTGAAATAACCCTGACACAGCAGAGGGAAGGCAGACCTATGACAGGCCCAGGCAGCTAACCAGAAAATGCTATTTCTGTCCTGGCAGGGAACAGCCAAATCCATAAGCTTCAGAAATGCAAGGTGCTTTGAAGCCAAAGGTTCATTTATATTGTGGTTCTCAAACATCAATAAAATCAAGTTCATCCTGAATGGTTTAAAATGAAGATTCTTAGGCCCTCAGGATTGTGATTCAGTAATTATTTGGTAAAGCCCAAGTGCTTACATTTTTTTAAAGGGAAACCAGTAATTCTGATCTAAGGAGTCCATGGAGTACATATTTAGAAAGTTTCCAGGGGCAGTAAGGCTTCAGATGCAGAGAGAGGCATGGATCAGGTGAATTCCTCTTTCCCAGCCTCCACTGAGATAAAAGCAGAGGCTTCCAGTTACCATTTATTGAGTCTTTCTCTATGCAAGATACTATGCTAAACCCTTTACATAGATTATTTAATCCTTATAACTCAACTCTGTTATGCTCATTTACATATGTGAATTCCAAAGTTCAGAGAAAATAAGTAACTTGCCCAAGATCCCTCAGCTGTGAGTAGCAGAGCCAGGACTGGAACCCAGGTCTGAATCCAGAGCCTGTTTTTAACTAATATGCCCATGATTTTTTTTTTTTTTTTTTTTTTTTGAGATGGGGTCTCACTCTGTCACCCAGGCTGGAGTGCAGTGGCACAATCTCGGCTCACTGCAAGCTCCGCCTCCTGGGTTCACACCATTCTCCTGCCTCAGCCTCACAAGTAGCTGGGACTACAGGCGCCCGCCACCATGCCCGGCTAATTTTTTTTTTTTGTATTTTTAGTAGAGGCGGTGTTTCACCGTGTTAGCCAGGATGGTCTCGATCTCCTGACCTTGTGATCTGCCCACCTCGGCCTCCCAAAGTGCTGAGATTACAGGCGTGAGCCACCATGCCCAGACAATTTTCAAGAGTTTCTGTGCCTGGTACCTGATGACAGCAAATAAAAGGCTATGAAGCCACATGCCCTCTGCAGCTGGGTTGGGGAAGAACCTCCAGGAGCCACAGTGTATGTAGACAACCACCTCAGGAGACGAAGCAGACAATCAAGCAGGCCCAAAGGTCCAGCATCAAGCCAGATAGAAGAACTATGGATGGATGGACTAATGACGTAAGGAGTACAATCCTGGAGTGCAGAAGGAGCAGAGAAAAGAGATGAAAGATGTTGGGAATGAGAGATGGACAAAAAGGGCTAAAGGAACTGGCTGATCTCAGGGAAATCAATGAAATGCCACGGAAAGCTTTTGATCAGCACAGGTCCAAGGCCCCTGGGTTCTATGGCTTCTGCTGTTAGTCTTGCATTTATACTGTTCAATTGATAAGAAAAATAATGAGTTGACACATCAGAATCAATACCAACTTTGGATAGTGCCCAGGAACCATTATAGAATATTAGATGCTCATCCATTAAAGGGGCATAACAATAGCACGTAACCTCATGGAGTTATGTACAGTGAGAATTCAATGAGATCACTTGAGTACAGTGTTTAGCATAATGCAGGACACACAGGAGTCAGACAAATGTGAGCTGCTATGATCATTAATTATATAATTATTACTATACCTATGTTCACTAAGTAACCACTGTGGCATCTTGTTTGTTTGTGAAAGACATTGAGGTCAAATGTCTCTATGGACTGTGGCTTTTTCTCTCCAGAAGAAGCTTTTGTTAAGCGTGTTTCCTTTTTTCTCACAACTTGAGTGAAAAGTCACATCCCCAAAGATATCCACAATTTCATCAAAACCAACTTTTTAGTTTTCCCTTCACCTTTAGTTCTAATATTATCCCAAAAAACAACTGAATACAACTGTTTTATCCAAATTTATTCTCAGGGAAAAAGAAAGTAGTGGCTCTACGCAACTTTTGCATTCACCAACCACCTTTTCATGCATCAGAACCTATGCTGTGATTGTCAGCTGAACTTCAATAGTTTCCACCTACTTAAGAGAGATGCCTCAAACAAATTAACTTTATTTTCAGACAACAGGTCCAAGAAGACTTCACAGCTCAATCATGATGAACATGTGGCTGTTTCCTCACAGCCAGGAACCCTCGGTATTAGAAGAAAACTCCAACCCCCCACACCATCATCTAGCCTCTTTTCTCACTGTGAAGAACTGATGAGACAGAATTCCTGAGAAGGGAACATTTAGGTAATCTGGGATAGAAGGGCATGGAAGGACTGGACAAACTAAGCCTCCCCTTGAAGGAAGGGAAAAGAATATTACAAAATAGACTAACAGAAAACAAGACCCATCAGTATCTTCAGGATAAACAAGAGGCCACTCTAGATGCTCTGATTAAAGGTTGTCCATGCCTACAGAGGCGGAGGATAAATCTAAGAAACAGAAATGTATAACCAGCCCACTGCTTCCATACTCTGCATTAGGTCAGTGTGAACATGGCTTTGCTCCCAATGGTCAGACCTGACATGGGTCCTTCTGAAGATGGTGGGTCAGGTATATCCCAGCCACCCTCACCAGAGAATACATCTATGACAAACCCAAATTCCTAATCCTGAAGTACTTTGAGCCACTCTACATTGTGGCCACTCAATAATAGAATAAATTTGTGAAAAAGCTGCATGTTTTAATTTAGGAAATGAGTAGAAGTTCACAAGCAACCCGGAATAGGTGCCAGCAGTTTGCTCCAGTGGGCCACACCACAGCAGCAGCTCAGGCTCTGCAGAATCACTGTGTCCAGTGCTTCCTGAGATGTTCTTTCAGCTGAGGAATGGAAGGCAGCAGCTGCTGGCACTCATGACAACGAAGGGGCAGCTTCAAGAGCTCAGGCATCCCATCTCGGACAGTTACTCTACCAGCCTCTTGTACCATCTCGATCACAGCTGCAGGCAAGGAAGAAAAGTCAAATCCCAGCTACTCTGGAAAACCAATATGAGATACCAAAAAAAAAAAAAAAAAAAAAAAAAATCAAAAACGTGACTCCAATCAGTATGCCAGGCCAGGTATTCTACAGCTCCGTAAGCTTAGTTTAGACTTCCCTCAGGCAAAATGAGCTTAATCAGATTATAAATATGAGCAACCCACCTTTGAAATAATACACTCCTTCAGGACACACTCTAGGCAATCCATGTTACTCTGTCAAGAGCTCATCAGAGTGCTTTACCTCTGGTTGGCCCTTGGTAAATGCCAGCTGCCACTGTGAACACCCCAGCAATGCTTAAGTTCTTACACACCAGGAAATGCTTTCCTGGTGTGTAAGAAAGCATCACACACCAGAAAATGCTTTCTTCTACATATACACAGGCTTCCCCCTGCTAATTCACCACTCCTGACAGGAGGCAGCCCCAAAGCTCCCACCCAACTGATGGCAGAAGAGACAAAGAATTGTCCACAGCTTTCTTATCCATGAACTCCACTAATTCTCACGGCAGCCTTTAAGTCCCCTTTTGTCACAATAAAACACTGACCCTGACATAATAGCTTTCTAGGTCCCCCAAGAAGACAACTCACAGCAAAGTGGCAATAATACTACAATCCAAATAATCCAGTTTCTTTTCACAGGGCTCGCTTTATAGGGAACACAAAGTTGTACATAGGTTTTTGAGGTCAGATTGTTATTCAGGGAAACAACCAAATCAAATATAAGAACAGCTCAGAAAATGAAACAAATGTGAAAACCAAGGAACACTGTTTACCTTGTGATTCTAGGAAGTATTCTGTATTGAAAGAATTCCAATGTTTTTTGTTTTTAAGGCAAGGAGAATCAAAATCCTGGCTGATCACATGAAGATGTACATGGCTAGTTGAAAGAAAAAAAAACTGAGCATTAAACTCTTTAACAACTATGGCTTAATCAAAATGACAAAGAGTATGAGTACATTGTATATTCATACTATTGAATACTCTTTGAATATTCATACTATTGAATTGATAGTGTGTCCATTTAATTCAATTGATTCATTCATTTACTTAAGAATATTTAATGCTCAATAAGTATGTACTATGGCCAAACACTGTTCCAGGCACTGAGACTTTAGCAAGAAACAAAATGGGAAAAGCCTCTGCCCTTATAGAAATTGTATGCTAATGAGGAAAGACAAATAATAAATAAGCAAACAAATAAACAAACAAAAAAAAACTTAAAGAATTAACATTGCCAAGAAAAAATAAACAAGGAAAATGGGATAGAGTGCCCAGGGGTAGAAGCTGCCCTCTTTAGTTAACAGTGTTCAGGGAAAGCATCTCCCAGGAAGTGATTTGAACTGAGACAGCACCCAAGCAAGCTAGGTCTGTGGGAAGAGTGTCTCAGAAAGTGAGGAGGCCAAGAGCAGGGGCCCTGAGATGAGGAAAAGCTCAGTGCAACCAAGAAAGAGAAAGAAGGTAATATGGCCCAAATGTATGGCCTGAATTGTTGGAGCCAAGCAGCAGAAACGAGGCAGGAGCCAGGTCATAAAGCCTCTTAAAGGTGACAAAGGGTTTGCATTCTATTCTGAATCTACTGGGAAGCCACTGAAGGATTTTCAGCCGAAGAGTGCTACTATCTGATTTATACTTTTTTTTGTTAACAATAAAAATTGAATTATAAAATGGACCACAATTTAAAAGTGGGCCTATTTTAATTTTATTATTCTTAAATTCATTCTTTTGAAAATGCAACCAGGTGCGGCGGCTCACGCCTGTAATCCCAGCACTTTGGGAGGCCGAGGCAGGTGGATCACTTGAGGTCAGGAGTTCAAGAACAGCCTGCCCAACATGGTGAAACTAACTACTAAAAATACAAAAAACTAACTGGGCGTGGTGGCAGGTGCCTGTAATCCCAGCTACTTGGGAGGCTGAGGCAGGAGAATCACTTGAACCTAGGAGGTGGAGGTTGCAGTGAGCTGAGATCATGCTACTGCACTCCAACCTGGGTGACAAAGTTAGACTCCATCGCTAAAAAAAGAAGAAAAAGAAAAAGAAAATGCACTTTATTTTTGAAATGATAAAAGATTTAACTATGAACTGACAAAGTAGAGGTCGGCTGACACTAGTGGGTCAACTCTTCATGTAGATATTTTAATGCTGTTTTTTCTGTATTACATCAAAATGATTTGCAATAGGAAATTGGAAAAGGGGAGCAAAGCAGAGTGCAAAGCATATACTGAGGTCTTTCCATGGGTATCTGATAGAATGCAGATTCAGCACAATAAAATGTGGACTGCAGCAGTGGCCTGTAAGTGTACTCCAAGCGTACCATAAGAACCTATGTAAAAACCATTTTTTTCTTATTCCTAACAGAAAAACAAATTTTGTTTTGTTTAAACAATAAAATGTAATGGAAAGATCTGTACTGTAAAACTACTTGCTATAAACTATCACAAGGACAGAAAACCAAACACTGCATGTTCTCACTCATAGGTGGGAACTAAACAATGAGATCACTTGGACACAGGGCAGGGAACATCACATACCGGGGCCTGTCAGGGGGGTGGGGGGCTCGAGGAGGGACAGCATTAGGAGAAATACCTAATGTAAATGATGAGTTGATGGGCGCAGCAAACCAACATGGCACATGTATACCTATGTATCAAACCTGCCTGTTGTGCACATGGACCCTAGAACTTGAGTATAATTAAAAAAAATAAAAACTACTTGCTGTAGCCCATGTGTTCAGTTTGTTCAACAACCTCACTCACACATGATGAATTACATGAATAGAAAGTCACCAAATAAGACTCAAGACAAAAAAATTATCTATCAACCTCCATATGAAAAGACCACAGCTTTAATGATTTATACAATCCTTAAGCTTAATATCTGGTCAGTATAGGTTTCCAAATCAAAATCAAGTCATAAGCTGTTACAATAACTGCATTATACTAACATTTTCTTTCCAGTATTTCTTCCTATGAGGGAAAAAAAATCATCAGAAGCTTTCACTCTTGAAAAGCGTCCTAAACTAAAAGTGTTCTTCTCCAAAACAAAAATACTCTACAAACAGTAAATAAAAGCTAAGCTAATTTCAACAGTCATATTTCCAAAAGTAAAATCTATTAAGTACAATACACCTGCACATGAAATTACAAGAAATGATTACAGTTACAGATGCAAAATAACATCTAATTATCCCAGGCTTGTGAACATAATAATTAAAATCAAATTCATATGCTAGTCCAAATATTATGTACAATTTAGATAAGCTGGTCAAGTATTTGAATATACACCATATTTGTTAGACCTAAAATTATATTACCTTTTCTTGTCCTTTAATATTTGTAGATACACGCCAATATGAAAAAAAATGTAATTTCCATTTATGTATTAACAGAGAATTTCTACTGCACATGTTTTAAACCATTAAAAAATAAAAAAGTCAAGGTACATTTTCACTTAAGAGATAAAAATAAATTACCAGAATTTTAATTGATAAAAGTTTCATATCAATTTATAAAAATGACCCAAGCACGTGGCTCATACCTGTAATCCCAGCTACTCAGGAGGCTGACGCAGGTGGATCACTTGAGGTCAGGAGTTCAACATTGGCCTGAGCAACATAGTGAGACCCTCATCTCTAAAAAATTGTTTTAATCAGCCAGGCATGGTGGCACACCCATAGCCCCAGCTACTCGGGAGGCTGAGGCAAAAGGATACCTGGAGCCTAGGAGTTCAAGGCCGCAGTGAGCTATGATCTTGACACTGTACTCCAGACTGGGAGAGAGGGTGAGACTCCCATCTCTTAAAACAAAAACGAAAACAAAAAAATGAATAAAAAAATTCATTTATAAAAATGGGGGGGGGAAAAAACCTGGGTGCAGTGGCTCACGCCTGTAATCCCAGTACTTTGGGGGGCCAAGGCAGGTGGATCATTTGAGGCCAGGAGTTCAAGACCAGCCTGGCCAATATGACAAAACCCCATCTCTACTAAAAATACAAAAATTAGCTGGGCATGGTGGCGCATGCCTGTAATCCCAGCTACTCGGACAGCTGAGGCATGAGACTAGCTTGAACCCAGGAGGCAGGGGTTTCAGGGAGCTGAGATTGCACCACTGCACTCCAGCCTGGGCAACAGAGTGAGACTCTGTCTCAAAAAAGAAAAAGAAAAAAAACAACTGAAACAGATACCATATAATTATCATATGGTCTCTGATATAAGAAGGTATTTAAAGAAGGGGCATTAGGTCAAAAACAAGGACTAACCCAAGTGTGTTGCTTTAAAAATCTAATTTGTAGGAAAACTAGTTGCTTGGTCAGTTTTAAATCTAATTACAAAATCCATCTTTTTTTGTTTTTTGAAAAGCATAACAAATTTATTTAATCCAAGTTTTATGTGACATAGGAGCCTTCCAAATGAAGATGCAAAGATATGGGGAAAACTATCCATTTTTACACTTGGGTTTGCTGAAGAATGGAAAGCCATGTAGAACCACTACTGCTTCAAAAGGGTATACGACTTAATGAGAATAGACTAAGTGGGGAAACCCAGCAAGGCCTGTCTGTCCAGATTCTTCTTAACCTCTTTGTGCAGCATTCCTTCTTCCCAGGTATGGGAATGGCAGTCTTATGACCTACCATCAAACAAGGTAGAGCAGGGAATTTCTTTATAGCCAGGTCTACATAGAAAAGAAGGTTAGAGTAATATTTTGGGGTTTTTGGTTGGCTTTGAGAAAGAAGGTTCTAGTTTCTATAACCTGCCTTGAGAAAGAGGAATTATAGTTTCTATGGCTTGCTTAGGGGGAGAATGAGGGGCAAGAGAAAGGGGGCAGGAGAAGGTCAAGGAGAAATTTTGCTTCTGAGGCCTTTATTTGGGGTTATCATTTTCTAAGCCCCAACAACACTATCTGTGAAATGGAAGTGAAGATACCTACTTTACAGGGTTGCTAAGATGATGAAATGAAAGAAATAAAGCTCAAGTGCAATTTCTGATAAATAATAGACAGCAGATTTTAAATGAGGTATCACCTGTCCCATAAACATTTATGGTATGTATCCTCCCACCTTCAATATCCATGGTGGGGGACAGGAGAGCAGGACAGGAAAAGGCTACAATTCTCCCTTAACTACAAGCCAGATGAGCACTGTTTCTGCTGACTCCACTTCCATGACCCACTTTCTTACACCAGTGGTTCGCAAACCCTAAAGCTCTATTGTTGATATTCACTTTTTGATCCATTTACTATGATTGGGCTTCTGTCCCATCACACTACTAAAAGCATATTTTTTTGGATATAACTTATGTTTTGCTAACTACCAAGTTGGTTCTCTTTTTTTTCTATCATTAATATATTTAATATAGGTAACTTTTTAAAACTTTTAGGTTCAGGGATCCATGTGCAGGTTTGTTATATAGGTAAATTGTATGTCACAGGAGTTTGCTATACAGATTATTTCGCCACCCAGGTAATAAGCATAGTACCCCATAGGTAGTTTTTCAATCCTTCCCCACCTCCCTCCCGCCACTGTCAAATAGGCCCTAGTGTCCGTCGTTCCCTGCTTTGTGTCCATGTGTGCTCTGTATTTAGCTCCCATTTATAAGTGAGAACATGTAGTATTTGGTTTTCTGCTCCTGTGTTGGTTCACTTAGGATAACGGCCTACAGCTCCATCCATGTTGCTGCAGAGGACATGTTCTCGTTCTTTTCTATGGCTGTGTAGTATTCCATGGTGTATATGTACCACATTTTCTTCATCCAGTCTACTACTGACGGGCATCAATCATGGTTGATCCCATGTCTTTGCTACTGTGAATAGTGCTGCAGTGAACATACAAAATCTAATTTCTTAATAGTCCAGATATTTTGGTAGTTATTCCAACTCAACAGAACTTCCACTGACGTCCACATTCATTACAGACAACGAATGTTATCAGTCCATCAGCACTACATTTGCACATGTGAACAAGCCACTCTGGGTTCCACCTGCCTTGGCCACCTAATGCTCTCTGATGGCTTCTTTGGTCAAGTTTTTCCATATCTCTCTGAGCCCATCACTAGCCATTTCCTGTGCCATCATTCTAGCAAATAAGACAGGAGGAATATTCTCACATGGTACATTTTCCCTTAAATTTGGATTCTTTGCTCTTTAAGATTTGATATCCTACTTCATACTCTACTTTTGCATTTCGTATCTATATTCCTTAATTTCTTGATATACAGCCTCCTCAATTTGAGATCCTAATTCTTCCTCACCAGCTCCAATAGCAGTGTAGCCATCTCCTGTTTGGAGAGCTGCAGCAAGCACCTCGCAACACTTTAACCAAAGAGAGTCAGAAGTGCTTCGTTCCTGAATAAAAGATGAAACACGAGTATCTAGAGCATTTGTCTCACCCTCTCTGCCGCTTGCACTGCCACTGGAGCTACTTTCTTCTCTCGCTTCAGAGTTATTCTGCAATGTAACTGCAGGTTCTTTTTTCTTTTCTTCAGGGTCTTTCTCGGTTGATAGTAACTTTTTCCCAGATTTCATGACAGACTGTTAAAGATGTAACTTCTTCATCTTTATGCTGCTTGCCATTAGCATTAACTGATATTCTGATTCTTCTGGGGGCTGTAATAATTCCATGGTCATGGGAATATTTTTAAGCTCCTTTGGCAAATCCAATGCTCCAGCTGTATTCTTCTGCACAATCTTGTCCATCTACTTGGCCATGGGAACCACCTTGTCCAATGTGGCTCTGGCAGGTCTTCCCCACACCCAGCCAGCTGGAGGTGAGAAGTGTGTAAAACTGAGGTGGAAAGGATGGCAAGAAACAAGCCTCAGTGGTCCTGACAGGCTGGGCCAGGCTCTTCCTCACAAACCAAGCCCATAGGGGCAACCTGATTTACACGTTTAAATGATCACTCTGACTGTTGTGTGAAGAAAGGACGGATAGGGAGGAACATGGAGAAACCAGTTAAGGAGGCTGCTACAGCAGTCTAGGCCAGAAAATCACAGCCTACACTAGAGCTGAGCTGTAGCAGCTGAGATGTCAACAAGCAATCCTACTTTGAATGCATTTTGGAATAGAACAAACAGAACTTATTAATGGGCTGCATGTTGCTTTGGGAGAGTGTTACTTACTGAGATAAAGAAGGTTAGGTGAAAATGCAGGTTTGGGGAAGAAAATCAGGAATTCTCTTTTGGACTTGTTAAACCAAGTAGAATGCCTTTTTGTATAACAGCTTTCACTCTTATAATCGGTAATATTTCACATTCTCCCAATAAATAATCAAAATCAATCAACATGTGTGCAGAATCCAAAATGAAATATAAGCACTAATAAATAAGCATAGCTGTATTACAAATGAATGAGGAAACCACACTAAATGGATTGAGGAAGAAAATATAGTAACTATATTTACTATACTATAGTAACCTAGCTTTGGAGAACAGTGTTTTGACTAGATACGATAAGGCTAAAAACAAAAAGAACTATAGACAAGTACTGTACTCTAGTTAGTAAATGTCCTTCTCACAGGGGTATGGGTTAGGAATCCTGTAACTATTTTATGGGTACACTAGGACTGAACAAGTAAATGAATTTATTGTAACTAATGAGAGCCAGGTTTCTCACTGTTGGAGAAAGCAGTTACAAAAAAGGAAAAGGGAAACAAGAATGAAACTTACAGAGTTGGAATGGTGTCAGAGATATCAGTATGAACTCATGGTTTTTCACATACAAATAAAGGTAGATAAACACAGAATTATAGGGGTGTGTATGTGTGTGTATGTGTATGGCTTAGGATTCATACATGCATTTCTGGCTCTATGGCTGAGAGGACCTAGAAAGCAAGGACACCCTGGAATCAACCACTTCTCTCACAGAAACCTAGTGCCCAAGAAGACCTAGGGCTCTTTGGAGAAGTGGTTCATTCCAGATAAGCCTGGAACATCTTGTGGGGCCAGAAAATAAATTGCCCAAAAGATGTTGAAGGCGTATCTAAGTGACACAAGAGCTGATCTAAAGGGGCTTTCAATAACCAAAGCTGAACAATTTGAGCAACAAAATAATTATAGTATTGAATTATAACCTATAGAATAAACATCCATGAGTCCATACCATTAAATGATTGAATAAAGAACTAATGAGAAAGACAGAACAGCGCTTTCACACAGAATAATTTCAACTAATAAGTTAGGTGAAGGAAGTATAAAGTCACCATAGAGTAAATACCAATACAATAACTATTACAGGCAAGATGCACCAATAGATGCTAAAATCATTGGGTGCAAGTTTGAGGAGAAATAGTAGTATAGTCTCAAAATATCTAACCCAAAATATTCATGAATTAAAAAAAAAACAACAGTAATTTTGAAGGTGAAAACCTGGCAGACACCACCTTAACAAAATGATCAAGGTTAACATCACCAGTAATAAACCATCTCAACATCATGCCCCGCCATATGACATATTGAGAAGGACACAATCAGAAATATCACTTCAGTGATTAAAAAAATGCATAACGTCAACCTAATCATGAAAAACAAAATTAGACAAACCCAAATTAAAAGACGTCCTAAAGACAATTAGCCAGTATTCATCAAAAGTGTCAAGGTCATGAAAGCCAGGAAAGTAGGAATTGTCACAGATTGAGGGAGACTAAGAAGAGAGAACAAATAAATGAAATGTGAGATTGGATTCTGGAGTAGAAAAAGAACAATACAAGAAAAATGGGTGAAATTCGAATAAGGTCTACAGTTTAGTAAGTTATCTAAAATAAGGTCTATAGTTTAGTTATCTACAGTTAGTATTATGAAAGGTCTTTGTTCTTTTTCATACTTAATTTTTTATATTTTCTTAATTGAAAACATTACTTTTACAATAGAAAAAATAATTTTACTTGTTTATCACCTTTTCCTTTCTAATATGTTCATTTATTCAAAACTACATCATACAGAGTAATATAAAAGGGTATATAAATAGCAACTTTGCTTATTGGCTCATTTTGCCTCCCATATATACCTACCACAGCTCTTGCTGTGAGCATTCTCCTTAGCACGACAACATTCATTGTAGGAAAAAGGTATGGGCATCATGATCACTACGTGAAAAGGGCTCAGTGGCCAAGGGCTCTGTTAGTCAGGGGCTCTGCATTAGGGAAACAGGATTATGGGTGACTTTCCCTCCTAAATTTTCAAATCAGCCTTTAACAATAAAAATATATTTATATTTTTAAAGTGAGGTACAACATACATCCACCCTATGACCTAACAATTCCATCTCCAAATATTTATTCTTTTTTTTTCTTCTTCTTTTTTGAGACAGAGTCTCACTCTGTTGCCCAGGCTGGAGTACAATGGCGTGATCATAGCTTACTGTAGCCTCAACCTCCTGGGCTCAAGTGATCCTTCCAACTCAACCTCCCAAGTAGCAGGTGTGCACCACCACCCTCGGCTAATTTTTTGTATTTTTTGTAGAGACAGGTTTTGCCATGTTGCCCAGACTGGGATCCCTAAATATTTGCTCAAGGGGAAAAAAATAAATAAAGTACATATGTCTATGATATACACAATAACACACATGAATCTCAAAATTATGCTGACCCAAAAAAGCCAGACCAAAAAACAGTATGCAATGTATGATTCCATTTATACATGGTAGCTCTAGAAGAGACAAAAACTATCTATGCTGAAGGAAATAAAAGCAATGCTTGAGGGAGGATTAACTGGAAAGGGGCACAAGGGAACTTTCTGGGATGAAAGGACAGACATCTTCTGTATCTTAATCAGAATGATAGTGGCAAGATTATACACGCTTATGAAAACTGATCAAACTATGCATCTTATTATGCACTTTATGGTATGTAAGTTATGCCTCAACTTAAAAGAATCAGTACTGACTAGGGAAAAATCTGGCACAAAGATTTCATTTGGTTCAAGTGGCCAGTAACCTAAGTCATAATTATTCACCTAAATAAAATGTGACTGTTGGTAGTTAAAAAAAAATAAGCAGAGAAAATCTTGTCACATGCTACAACATGGATAAGCCTTGAAGACATTATGTAAAGTAAAATAAGTAAGTAAATAAGTAAAATAAGCCAGTCACAAAAGGACAAATATGTCTTTGTATGATTCCTCTAATATGAGGTACCTAGAGTAGTCAAATTCATAGGGAAGGAAAGTACAATGGTGGTTGCCAGGAGTGGGAGGGGGAAATGGAGAGTTATTATTTAAGGTACAGAGTTTCAATTTGGGAAGAGAAAACAGTTCTGGAGATGGATGGTAGTAATGTTTGCATAGTAATATGAATATAGTAATGCCAATGAATTGTACACTTAAAGATGACTAAAATGTAAATTTTGTTATGTATATTCTATCACAGTTTTTTAAAAACAAAATAAAAACTCTAAAATCTAGACTTATCATCTTATTGCTTAAATCAAAGAAATCACGGAGATCCACCTTGCTCGTATTCTTTGAAAGAAATCAGTCATTCCTTTCTGAATCCTTCTGGGCATAAGCCACAGGAAAACAAATTCTATACTTTTCTCTCATTTTATTTTCAAATCCTGGATCTACTAAGCTGTCATTACAGAAGTCTATGATGTTTGTTTCCTTCAGAGTAATGGTCCTTAATCATTCTGGGGTTATAGATGCTTTTGAAGAATCTGATAAAAGCCACTGACCACAATTCTTTATCTGAGGATAATGAAGCTGCTTCATCTAGTTCATATATTAGGCTCTCGAAGGTTTATATTTTGAGAGGAACAAAGAACCAAATATGACTGAATTATAGGCAGAAGTGGGAACTCAAAGCTTGCATGCAAGTCAGGCAGAGAGGTGGAAGCTTCAGCCCACCTGCTTTGGAAAAACTCCATCCCACTTCCCTGGGTCTCAGTGCAATATGTGCCCTCAGCAAGCCCAGGCTGAATCTATCTGCCCACCTGGACAGAACCAGGAGCCAGCAGCACTACCCACCTGGCTTACCTCATACTCGGAATGGCGTGGTAGCCCAATCGGAAGCGGAGTTTGCTGGACCCAGCAAAATCTACAATCACCTTTTCCCCCACAGTGTGCATATGCTTAAGGAGTTCAAGGTGTTCCCTGGTCACAGCCTTCAGATTGGAAATGGAGGTCCATGGTAAGACCAGCCAATGGTAACGGGCCTTTGGGTATTTATCCTTTATCACCACCACCTGCTCATCTTTGTAAACCTAGCAGAGGGATACAAGAGAAGGAAACAGACATCTACTAAGAATCTTCTGTGTGCCTGGTTGTTATATTCACTAAGTCACTTAATTCCCACAGTCTTGTGCAAATGGTTTTAATAGCCCAGTTTTGAGAGAGGAGAGCACTGAAATTCAGATAGGTTGAGTGTCTTGCACAAGTCATAGTTCCTAAGAGGGAAATCTAGGATTCCAACTCAGATGTGGTTGACTCCAGAGTCTGTTTTCAACCACCACACTACACAGAATACACAGAAGATGCACAGTACAAAATAGTTCCCAAGAATGTGATGTAAAATCTCCGTAGACATAAATTCAAAAGCATCCTTCTCCACTCCAACATGGCAGACTGTGTGACACGTACACGTGGGTTCCAGTGAGCCCTATTAGACCTGCCCCTTGTCAACAAGGAATGTAATTGAAGTGGGACTCAAAGGCTCCTCAAGGATGATGCCTGTTTTTTTTTTTGTTTTTTTGTTTTTTTGTTTTTTTTTTTTTTTTTGAGATGGAGTTTCGCTCTTGTTGCCCAGGCTGGAGTGCAATGGCGCAATCTCAGCTCACCGCAACCTCCACCTCCCGGATTCAAGTGATTCTCCTGCCTCAGCCTCTTGAGTAGCTGGGATTACAGGCATGCACCACCATGCCCAGCTAATTTTTTGTATTTTTAGTAGAGACGGGGTTTCTCTATGTTGGTCAGGCTGATCTCGAACTCCTGACCTCAGGTGATCCTCCCGTCTCGGCCTCCCAAAGTGCTGAGATTACAGGGATGTCTGACTGTTAATGCCAGGGCAGCACAGTACTACCGTCACAGTGTATTATCTCTGATGCTCCCTTGAAAGGAAGCATACTAAGGTTAATGCAACTTCCCTTAAAGTACCCAGAAGTTTAAAAGGCACAAGGCAGAGGGGATATTCATTTGAAGAACTCAGCTTTCTCTCCAAACAATGACAGCTGCTACTTTATTGCCAATGTGAAAAGCCTCTTGTTCTCACAGAACAGCCCAATAAAATGAATCTCATTCAGAAAGACTGATATCCTTTGATTTCATTTGTAATTAAGACCTCTGTGGAGTGGTCATTTACAACATGAAATGTACTGAAATTCCAAAATTGTATTCTGACCTGCATTTTGGGGTCCTGCATAGAAATCTTCAAGCCTTGACTCCAGTGGCCCAGGGATTCCTAAAAAAAAAAAAACAAAAAACAAGCAATGTAAATTACAAATGCCAATAATTAAATTTGGCAACAGTTAATACTGTGTGATAACACAACTAAACTTGGAAATAAGCTTAGTTTTTGAGAATTAAACAAGATTCACTTGACTCTGCTTCACTCCATTGCCTTCCTATATTCTCTCTTTTTTTTTTGAGACAAAGTCTCACTCTGTCTCACCCAAGCTGGAGTGCAGTGGCGTGATCACTGCAACCTCTGAAGTGATTCTCCTGCCTCAGCCTCCCAAGTAGCTGGGATTACAGGTGCCCACCACCACGCCCAGCTAACTTTTGTATTTTTTAGTAGAGATGGAGTTTCACCAGGTTGGCCAGGCTGGTCTTGAACTCCTCACCTCAGGTGATCCACTGGCCTCCACCTCCCCAAGTGCTGGGATTACAGGTGTGAGCCACCACACCCGACCCTATATTCTTTCTTTTTTTTTTTGAGATGGGGTTTCGCTCTTGTTGCCCAGGCTGGAGTACAATGGCGTGATCTCGGCTCACTGCAACCTCTGCCTCCCGGGTTCAAGCGATGCTCCTGCCCAGCCTCTGGAGTTGCTGGGATTATAGGCATGCACCACCACGCCCAGCTAATTTTGTATTTTTAGTAGAGATTAGGTTTTGCCACGTTGGTCAGGCTGGTCTCGAACTCCTGACCTCAGGTGATCTGCCCATCTCGGCCTCCCAAAGTGCTGGGATTACAGGTGTGAGCCAGCACACCCAGCTGTTTTTTATTATTGTTGTTGTTTTTTGAGATGGAGTCTCGCTCTGTCGCCCAGGCTGGAGTGCAGTGGTGCCATCTCAGCTCACTGCAACCTCCGCCTTCCAGGTTCAAGCAATCCTCCCGCCTCAGCCTCCCGAGTAGCTGGGATTACAAGCATGTGTGTACCACCAGGCCCAGCTAATTTTTGTATTTTTAGTAGACATGGAGTTTCACAATGTTTGCCAGGCAGGTCTCAAACTCCTGACCCTCAAGTGATCTATCTGCCCACCTCGGCCTCCCAAAGCGCTGAGATTACAGGCGTGAACCACTGCACCCAGCCAGCCTTCCTATATTCACAGCTGGCTGTTCTAAATGAAGGCGAGAAATGCCAGAGTATGAGTCATACCTTCTTTGCCCTCTCTCACTGCAGCTACAGCCTGACCAATTCTCCACTTTGACATCAGCATATGAATTACATGATCTATGAAAACCTTCAATAGATGCATAAACAACTGATCCACTTTAGTTGTTCAATGTTAAGTACACACTGCCATTATTGTTCTACCTTCAGGTGGCTTACCTCAGGAATTTAAGAAAAAAGCACATAAAGGAACATTCATCCAAATGATTTTCACGCCACAAACAAGTGACTCTTTCATCATGGTTAATAACCCCTCACGCATTTCTGAACTTTAAAGTGTACAAAACAATTAAGCAGTCATTATATTTCATTTCTTCTCCACATCATCTACCAATCACACTACCCTCACCTTTTTGATAGGTGCATCTTTTCCCTTCTTTAGGGGCACAGAGCATTGGCCAGAGTTGCTCCCAGGTTCCAGCCCTGTCCCAGCCTCAGCTTCCTGAGCAGCATCCCTTTCTATAGAATCACTGTTGCCTGATCTCTTTCTCTTCCTGTGTGTTTCCAGGCCAGGGTTCTTTGCCTCTTCCTCAAACTCTACAATATATGGATAAAGTTCATTCACCATGTGGAGAACCTGGCCAGGCTGCAGCTTCACCTCTTGGTCCTTCCCAATTACGACTGAGTCAATGCTGGTGGGATTGACTCCTACCTATGGAATAAACAATCAGAAAATAATTATAATAATAGCAACAGCACCTACAGTAAGATAGCCACTGCTATGTTAACCACTTACTATATGCCAAGCACCTTGCCTTATGTTCACCTATATTACTCCATCACTTCCATACATGACAGAGAAGCCTTCACTGGCTGGCACAGACACTCTAAAGTCAACAGCATAAGAAAATCATCGAGTATAAAATTCCAAGTTATAAATACACCTACCTGCTTTACCTTGACATATCCCTTGTTACACTCTGCTTTCAACTGTACTGAAAGAGATTGGAAAAAGTTAAACACAAATGCAACAAAGAACCAGGCACTTGCTCCTATCTTCCCTAAAGAAAACAAGCTTCACTACAGGCGGCAGCTGAACAGGTGGTGTTTCCTTAAAGGCCTATTAGCAATCACCTGTTATTGCAGGTGGCTGGAGCTCCAAATCCTACCAATTTCTAAAGGTTTAAATCCTTCCATAAAATGTCCAACAGCGTACATACTCCCTTAGCTATTGCCAAGATCCCTATGAGGCAGCTTCAATTAATTCCCACAAGTTTCCCTATTCCAGAACCCCTGGCCTGCTCATGATCACAGACTCCGCCGCCAGAAAAGAAGACCCGTTTCTCCCAGCCTGGGCAGCATGGCAAAACCCCGTCTCTACAAAAAAATACAAAAATTAGCCAGGTGTGGTGGCACATGCCTGTAGTCCCAGCTACTTGGGAGACTGAGGTGGGAGAATCACTTGAGCCCCAGGAGGTGGAGGTTGCAGAGAGTCAAGATCGCACCACTACACTCCAGCCTGGGCAACAGAGTGAGACTCTGTCTCAGGAGAAAAAAAAAAAAAAAAAAAAAAGACCCATTTCTCACACAAACTCTTGATCAAGGATTAAATCAGGCTTCCACTATTATTTTGGAAAAACAACAACTATTAGATGCCTTTAAAAGATAAAACAGTAAAAGACACATTCCTGGAAAACAGAAACTCGGTGGCTTTGGGTAGAAGGAGTGGAAAGAATGTTCTAGAAAGATGATTGCAGAGACAGAACAATCTGAGCATGTGTGAGAAGTGGTAACATTAAGCATTCCTGTTCTGATAAATGAACAAGGTATCTGGAGTTGAGACAGGGAGGAAAGAAGAACCACCACAGCTGCTCCCCAGAGAGGACAGGGTGCCACATACATGCCCCTTCAGTTGCTGTTGTAAGGAAGGGAACAGAGAGAGAAGCAGCCACTGCTTCTGCATCTTGGGCCTACTCAGCTCAAGCATGGCTTTGTATCTCTCCACTTAGATTAACTCATATAGGAAAGATCATAATCAGTGCTGCAGATGCCAACTCTCTAAGTTCAGAACCCTTGGGAAACCTTGCTGTGGGGGGGTTACACTCCAGCCAGCAGTGTGCATGTTTACAGGAAAAAACAAGGTACATGGTAAGGATTTTTTTCTGAGGGCAAGGACTTTCATGTTATTAAACCCTAAGACAAGTGCTAGATGCCACTGTCTCATAATACTCTGTGTGAAGCAATATGTAAAGGATGGCACTACCCCATTACTTCTCAGAAAGACATGGTTTCACCTGTAGACTCCAGAGTTTACATCTTGCTGCCCATTGAGCAATGTCCCTGGGGAAAGGAGGGCAGGACTCAATTCCACCATCCCATGGTAACAGTATGAACTTGACTGCTCCCAACCTTCACCCACCCTGCCTTGAACATTATCACATTGGGAGGGCAGAATCAGGAATAAATAGGGCCCTGGTGTTGGCTAAAAGAGCTCAGTTCCTGAGCTGTATTTTTGGCAGACAATAGATTTTCCATCAAGATCACCCAGAAAATATGCATCTTTGGTTATCACTATCCCACATAACCATAGTAATCTCCACATTTCTATGACCAGTTACCTTGCTGTCGAGAACATTTCTTATCAGTGATCTTGGTCTCTGGGCCACGCCCAATCACAACTGCTTCCAAATGTGGAAGTCTGATTCGCTGGTGCCGGCTGTCCTGTCTCACCAACCAGCACACCCGCATCATCACTCTAAGGGACAAAACAAAAGAATCACTAGAAAAACAGATCCACTAGCATGAGTCCTCCAGGGCCACACCTGGTGCCACCACGCATGTGATCTACCAGCTGTTCATCTTGAGGCAAGTGACTTCACCACCCTAGTCTCAATTTCCTCACCTATAAACCATGATAATGACGGGACTCAGGAGGCTGTTGTGAAAATTAAATGAGATAATGTGAGTAAGTATTTACCTCCCTGCCTGAATCATGCTAGGCAATCAAATATTTATTACACATTTATTTATTTATTTATTTTATTTATTTTGAGACAAGAGTCTCGCTGTGTCCCCCATGCTGGCATGCAGTGGCGCAATCTCGGCTCACGGCAACCTCCACCTTCCGGGTTCAAGCAATTCTCCTGCCTTAGCCTCCTGAGTAGCTGGGATTACAGGCACCCGCCACCACACCTGGCTAATTTTTGTATTTTTAGTGGAGACAGGGTTTCACCATCTTGGCCAGGCTGGTCTCAAACTTCTGACCTCAGGTGATCCACCCGCCTCTGCCTCCCAAAGTGCTGGGATTACAAGCATAAGCCATCACACCTGGCCTGTTACACATGTATTGATATGTGCTGGACATTAGGCTACATATTGAAAGTCAAAGGATGAATAAAACAGGGACATTGTCCCTGTCCTTGAGGAGCCTGGAGTGCAGTAGGACAGACAGAATCGTATACCAATATATACAATATAATGTGATAAACACTACAAGAAGACAGTAACCAAATATGGCATTAGCCCAGTAAAAGGACTGACTGACTCTTGTGGAGAATATTTTAAAAGGCTTCACGAGGAAGGGATATTAATGTGCGGTTTTAAAGGATGAGAAGGAGTTTGCCTGCCAGAGAACTAAGGACATAAAAAAGATGTTCTCTAGTGCTTAGGTGTCTTTATGTGTCATAGGTTTTCCTTCCCTGTCATGACATACTGATGTTAGAACAATATATTTCACTCCCATCTGCCAGGAGACAGTCATAATAAATATGCAAATCTACAATTTCTTTACTTTTTTTTTTTCTGAGACGGAGCTTCACTCTTGTTGCCCAGGCTGGAGTGCAATGGCACAATCTTGGCTCACCGCAACCTCTGCCTCCTGGGTTCAAGCGATTCTCCTGCCTCAGCCTCCCGAGTAGCTGGGATTATGGGCATGTGTCACCACAGTCAGCTAATTTTATATTTTTAGTAGAGACTAGGTTTCTCCATGTTGGTCAGTCTGGTCTCGACCTCCTGGCCTCAGGTGATCCGCCTGCCTCGGCCTCCCGAAGTGCTGGGATTACAGGCATGAGCCACCGTGCCCGGCCGCAAACCTACAATTTCTAAAGTGTGAATGTGGCAATTTTGTGCAATACACAACGCGCAAAACAATGGAAGTGCTGATATTCTTTTGAAAAACAACCCTTATGGCCATGTGGACTATCAGTAAAAGAGAAAGAGACAAGAAATTCAGAAGAGAGATGAGGCCTCAACAATGGCCGAAGCAAAGGGGATGGAGAGCAAGAAGAGCCAGGAGAAATCTGGAAGATATACTTAATTACTGATGACATTTGGGGAATGACAAAGGAATAAAAGGACACACTGGCCAGGTGCGGTGACTCAGGCCTGTAATCCCAGCACTTTGGGAGCCCAAGGCAGGCGGATCACGAGGTCAGGAGTTTGTGACCAGCCTAGCCAACGTGGTAAAACCCTATCTCTACTAAAAATACAAAAATTAGCCAGGCGTGGTGGCAGGTGCCTCCCACCTACTCGGGAGGCTGAGGCAGGAAAATTGCTTGAACCCAGGAGGCGGAGGTTGCAGTGAGCAGAGATCGCACCATTGTATTCCAGCCTGGGCAATAGGGCAAGGCTCCATCTCAAGAAAAAAAAAAAAAAAGGCGAGACACTCACCAAAGACTTCAAATTTGGAAGATGCCCATTAACAAAAATGAAAAATACACAAGGAGACATAATTTGGGGATAAAAAGGAAAGTGAAGAGAGAAGGACCAATTTCATATTGAAATGTAATTAGTTTAAGTTGCCTGTGGAAGATCCAAGACTCAAGCTGTGATATGTGGGTATGAAGCTCAAGAGAGGGGAATGGACTAAATGCATATATTTGAGAGGCATCAACATGTCACAGAGGCTGAGGCAAAGAGAGAGAGGATGAGATCACCCAATGAGGTGAAACAGGGAATTATGGGCAGAGAGAGGATGCCTCTCTAGACTCCAGACTCTTATCAGTGCTCAAGCCTCTAACACGCCTCTCCTGGAAACCTGCCTATAGTCAAGGCAGCACGTATGCCCTCTGCACAAGTTTCATGTCCATAAGCAAAGAAAAAAGAAACCCGATTTTTAAAAATCAGTTTCATTACCATCTGCAAAGACAAGACAATGCAAGGCAAAGTGAGCAAATGACAGCTGAGGAGATGCAAATTCAAATGAATAAGATTAGTGCGAGTATATGAGTACTGAGGAGGTAAAAAGTCCTGTATTAGCCAGTACAGGCTTCCAGAAACCTCCTGGTTAGAGATGGCTAGGAGCCAAGGGGACTGATAAAGAAGAAATGGGGTGGGAGGGGCCATTCCATTTTAAAAAGCACAAGTGACAACACAGATTTCGGCAAGGGCAAGCCATAGGTCGGGGTAAAAGCAGACTTAGTTGGCTGAACCAGAGGAGCTGCCTCGGAGAGCCACAAAAAAAGACAGAGGTGTTGAAAGAATACTAGGCTGAAAAGTTTACATTTACCATAATCATGAGGAGACAACTGCCAGGTTTTGAGCTTCACAGTAAGATAAAACAACAGCATCCAAAGAACACTTAACAGCTGTGTGTAGGCAGTCTAGCATGGAGAAATCCAGAGTCAGAGATTAGTGAGGAGGCTGTTAATATAACGTGGGCCAGAGAGGTCAAAAAGGCAGTTCAGCAAGTCTCTGTGAAGGAGCTGATGCAGGTGCATGAAGAGTCAGCTATAAATCTAAAATCCTAAACCTGGAGCCTCAAATGATGATGGTGTTATCGGCAGGTCCCACTTTTAAATGCTATGCGTTCCAAGGGGCCTCTGTTTGCACTTGCTGGAAACAGATGAATGAGCAGGTAACAGACTGAGGAGTGAAATATGTCTTCACTAGGCATTGGGAAATATGTGGTGACTGACTACTCATACTGACAATAAGAGAAGCCAGAAGAGAACAGATTTTGAGAGCAGGGCAAGAGAGGAATCCAGTGAGCAGCAGAGAGCATGGCTGGCAGATGCAGGATAATAAGAACTACCCTTTCTGCCCTCCATCAATACAGATACTTTATTCCCCCAAAGTTCTCAAGTTATGGTGTTCCTTTTTACTACTTCCTGAGAAGCTGAAGTAGTGACTGCACAACGGTTATGTAACCAACCTTAAACAGTAACTTCACCCGTTTCAGCCTCCAATTCCAACTTTTAGAAATGGAGTGTTTTACAATATGGCAAGTGCAGAAGGATGGGTGTTCCTGAATCTTCAACCCAGTCCCTCCAGTAAAACTCCATAAACTGAAAACTATGACAATAGAGGTCATGTCCATTTTCGCTTATCAATATATCTCTAGCACCTAATCTAACACTTGACATACAGCGGGCATACAATAAATATTTACAAGTGAATTATCAAATGCTATTTACTCTCTGCATGAGAGTAATAATTATCCCAGTTTTCTCTCCTGCCTTCTCTCTCCCTTCCTTCTATGGCTCTTCTTACGATGGAATGCTCTGTTCCTCTCTTTGGGCAATCCCATCCATTCTCACATCTAGGTGGATAAATCCCAATTCTCTATTTTTCACCTCTATATCTTTTTTTTTTTTTTTTTTTGAGACGGAGTTTTGCTGTTGCCCAGGCTGGAATGCAGTGGCGCAATCTCAGCTCACTGCAAACTCCACCTCATGGGTTCAAGCGATTCTCCTGCCTCAGCCTCCTGAGCAGCTGGGATTACAGGGGTGCATTACCACACCTGACTACTTTTTGTATTTTTAATAGAGACGGGGTTTCACCATGTTGGCCAGGCTGGTCTCGAACTCCTGATGTCAGGCGATCTGCCCACCTCGGCCTCCCAAAGTGCTGGGATTACAGGCGTGAGCCACCGCGCCCGGCCCAGCTCTATATCTTTCATTCTAGAGTTGAGGGGATCCATCAGAAAGAAATTCTGATTATTCCTTAAAGAACTCAAGTGATCTGATAGACCACACAAGGCCAGAAATCAGGTAACCTCAAATAGTGCTGTCCAATAGAATTTTCTGCAATGACGGAAATGTTCTAAACCTGAACTGTCCAATAAATTACCCACCACGTGACAATCGAGCATCTAAAATGTAGCTAGTACAACAGAGAAACTACATTTTTTACTTAATAGTTAAATAACTCCACGTGGCTGAGGGGCTACCATAATATCCACCACAGTCCTGGAAACTTGCCCTGCCCTGATCCATCTCAAGTCCCTCAGGCCTGAAGTTAAGCTCATCATACTGTAACTCCACAGTGCTTACGTATTTCACCTCCCGTTCCTCTTCACAGAACTAGTCCCACTTGCCCATCCCTCTCTCTCCTCTCTTCCCCAAGAAACACATACATACTGGCATACCTGCTTTGTGCTCTGCTCTATTATATTTGAAAGATATTGCATTTTTTACAAATTGACAGTTTGTGGCAAATCTGTGTCAAGCAAGTCTTTCAGTGCCATTTTTCCAACAGCATGTGCTCACTTCAGGTCTCTGTGTCACATTTTAGTAATTCTCACAATATTTCAAACTTTTTCATTATTATTATATCTGTTACAATGATTTGTGATCAGTGATCTTTGATCTTTGATGCTACTGGAAGAAAATGCCATCTAGGACTTTCACAGGTAGAGAGAAGTCAATGCCTGACTTCAAAGCTTCAAGGACAGGCTGTCTTGTTAGGGACTAATGCAGCTGGAGACTTTAAACTGAAGCCAACGCTCATTTACCATTTCAGAAATCCTAAGGCCCTTAAGAATTATACTCAGTCCACTCTGCCTGTGCTCTATAAATGGAACAACAAAGCCTGGACGACAGCATGACTGACTGAATATTTTAAGATCTCTGTTAAGAACTACTGCTTATAAAAAAAAGATTCCTTTCAAAATATTACTGCTCATTGACAATGCACCCAAGATCCCTGATGGAGATATATTACACAGGGAGATAAATATTGTTTTCGTGCTTGATAAAACAACATCCATGCTGCAGCCCATGGATCAAGGAGTAATTCTGACTTTCAAGTGTTATTAATTAAGAAATACATTTCATAAGGGTATAGCTGCTATCAACTGTGATTCTTCTGATGGACCTGGAAAAAGTAAATTGAAAACCTTCTGAAAAGGATTCAACCATTCTAGATGCCCTTAAGAACATCTGTAATTTATGGGAGGAGGTCAAAATATTAACATAAACAGGAGTTTGGAAAAAGTTGATTCCAACCCTTATGGATGACCTTCAGGGGTTCAAGACTTCAATGGAGGAAGTCACTCCCAATATAGCAGAAATAAAGAGAACTAAAATTATAAGTAGAACCTGAAGATGTGACTGAAATGCTGCAATCTCATGATCATACTTTAATGGATGAGGAGTTGCTTCTTATGGATGTGCAAAGAAAACGGTCTCTTGAGATGAAATCTATTCCTGATGAAGATGTAATGAACATTACCAAAACGCCAACAAAGGGCTGGGTGTTATGGCTCACACCTGTAATCCCAGCACTTTGGGAGGCCAAGGCGGGTGGATCACGAGGTCAGGAGATCAAGACCATCCTGGCTAACACGGTGAAACCCCGTCTCTACTAAAAATACAAAAAAATTAGCCAGGCGTGGTGGCGGGCACCTGTAGTCCCAGCTACTCTGGAGACTGAGGCAGGAGAATGGTGTGAACCCGGGAGGCGGAGCTTGCAGTGAGCCGAGATCGCGCCACTGCACTCCAGCCTGGGCGACAGAGCGAGACTCCGTCTCAAAAAAAAAA